>NC_056631.2:29124678-29441762 GCF_002870075.4 Lactuca sativa | reverse complement strand
ATACTATTATGCTACTTTGAAATTTGTATATGTTTATTATTTCAATAAATTTTACATATGATTATTCATGTATTTATTTGTAGAAAAATCTAGGCTGACTATTAATTAATGATTATTCATATACTTACTACTGAATAATGACATAAGACAACTAATGGTGTAGCAGGCCAGTAGTCTGAGGAAACCTACTACCGGACCGGTACCCATCAAGCCGACTTTATAAGCATTGCCACTTGTTTCGGGAAAATATGTATTCGAATATACCGTCCGCAAGCATGAGAATTGTATCCCAAAAATATGTCAAATGGTACAAAGCAAATAAAATAAACAATGAAAGGACAGGAAGTGTGACTGCTTGCATACCGGGTAATGAGTAGAGGACTGGTCTAAGAAGTAGGCTTTACTAATCACGAACAACCTATAAATATGCACAGAGACATGCTAACAAGGTAAGTAAGGAGAACACTTATTCATTGATACAAAGGCAATACCATAGGGTTGCAATCTAACTTAGGCATCAGGGAGCTTTACGGGGTCCAACCCTGGGTATAGTTGTCTGACCTAGTATTTTTTATTCTTATGCAGATTGAATTCCCGGACTCCTATAGGACGAAACCCTCCTGAGTAAAAGTGCTCATCATGCGATTGGATTTTTCCGTATCAACATTGGCGCCATCCGTATTGTAGGTATTCCTAGGTGACAAACAATTGAAATACCCGATAACCAGATTGTCAAGCAACACAAATGAGCTACCCATCGTGGATAAATGATACCGACAAACTACATAGTATGTTTAATAAAGAATCAGATTGTATTCCCCACCTCCATGAAGATGGACTGGTACTTATATATGGACAAATGTGATAGTGGGAGTTCGACCAAAATCACGTACGACCATTGCTTTCCCCAACTATCAGAGCAAATAAAAAAAAGGATGCAATAACCAGCAGGGAATTTAACAAGATTTGTAGGACACTGTGTTTGGCCAAAAGGGATACTGCCCATTCCATTAACTTTAATGGATCAAGAAACACAAGCCAAAAACACACATGCGATAGCCTTCACAATCATACAATCAACATCGACATACAACCTAATATTTGGAAGAAGTGCAATGAGAAAGTTCGAGGCGATCGTGTTGACAATTCATGGCATCGTTCAATTTCAAACGAGAAGCGGATTTGGAATGATCTGTAGTAAATCACCAGTGGAATCCACTGCAATGGTGGAAAGTTGGGTGCGAGCAATGTAGTTGAACCCAACATAGGTAAATAATAGGTTAAAAGAAATCATAATCAATAGCAAACTTGCAGATCAAGGAGTGCGGATAGGAGTTGGGTTACCACGTGAATTAAAAAGGGATTAACGATGCTTTTAAAAGAAAATGTTGATATATGTGCATGGGAGGTAGCATAGATGATAGGTGTGCCCAGACAACTGGTCAATCAAAAACTAAATGAGAAAGCAGGAAGTAAGCCAATTCGACAGAAAAAATGGACAATCTAAAGACAGGAATAAGGCAATAAATGATGAGGTCCACAAATTAGTAAAATCAGGAATACTATGGGAATCACTTTTTCCTTCCTGGGTAGCAAACCTGGTCTTGGTTAAAAAAAGGAATTGGACAATAGAGGATGTGCATAGACATCACAGACTTAAACAAAGCTTGTCCAAAAAACTGTTACCTGCTACCATCTATCGATGAAAAAATTGAGTCCTTGCACGGGCACTAATGGATGAGTTTTTTGGATGCTTATAAAGGATATCACCAAATACACATGCAGACAGAGGACGAAGAAAAAACATCTTTTCACACAAAGAGAGGGACATTTTGTTATATAAAAATGCCATTTGGATTAAGAAACGTAGGGGCAACATACTAGAGGTTAGCAGAAAAAGTTTTTGAACCACAGTTCGGGAGGAATATCGAAGTCCATGTGGATGACATGGTCATCAAAATCAAAAACGAAAGTTGTTTTCTATAGGACGTAGCGGAAAATTTTTCAAACCTAATAGCCGCGAATATGAAGTTGAACCCTCAAAAGTGTATCTTTGGGACAGAGGAAGGAAAATTTCTAGGGCACGTCATCACAAATGATGGTATAAAGGTGAACCCCAAAAAAGTAGAAATACTGGTAGAAATGCGATCCATAAGGACAATGAAAGAAGTACAAGCACTAAATGGAAAACTAGGAGCATTAGGGTGATTCTTGGCAAAGTCTACTGAGAAAACATACCCTTTCTACAAAACACAGAAAATAGTATTGGATAGAAATATTTTCCGGTGGACGGAAGAAGCTGAGAGCGCATTTTGTAAAGTCAATATGGTGTTAGCCGAGCTACCCACTTTGACACCGCCAATCCCAGGTGAGGTTTTAACCATGTATTTAGCGGCATCCAGAATAGCATCCAGTGCATTATTAGTGGCAAACAGAGAAGAAAAACAAGTACTCATATTTTTTGTAAGTTGTATACTACAAGGAGCAGAGAAGGGATATTCAAATATGGAGAAACTATCATTACGTCTAGTCAATGCAGCAAGAAGATTAAGAAGACATTTCTTGGCACATACCATTGAAGTACTCACAAATATCCTATTATGTCAAGTGCTATTGAAACCGGAGAAGTCAGAAGACTAGCTAAATGGGCAATGGAACTAGGAGAGCACGGAGTCATTTTCAAACCATGAACCAACATAAAAGCACAAGTACTGGTAGATTTTATCGCCGAAATAGCAGGCCAGAGGGTAGTGTCATCGGTACTCGAATCAGATGACAACACTAAATACATGAATGCAACATAAGAAAATCAATGGATATTATTATCTGATGGATCCTCTTGTATAGAAGACGCGGGAGCCGGCTTGATATTAACAATCCCAACCAGGGAACAGATGACCTATGTGTTAGGATTCGACTTTCAAGTATCAAACAACGAATCGAAATATGAAGCACTCATCGCAGGGTTGCAGTTGGCTATTACGATGGGGTGTGAGCACATACATGCCTCTGTAGATTCGATGGTCGTCGCGACCAAAAAAATGGCTTATATGAAATTTGAGGAAGGAATTTAGCACAATTCGCAGACAAAGTGAAAACATTAACATAGCCCTTTAAAAGCTTTAGGTTAGAGCATGTGCCAAGATAAAAAAACAAACGTGCAGATGTGTTAAGTAAGCTTGCATCATCCACTTTTCCCCATCTAACCAAGAAAGTAATGGTAGAAATAGTACAAGTAAAAGCAATAGAGGAGAAACCCGCAATGCCATTAATAGAAAAAACAAGCGAACGGAGGAAACTAATAATGGATAACGGAGGGCAAGTTACCCTCGGATGACAAGGAAGCTAAGAAACTAAGGGTTAAGGAACCGTCCTTTGTAATGGATAATGACATATTGTACAAAAAAAGAGTATTTGGAACCTTGCTTACGATGTGTAAATGGCAAGGAAGCAGAATGCCTCGTACGAGAGATGCACGGGGGAGTGGCAGGAGCGTATGAGGGAGCAAGGACAATAGTACGCAAAATATCGCAGATAAGGTACTATTGGCTGACTATGTATCAAGATACAAAAGGAGTGATCTATAGTTGTGAAAAATGCCAGAAACATGCACCAATCCCAAGAAACTCGGCAACCCTAATGATTAGCATTAGTAGCCCCTGGCCTTTCATTCAATGGGGAATAGACATAGTCAGAATGTTCCCAGAAGCAACCGGGAAGGTTAAATGCTTAGTGGTGGCAATAGACTACTTCACCAAATGGGTTGAGGCAGAACCATTTGCCACAATAACAGGCCATAACATGATCAAATTCTTTTGGAAGCAAATAATTTTCTGATTTGGAGTATCGGATACATTAATTTTAGATAATAGAGCACAATTTGCGAACAACCCCATCCGATAATGGTGTGAAGAGCTCCAAATATATCAAAGGTTCACTTCAGTAGCACACCTAGAAGCTGAAGTCACCAATTGAACAATCATACATGGCCTAGCAACAAGACTAAACGAGGCTAAAGGACGATAAGTTAATAAATTCCTAATCTTGTTATGGGCATACCAAACAACAGTCTGAACGAACAGAAAAGAATCACCCTATAGCTTAGTCTATGGCTAAGAAGCAGTGCTACCATTAGAATTGACTATCCTCGCAAATCGAACGACAAAAATAGATTGGGATAGTAATGATGACAACATAATAACAAACATGGCTGTTTCCATGGAGCGAAGGGAGTTAGCAACAATAAAACATGAACATTACAAAAAGAAAATGGAGAGTTATTACAACCAACGGGTAAAAGGTAGCGGTTTCAAAGTAGGCGATAAGGCATTATGGAACAATGAAGCCAGTAAGCAGAAGCCACAATGAAAACTATGTCTGACATGGGAAGGCCCATACACAATAAACGAAGCAAACGAAGATGGATCATATGTCCTATAGATAATGGAGGGAGAGCTAATACCATGAACATGGAATGTCAAAAACCTTAAGAATTATTATGTTTGACGACATAAGGGTTGTTACAACAATTGGCACGAGGACGACAGAAGCAGAAAATATTATCATTAGACCCTATCTATCTTATGTAGATGATGTCACAAATTATGGCAAGACCATTCGCTTTATGACAAATTAAAAAAAGTTGGCTACCCGCTTAGCCCAAGAATACACTTATTCTTCAAAACATGTAGCTTGGTCTGCCGACTACACTTATGTATACATCGAGTATCACTACTCGATAAAAGGCTACCCGTTTAGCCCAAGAATACACATATTCTTCAAAACATGTAGCTCGGTCTGCCGACTACAATTATGTATACATCGAATATCAATACTCGGAAAAAAGGCTACCCACTTAGCCCAAGAATACACTTTTTCTTCAAAACATGTAACTCAGTCCGCCGACTACACTTATGTATACATCGAGCATCACTACTCGACAAAAAGGCCGCTTAGCCCAAGAATACACTTATTCTTCAAAGCATGTAGCTAGGTACGCCGACTACAATTTTGTATACATCGAGTATCACTACCCGACAAAAAGGCTACCCGCTTAGCCCAAAAATACACTTATTCTTCAAAACATGTAGCTCGGTCCGCCGAATACAATTAATGTATCCATCAAGTATCACTACTCGATAAAAAGGCTACCCGCTTAGCCCAAGAATACACTTATTCTTCAAAACATGTAGCTCGGTTTGCCGACTACACTTGTGTATACATCGAGTATCACTACTCGACCAAAAGGCTACATGTTAAGCCCAAGAATACACTTATTCTTCAAGTCGTATAGCTTGGTCTGCTGACTATACCAATACATCCAATACACATCAAAATACCCAAGAAACATATTAGTTCACACTAAGTATCAACCTCGATATCTACCTAAAATCTGTTAGACGAAAACAATGTGTTACCAGCCGCATAAATTAATTTCCAATTACTTAAATACGTTAGCAAACCAACAATTCCAACAACAAACCAGTCACCAACAACAACAATCAATGTACCAAAACAGACCAACCACAAAATCAGAGTCGGTTAGGCACACAAGCGCAACACCAAGTTCACGCTTGCCTACAAAAACAAGAGCATAAACGACTCACATAACCCACACTATCAAGACTTGTTAAGAATCTAAGAACGCAACACACTGTTCTCCTAAAGACAAGCTTCATACATTGCCTGAATGAGCGTCCCTTGATTTTCCAAAGAAATTACCTTGGTCACAGCATCCTGATAACGTATAGATAAGTCAACATACATCTCTCCAGCTTTCATCAACATTTCCTCGCTTGCAAGATCCATGCCTTTGGCAACGCGTACATTCACCTCCACGACAAAAAACCGATCTCGCAAGGTTAACAAACCATCAAAAAATTTGAGATATTGGCCGAATACGGCAGAGATAATTTTTTCAGCACGAGCTATAAATCAGCATCTTTGTTCAGCTCTTCCTCAAGCAACACACATGAAGGACACCCACCTACGACGTTAGGAAAATGAAATTAACAGTACAAAGTAATCACGAACAATGCACATCACTGATGTAAATACGTAACACATGCCAATCCATTTATATACCAACCGACTTGGGGGAACATAACCAAAGGACAAGGGAGACACATCGAGGGCCTACATGGGAAATCTCCTGGAGAAACGGATCAAATTGATCAGGCGAAAGGACCCGCCTATGTTTTCAACTCGAAGAAACACCTAAAAGGGGCACAACTTCTATAGAGCTAGAAGAACCGACCTGTACAGAACCAATAATAGGGCAAGATGTGTCCAACAACTGCTCGATAGAGAAAGCATTCGACCCAAAACGTGGGAGCACAGGGGGAAATTTGGGTGTCACAGTTATCTGGTCCATATTTTGGTCCGGAACCATGTCATCCACCACAATGGACTCAGGTAGGATATCACCGGCCAAATAAGAAGTCAGTTGGAAGGAGCATTTACTCCTATCTGCAATAATAAATGGGCATAGAGAAAACACCCAGAGGTAGCATTTTTATCAGGAGATTACCTAAAACTAGGGAAATAAAATACAAACAAACTTATGCTAAATCCAGTAAGGGTTAGACAAACTTGCATGACATACAGATAACACTGGTAGTTGATAGCGGACATTCTAGAATGGAATCATACGATACAGGGTAAGTACAACTTCCGATAGAAATGCCCTCTTTACACAGAAATGCGAAAATAAAGGAACAAATCCAAGAAACCCGAAAGACAAAGACACCGAGTCATCACAAAGTGAAACATAACATGGGAAAAATGGCAAACACAATCTATATATGTCGACCCAGCAGAACCTACTTTTCCAGTTCCCATTTGAACGAGCTAAATCTAGAGATAGAGGAAAGTGATGACTACTGAAAGAACACCAGTCACTATACTTCTTTAAATATTAAAAATAACAAAACAAGGAAACATCAAGGGGTATCTCATGAGCAACGCAAAAAACTTAGAAAGTAACAATTTTTGACACTGCATTCGGCCATAGCTGGACAAGATGAACTTTGTAATAACAAAGAACCTCTAAGAAGAAGCGATATGTGGGTAACAGTAACTCATGCATAAGATGTCGAAGATAAAGTCCAATCTTACCAAGCAGGGCATCAAGAACAGAAGAAGATAAAGATGGAACTTGGAAACCAAGTACAAGAGAAATGTGAAATCCATGCTATACCGCTCTAGCATGTAACAGTCCACTTCAGACACCACTAAAGAAACGTCATCACCCATATCAATTATAATGATGGCAAATTCAAAAGGAAAGGTTTTGGAATTAAGTGGAGGTCTGGATATGTGAATGTCTTAAATAGGGAACATCCTTTGTTTTGGTGAATGGTTTCCCGACTATGGAGTTTGAATTGTAGCGTGGCTTAAGACACAAAGTTCCTATCTCCCCCTTTTTATTTACTCTTGTAATGGAAGGGCTAAACTATGCTATTAGAAAAGCGAGTGTGTAACACCCGAAATCAGAAAGGTCAAGAAAGGAAAGGAAAAACACCAAGTTAAAGAGGGTTGACTCGTCGAGTCCAAGGAGGAACTCGGCGAGTCGGAGCGGGATCCGGGTGTAAGGCAAGTGACCGACTCGGCGAGTCGGCAAGTGGACTCGGCGAGTCAGGTCTGGATTGGGAAACCCTAATTTCGGGACTTGGTACCCTATTTAAGCATCTTAATCTCTTCCCTAGGGCTCATTTGCGGACCTATAGTCCAGAACCAGAAACCCTAAGCCTCCATTGTTGCTCAATCAAGATTTCTTGCCATTTTGGGTGATTTGAAGGAAGAAGGAGGAAGGCACACATTGGGGATTCAAGAATTGGCAGTAGATCCAGAGTTTGTGAGGTCTTCCAGAGCTTTTGAAGGTAATAAGTCGCTACCTTCCCTCTTTTGCATATAGATCAACCTTTATCATGGGATTTGGGGCTTTTAGGACAAGTTTATGAACCATTTCGAGTTAGAAGCCCAGATCTGAAGTTGCTACTTCAGATCTATGTGTATCTTGGCCTAGAGAATCATAAAGCATCAGTCTATGGGTTGATTGTTGAGCCCCTTTGTCTTAAACCCTAGTTTATGGTGTATGGTGCCTAGATCTCCTTCTCTACACGTAAAGTTAGCAACTTTACGTAGGGAATAGGCTTGGGAAGGGTAGATCTGCAGCATGGAGTCCATGCATGACTCAAAAGTCCTCTGCATGTATGAAGATCTGATTAGACTCGACGAGTCCTTCGAGTGGACTCGGCGAGTAGCTTGAAGATGAGGAGGAACTCGACGAGTGAGATGAACAGCTCGTCGAGTCGGATGAAGTTAGGCATGAACTCGGCAAGTTGGATGAACAACTCGACGAGTTGGTTGAAGATTGCCTTGTGCTCGGCGAGTCTGTTCTTAGACTCGGCGAGTCAGGTTGCGTAGTCCCAAACCCTTCGAGTTAAGACTCGAGTCGGCGAGTCGAGCAAGGACTCAGTGAGTTGGACAGGTCAGGTCTCGGGAATAGTTGACTCGGCGAGTCATGGATTGACTCGGCGAGTCGAGTCGCGAATTGAAGGACCCTGAGCATATGAACTCGGCGAGTTATTAGGTGGACTCGGCGAGTAGGGTTGACCTGGAAGGTTGACTTTGACCAGGATTCTGACCTTGACTAGTGTTGACCTAGTTGACCTTTGGAGGTCAGTTGGACTAAGTGTTATTTTGGCATTGGTAGCTCGAGGAGCTAGGGGAGCAGCAGTTCGAAGTCAGAGGTCAAGTAGCAGTCAAAGGATTAGCAGCATCAGTTCAGCAGTCTCAGGTGAGTATCCCTTCAGTAGGAACGGGTCAAAGGCCACAATGTCGACCCATTCAGTTAGCCGTAGTTTCTGGACTTCGGTCTAATGCAGTAGCTAGTATGTTTGACGCCTCCGTGGCTCGGACAGGATTTATGTGTTTATGCTAGTTGATATGTTTATGCTATGTTCAGTCAGCTTCGGACTTCGGTCCGATGTAGGGGACAGAGGTCCCAGTTAGCTTCGGACTTCGGTCCGATGTAGGGGACAGAGGTCCCAGTCAGCTTCGGACTTCGATCCGATGTAGGGGCAAGGCCCCAGTCAGCTTCGGACTCCGGTCCGATGTAGGGGACGAAGGTCCCAGTCAGCTTCGGACTTCGGTCCGATGTAGGGGACAAGGTCACAGTCAGCTTCGAACTTCGGTCCGATGTAGGGGCAAGGCCCCAGTTAGTCCGGACTTCGGTCCGATGCAGTGGGCAAGGCCTAGTATGTGCTTTATATGTTATTGTGTGGTATGTGGTAGATTGGGGGAGCTCACTAAGCTTCGTGCTTACGGTTTTCAGTTTTGGTTTCAGGTACTCAGTTTTCAAAAGAGGAGCCTGGGAAGATTGCAGTGCACACACCATAGTCAGTTAGCCTGGGGATGTTTAACTCTGATAATGAAATTATGTTTTGAATTAATACTCTAAAAAATTATGTTATGACTTATGATTCAGTTTTGTGAATATGGTTTTAGTAATATTTTAAAAGAAATTTTTAGTCGTGATTTTTGGGTCGTTACAGAGTGATAACGGGATATACAAAGGAATGGCAGTAGGGGAAGATAATGTTTTACTAACTCACTTTTTTTTGCAGACGACTCTATTTTTTTCGGGGAATGGTCTGTGGGGAACGTACTGAACTTGATTAGAATTCTTTTCTGTTTCCAAAAGACAACGGGCCTCAAAGTGAATCTTGATAAAATCTCTTTGTTTGGAGTTAGGAGTGATCAAACTTAGGTGCAGACGACAACACACGTTATCGGATGCAAAGTGGACCGGATGCCTTCTACTTTTTTAGGCTTGCCAATTGGAGTCAACATTAGATCAAAGAGAACTTGGAATATTCTCGTTGATAAATACAAAAAGAAGTTAAGTAGATGGAAAATAAAAACCATATCAATAGGAAGAAGACACACAAGTGTTTGCAATGTTTTGGGAAACCTTGGTACATTTCTATTCTCCCTTTTCAAGGATCCTAAGGGAGTAATTAAAAAGCTAGAAAACCTTCGCAAAGAGTTTTTTTTTGGGGGGAGGAAACCAAACTATGACGAAAATCTCATGGGTGAAATGGCGAAAAGCTTTAATGGGAAAAGAGAAAGGAGGTCTAAGTATTAGCTCTTTGGAGGATATAAATAAAGCTCTATTAGCTAAATGGTGTTAGAGGTATAAAACTGAACAAGGAGCCTTATAGATTCAAATAATTGATAGTATACATGATAAATATAATTGTATGGAGGAATCAGGGACAGTTAAGTCTAGTTTTACCTGGAAGCAAATTGTGAAACAATGGAATCTCCTTCAATCTTGGGAGTTAGACCCGAGACATTGATTAAAAAATAGATAGGTAATGAGAGGAGTACACTTTTTTGGTATGATTGGTGGATGGGAGAGAAACCGCTAAAGGAGGAATTTCAGAAATTGTTTCATATCGATAATAATCAGAGAGAAATTGTTGAGGATCGAATGCGGATTAATGGAGGCTCGTGGAACTGGAAGGGGATAACTAGAGATGGTAGAAGTAAGGAGGAGCTCGATAAATTAATGGAGAAGTTATCCTTTGTTACTCTATCGGATACATATGATTGTTTTAGATGTCCTGGTGGCCCTAAGGGCATTTTATAGTGCTTGGATGAGAAAGGAGTTGGAAAAGAAAAATCAAACGGAGATGAGCAAGAACAGATGGTTCAAATAGATCCCGAAGAAGGTGAATATTTTTGTTTGGTAACTCTTAAAAAACAGAGTTGCAGTTAAAGATGTTTTAGGTTGAATGGGTATTAGCCTGGATTCGTTGATATGTGGAGTTTGCAAAGAAAAGGAAGAAACAGTGAAACATGTGTTCTGGAAATGTGGTAAATTAACAGAGGTTTGGGCTAAATTTCACTGGTGGTGGGGCCTGGTGGATCGTGAGCCCGATAGCATGGAAGACATGTTAGATGGTTTAGAAGCCCAAGCATAAAGTCCATTGGAAAAATAGGTTTTGGTCGTGGCGAGCATAGCTACATTGAGTAGGGATGTCAAAAAGTCCTGTGGGACCCCGTTCCCATGGGGGCTCCGTCCCGTTTGGGGGAAATTTTTTTAAAAAATCGGGGACGAGGGCCGGGGCAAGGTTAAACCCCGTTTTAATTTCAGGGCGGGGGCGGGGATAGGCAATCCTGTCCCAAAACCCCAAAGGGGATCCCGTTAATAAATTACACATATATTTACGTATATTAGTTATTTAATATAATAAACTATAACATGATTTTGAGTTTCCAAAATTCCTCAAAAAACATGTTTTTAACTGTTAGTATAATGTTTTTAAGACGCCATAACATTTTTATTTTTAACATGTAAAATTCTACTATAAATAATTATTTGTTACCTAAAAAATAGCTTCTTTTATCATAAATAACAACTTCTTTTAGCCAAAAAAAAAGGCAACCCAAAATCAACCGGGGGCGGGGGAACGGGGGCAGGGACGGGGGTAATAAAGGGGATTCGGGGGCGAGGTCAAGGGTAGGAAGTCTGAACATTTTGGGGACGGGGGCGGGGACGGGGTAACAAGGAAATTTCGGGGGCAGGGGCAGGAGATGCACTCCTCGTCCCGTTGACATCCCTAACATTGAGTTATATATGGCAACAAAGAAATGAAGCAATATTCCAAAATTTAAACCGCTGAGGACATTTTTTTAAAAGCTCAAAAGGAGGCGTTCTTATGGATTAAGGGGGTGTTTGACTTATCTTTTGAAAGGCCAAAAGTCCTTTTAGGAAAAGTTGCAAAAAGTCAGGTTTTCCTGACTTTTCCAAAAAGTTCATTTTCCTTATATCCAAAATCCAAAAGTAGCTTTTAAAAATGCTTTTAACAAACATCTTTTACCTTTTATCTTTTCCTAAAAGGACTTTTGGCCTCTCAAAAGATAAGCCAAACACCCCTAACAGTATATTCATATATGAATACGTATATTCATATATGAATAAGTGTAACGGAAGTGATTATTTATATACGAATATGACAACGATGGGTGGTGGTGGAGGTGACGGTTGTTGGTGCTGGTTCGTTGTGGAAGTGGTGATGGTTGGTGGCGGCCGTAGTGGTGGTTGGTGGCGGAGGGAGGAAGGGTATTCATATATGCATTTACCAAACATCTTTTACCTTTTATCTTTTCCTAAAAGGACTTTTGGCCTCTCAAAAGATAAGCCAAACACCCCTAACAGTAGATTCATATATGAATACGTATATTCATATATGAATAAGTATAACGGAAGTGATTATTCATATACGAATATGACAATGATGGGTGGTGGTGGAGGTGACGGTTGTTGTTGGTGGTTAGTTGTGGAAGTGGTGATGGTTGGTGGCGGAGGGAGGTGGTGTATTCATATATGAATACACATATATTTATATTCATATATGAATATTGCTCAACCTCCGTCGGCCTGGTACGTCGGAACATTTTACAGCAAAAATAAATGATTGGCTGACAATAATTCTCCCATTCTCAACCTTTTTTATTTTCTTAATTGAAATTATATATATATATATATATATATATATATATATATATATATATATATATATATATATATATATATATATATATATATATATATAGTAAAACCTCTATAAATTAATAATGTTGTGACTCAGATATTTTATTAATTTAGCAAGATATTATTATATCGATAAATTAATAAATTATTACTTTAAAGAGTTGACTTATATTCATGAGCAACTCTCAAATTAATGCATCGACCTTCAAAATTTTCACGTTCGTTCGCTTTACCTATTTGAATAAAACAAAAACAATGACCTTCAAAATTCTCATGTACATTCACACATTAATTAATTTGTGAAGTTCAATGTACACAAATCTAGATTGATCACTATAAAATGTCTAATGATAAATTTCAAAATCACATCGACTATGACTTCTAAACTAAAAGGTGTTAAAATATCAATGTACATAGATCTAGAATTTTGGAATATTTTATTAATTATTAATTTATAGTTTTGCTGAGACCAATATATTTACATTGGGTTTAGAAAAAATTATTATTTTATTATTTTATCAATTGAAGTCCAATTTTATACAGATCCCAATTTGGAATCGGACAAATTATTAATTTTATGGAGCTTATTAATTTATCAAGTATTAATTATAAAGGTTCTAATGTATAAGATCATATATATATATATATATATATATATATATATATATATATATATATATAGGTTCAAATGTGGATTGACATCTATTATGCGGACGTGCGGATAGTGTTATTCTGTGATAATGACAAAGAAAATATGTTGTTTGATAATTTTAAAACGTTCAATCTTATATAACTATTGTCATTATCACACATTCTCACCAATTAAATCGTCTATAAGATTATTATAAACTTTTTTTAATTATTCTCATTATGTCAGAATATTGTTAGGATGTTTATTGATTCGTATTTTGTAAGAATGAAAATTCATGAAAAACGATGTGTGGGAATAAAAAATGAATAAGAATTAATGAAAATGCATGAAAATGACAATAATTATGTGAGGTTGAACGTATTCACATTATTAAACAACTTATTTTTTTAGGAATTCTCATAGAATAACATTATCCACACGTCCGTATAATAATTGTTCATTCACATTATAATCTAGCTCTCTCTCTCTCTCTCTCTCTCTCTCTCTTTATATATATATATATATATATATATATATATATATATATATATATATATATATATATATATATATATATATATATATATATATATATAAAACTTTTTATTATTACAACATGCCATCGTAATAGTGAAAAATGATAGATTTCCACATAAACATTATTACAAATGTGTAATTTTTAAATTAGTGAAATTAAATATCCTTCTACTTTGGTTCCTATAAATCATCATACTCAATTAAATGATGACATATATATCATTTTAATATATTAAAATATTATTAAATAACACATGTAATTATTTAATTGGGTATGAATATTCGTAGAAAGAAAAATAAAAAAATATTTAATTTCTCTTTAAATTATTCCGATCAAAGTTAGTTTGAACCGTAAGTTGTAATAAAATCTTAGAAAATTTGTTTGTATATAATTTGACTTGGTCTGCAACACTAAGTAACGGCGACGTGTATTTTTGCCTTTCTTTTTTGTCCATGAAGACTTCTTCACAGATTGCTTTTTGTTTTATATATATATATATATATATATATATATATATATATATATATATATATATATATATATATAGATTATTTTGTTTCTTACATTTATTGTGTGCCCGTAAGTATAATTCTGAACCAATGGATGAAAAAAAAACCAATAGTCATGATCTGAGGTCTACGATATTACAATAGGGAAGCATGTGCCATATAATCACACAAATTTCAATAAAAGAGTGTTTTGGTCAATTAACTAATATTAAAATAGAAAATCTTGAGGATTTTAATGGATAACTAATTTTTTTTAATCTGAATTTTTCAAATTAATTCAAATTTAATTCTATTATAATTTCTAATACTAACTGATTTTATTCTGTTAGAATAACAGAGTCAAACATAAACTAGTAAAAATATTTTCGATTTTATTTTTTCAGAATATGGTTCATTCAATATATTTTTTTTATAATTAACATGCTTAAAGATTTATGCAACATATTATCAACAATAACATTTTCTAAAGAATACAAATTTTATTCTTTAAGAATCACTAATTATATTAATTCGTAAAGAATAAGACTAAACAATTATTACATTCATTCTGAAAAAATATGACTAATGGTTTAAACAGTACATTTATTTTTAGAGACTAAAACTAAGAATGGTTAAATAAAGAAAATATCCATCAAAATCTAACAAAAATACTAATCCATTCTGAAAGAATATTATTGTTAATAAACATTTTATACAATCTGACATAATACATTCTGCTAGACTATTCTCGTTCTCCATGTTTTCCTTCTTTTCCACATCAATGACAGCCTTTTCAAAACCTAAATCTACAAAGAAAACATAATCAACTTTCAAAGATTAAAACATTCAGTGTATTCTAAGAGAATAAAAATTATAAGTTCTGATAGAATGCAGTAGACATTATTAATTCATTTTGTTAAATTGATGCTGCTAAAATCATATTCTGTTAGAATAAATGACGTTCATTCTAGTTGAATGTAAAAAGATACATTCATTCTACTAGATTATCATAATTACATAGTTATACAACAAATATCAAACTTTAGACCATTACTCAGACACCATTTTATCATACTAATACTTATTCTTATTGTATTATTCTTAATATACATTACCAATACATTCTAATATGATGATTTTAATATTCTAATAGAATAGTAAATTTTCCTACTACAAAAAACATCTTTACAACCTTTATGGAAATCATTCTAACAGATTGAAAAATTGAAAACCATTTTTAAAACCTTTCCAGACACCATTAAGGAGATACCATTCTAACATATCAAAAACATTATTAACAGACATTCAATTGTGCATGACCACAACGACACAACCATTTACATATTCTTATAGAATACTAAATTACAATAACCATATTTGACCACTTTACATCCACTGTTCTAACAAAATAAAAAAACATCTTGACAAAATATATCACAAACATTCTGTTAGAATCTTATAAAAACAAATTTTTTTCTTAAGTTAGCATCATAAACAAGAAATTAATTGATTTCATTACCTTTAGTCTACCAAAATGCCATTGATTTCTAAATAGTGAAAAGCAAATAAATTGATTTCATTACCTTTTACTCTGTTACCTCGAGGCAAGTAGTGTGCACATTTCTTCCTAGAATAATTTCCCACGTTTCCTCTTTCCCATTAATCGATTTTACACCGTTTATGTAGGAAGCATCATCAAAAATCAGTGGTAGAGGATCATTGATCACAGTAGTTGGATCAAAGTCCTCGAGGCAGTACCTTTTGATGGAGGTGGCAGATATGAGTTTGATGGGAAGTGGATGACTACTCGACGGATGTGGTTCTGGGCAAGCGAAAAGGAGTTCTTGCATGTGCAATTATTGTATTATATAGACAAATTGACTGTTGTGCAAGAAAAACCCAATTTGAGTTTGGGTGTGAGATTGGTTAATGTTTCTGGCGACACAAGGGAAGAAGTGGCGACGATCGGTGGTTTTTGTAGGGTTTAAAAACTGATTGCAATTTTATAGAGATTTGATTTGATTTTAATTTTGGAATTTATTTAATATACATGCAACATTACTAATTTACCCTTATTGATTTATTTAAAATTTTAATTTGTGCTAAATTCTGATTGGTCCATATGTGCATACAATACTTGTTGGAAACATTTGAACCTAACTCTCTCTCTCTCTCTCTCTATATATATATATATATATATATATATATATATATATATATATATATATATATATATATATATATATATATATATATATATATATATATATATAAGGAACCATTTTAAACCATAGAACAAAGGAACTATTACTTTTTCAAGTTTTAGATCTTATTATTTATCGAAAAAATTTCTAAAGATATAGAAATTCATAACATTTTATCTTCTTTCTATTGATATCAAATTTGATATTTTTTTTTACTTTTCTTATCTGTTCAAATTCACATTGTGAACCTGTATTATAAATCATTATTTTTGTATAAATTCACTTTATGAATCTGCATAGATTCACAATGTGAATCTGAACAAATCAATTTTTTTTTATCAAATTTGATATTTATGGATGTAGGTTAAAAAGTTATGAATATATATATATATATATATATATATATATATATATATATATATATATATATATATATATATATATATATATAAGATCGATTAAAAACTAAATTGAAGGAGATAACAAACAATTTTTTTTTATATACAATGAGTTTGGATACCTAATTTCACATGTGTAAGTACATAAATATATATCTAAGATAATTGTGAAAAAACATTTGAAAAAAATTTATATGAATATGGTTTTTATAAATGTGTATATGCATAAAAAAGTACGCATATGCATTAAAAACTCTTTTTTTTGAAAATTATTTTTTATATATTAATTCCAGAAGAAAGCTATATTTTCACTTATTTATAAATTTATTTTTTTAATTTTCAAATAGTATTTTTAATTATTTTCTTTAAAATCGGCGAAAATATTCTTTACATTTCGAAATTAATATTTAAAAAAAATGATCTTTTTCATAAAAAAGACATTTTTAATGTGTATTCCTTTTTTTGTTTTTGCATATTTTTTTTAAAAAAAACTTGTGGATATTCACATGCATATTTAAAAAAAAAAAGAATTTTAATGTCTCTATATGCATAAGAATAAGCATATGCATATGTATATATGCAGATGAATAAGTATATGTATATACATATGTATATGTATAAGTCAATTAAGTAAATATGAGTATACTTTTGTATATGCATAAAAATAAGAATATGAAATATGCATATTCATATACATTGGAATAAATATATACATATGCATAATAATAAGTATATGCATATAAATAAGATAAGCATAAGCCAATTAAATACTTATGATTATGATTATGTATATGAAATTTTCAAAATTAATATTAATAAATGGAAATTTTCAAATAAATGCATTTTTAATGCATAGTAATTGTTTTTTGTACATATGCTCATTTAAAAAAAACATGTGCATAGGTACAAGCATATAATTTTTTTACATTTCTCTTATATATATATATATATCTATATATATATATATATATATATATATATATATATATATATATATATATATATAGTTAGCGTATGGTCCATTAGCATGGTCCGAACGTTAAGACTTAGTGCTCTCCTGCCAGTCTTGTCTAGCGCTTGCGCCTGGCGCACACCTCTCGACCTCTGGACGCTCGACTGACGACCTTCGGGCGCTCCCTTGATGACCCCTGGAAGCCTGGTCCAACTCCTTGCTAGTTGGGCCTAAACTCGATGGGACCAAGGCCTGACCTAATCTCCCTTTGATATAATTCCAATAGGAAAATACATAATTCCCCTTCTGACCTAATGGTCCCCTATAAATAGAACATGTCCCCCACCTTTTTAAGGGATCTTCTCTCTCCTTAGAGAAACCCTAAGGGACTTATCCCTTATCTCCTAGCATCTAACCAGCCACCATGGCTAAACACATCATCGTCAGCACCAAGATGGTTCTTTCTTGCTAGGAAGAACCATCTCTTCTCTTCCATCTAGACTAACTTGATCGTTAAAGGTTGCTCCCGGGGCACAGTCCCTGGGGAAAGGCTAACGACTTTGATGTGATGTATGCTCAGGTATCTCGTCGGGAACCCGCTGACGGTACCACCTCCAGACTTCCGATCAGGAACCAACTCAGAAGACCCGGCGGCCTGACGACATATCACAACAGTTGGCGCCATCCGTGGGACCAAGAACGAACAGTTGTCATTTCTTGGTCTCAGCCTCAGTTTTACCTCTGATTTGTTAAGATCTAATGTGTTTTCACCTCCGGGTTGCTCAGATCTGTTCGTTTCTACCCTTATTTGTTCAGATCTGTTCAGCACTCACCAAGATCTGTTCAGATCTATTTCCCAACATTCAGATCTCCAGATCTGCTTCGTCTCTTCCTTCAAATCTCTAGATCTGCTCTATTTCTTCCCCATTTAAACATTGTCCAGGTTGGAAAAGATCTTCTCAGATCCATTTTCATTCATGCTTTGGAGTGTTGTTCAACAAGTTGGGAATAAAATAAGCTTTTACAAGTTTTTATCCTTTCTTTGTTCATATTCTAGTGTAATAATCTGAGAAGAACAAAAGTTTTCGTAAGATCCCACACCATTGTCAGTTCATATAACCAACATAATCCGTTTTTAGCTCATAAAAACGTTTTTCAAACATAAGAGAAGTATATCATATCAGTTTTCGTACGTATTACGGTGACTTATTCAGAAAGTCGAGAAGAAAAGTATTTTTTTTTTATCTCTTTTAGCAGTCTATTTTCGTGATTTATTCAGAAAAATGGGGAAGACAAGAAAATTTTATTATTTCTTAAAATATTATCAGTTAATATAAAAAAAATCTTTTCAGCAAAATACACCATATGCTTTTGAAATCCATTCAAAAATTTATTTTAAACATTTACAGTTTACTTTTTGGTAGTATAAAAAAAGAGTTGCTAGTTTCATTCTCCAAAGTCATTGCTTGTACACATAGTTATAGTGTTTGTACATTTGAAACACCCATCAGTTAAAACCACACCTTGAAAATCACTACTTACAACTCATAGCTGTACAAATTGTGTACAAAGATATAAGTCTTTAGTATGCATAAAGTAATATCAATATGTTATCATTTTAGAAAATGATTTAAAAAAAATCATTTGTAGTTGATGATTCCTTATGCACAATCTCATTCTTTGAAGTTGTTGTTTGTACAAATAGCCTTCATGTTTATACATCACACAAAACGTGCAAGAAATCATTTATTCCTTTGTACTAAACACAACTTACTTATCTTGGAGATAACATGTCGAAAAGTACACCGACCCCATGCTTAACCTGTTGTACATTTGGTACATTAAATTACAAGACTGGACAAGGTTTGTTGCCTAAAAACATACAACAAAAGCAAAAGGTAAAGGCTGACAAAAGGCATTTCGGTACCATATGATTTCAAAGCCTTGTTTTGGCAGAGAGGACAAAACTCAAAGACATCTTGGGACCCACCTTGTACATCATCTACATGATTGCCTTAAAAATCTACCCACCGTCGACCGAAACCTCCGATCTCTAACCACCGACTGTTGGGCAGAAGCCCAACACCGGTCACCGAAGAACCTGCAGCTTCGACTTTCTTATACATCAGCCGATCTCCGGCCTCAGTTGCCCGACTCACCACCTACAACTACAACTACCGACCATATTTAAAACGGAGCCCTGGCGGATCAAGTCATCGACAAAATCGCATGTCCGACCAGACTCAGTGCCTTTGTCGAACCACCTACAATATCGGTGAAGCGAGAGTGTAGTGCTGACAGCCCTTCTTTTTCTCAGACAATCGCATCCAACCGAAGCCACAACGTTAAAGTTCTGAAAAATCCTTCATCGTCGCCACCCAGTGACGAAACCACCAAGCAGGCGCTGTCACCGAAAATTGGAACCCAATCACCACCAGTCGCCACTATTTGTAGCTGACGCAGGTGACATTGACGTTCGCCTCCCGTATTTTCCACCCGGTCGCTTTCATCAACAAATTTTCCAAAGATGGGTACTATCGAACTGAGTACATCACCTATGGTGGCCTTCCAGCTTCGACCGCGATCTCCATCGTTGCCACCGGCAACGACCGCCAGCCACTGCTTCTCGAGCGCCACCGACAGAAAAATAGCAACATCACCAAACATCTCCACCAGATCATGCAGCAAGCCACATGGTTAGAGGACTTTTACCAAGGTCAATATTGTTTAAAATTGGCATTTGGATCCCACACGTGAATGTTGTTCTCATTTTGTTCAACGCGCACAAAGGGGGGGGGGGGTGAAGAGGAAAATGACTAGGCGTTGTGATATATCTCCGACTCGATTCCTACTCCAAGAGGGATGGAAAAAGTGGGCCTAAGAATCACAAAAAGAAAACTAGTCCGTCAGTAGTCATGGGAGGTTGCCCCGGAATGATGCTCCGACAATCAAGTCAGTTCGAGGTATTGATGAAAAGGTGTGAAAGTATGAGATGAAAGGTTAAAGTTGAATCTTGGTCCCTCCTCTTAGAGGAGAAGAGCCCCTTTTTAAATCTGGAACCGGGGGGACAGAACACCGACCATATCTTCTACTTTTTCAGGTCTGGCAGGGACAGAAGGCTTCTGATTGGTAGATCGTGCACCGCGCATAGCTGGCTTCCATTGGTGCAGGGCTTCCAAGAGCAAAGTTCTAAGTAGTACACCTGCGACTTAGGGGGACGGCTGGTACTATTTTGACTCGACTCCAGATTTGAAACTTGGGTGCCAAGGAATGATTTTAGGATTCTAGGGACGAGGGCGAGAATGGGGGCCTGATGTTAGACACACCCCGATCTTTGCTCAAACCGTCTGACGGTTCTGTTATTTATGACGTATTCTTGGTGGGATACGTCAACACTAGGGTTTACAAGTAATAAATGAGCCATAACAGATCAACTTGGCTGATCATTTTCATATGGGCTTACAATTTGATCTTGGGTTGCTATTCTCATTCTGGACTTCAGCTATGATCAGATGGGCTCCATCTAACCTATCTTTGGGCTTCTCAAACAACAAATTTAGGCTCCCTTTATCGCATTTGGGCTGCCATTTCTTAACTTGGGCTACGCATAAGCTTTTTATGGGCCACCTTTTCAAAATAATAATCAGCAATCCAACGTTGACATTCCGCAAGCACCGCTCAATAAAATACGCTTTCAGAATCGGCGTTGCGGTCCGGACGACTAGATTTTTCAAAAAAAGAGAGAGAAGAATTGGGACAAGTATTTTAAATGAGACCCAACAACTCATTATGGGATCCTTATATTTTATATTGGGCTCCTCCAAGCGGGCTGAACAATTCTTTTTTAAGCCCTATAGTTTTTGGGCTCCAACAGTTTTTTGGGATCCCATTAAATCAGATTTTTAATGGGCTAGCTCAAAAATATTAAAATAGACGATCTCAACAAATAAAATGACCATATTACAAGTTAAGGGTCGGACATTCAATGCTTGAATACTGCTAGCTTCACTCAATGAAACACGTATTCAGAATATACGTTGCAATCCAACCCCTCTGTTTATACCAAGGGGGGAGGGGGGGGGGGGGGAGTAGTAGGATACTGCTACTACCCCAAAAAATGCTTTGAGAAACAACCATGACAGAAAATTCAAAGTAATCGTAATCTTAATCAGCCTATGATTTCAAGAAAACATGCGTACCATCAAAGTTGGTCGCACTGTCTTTTTAGATAGCCTCTCCAACACCGCGAAACTCAGAACGCACCGATGACAAGCTCGCAGAGCAAAGCTCTTCCAGTAGAGAATTTGCAGGGTACTCGCGGAGTGTGCACTACTGAACAGTCACCCAAAGTCCCCCCCCCCCCAAGTAGGCATAGAAATATAATCCTCTACCCAACGTTGGCTGCGGATCTCATCCCCATTGTCGGGGCACGAGCGATTTTCCTCCAATGATATTTCTATAAACAACTTTCGACTGTGACCGGACCACAGTAACCATAGACCAAGTGCATTGAAAACTGACATTAAACACACATTGACCTACTTTGGATAGAAGGTCTACTCATCCCTCTTTTCTCAAATAAATCGATACCATATATCTATATATTATCTCAATTAAGTAAACCAAAAATATTTGCTAAAACTTCATTATGACAATCACGACACGCACCTACCTTTAGTAAGTTAAAGTATTAATGCAACAAATACTATCCTTTTACCCATAGTAGAAAATCTTTTTACCAACATCTTATTCTCATATGCAAAGATACCGCAATTTGATAACTAAACTGGCAAACAGTTTTTGGTTTAATCAAACCACTTCGCTATCATTGGTTCTTAGCTACTGATTACATACTACTAAAATATTTTACCCAATATACAAGTGTTTTACCTTATAGTCTTACACAAATGCACACGTTGTGAACAATTTCCAAAATAGATACTTGTATACTCTTTACCTGCCATCATCATGTCTTTATCTTACTATTATTCACATAGCACAGAGCCAAAGAACTTGCTATCATTTTTTACAATGGCATGTACAAATGAATGAGGCTCAAATGTGCATGCGCGAACCAATATAAACATAACAATTCAAGTAGAACTACCAAAACATTGCTTTGTTGGACACCATCAAGATGTGAACAAGCCACACAACACAATGCAGAAGTGTTGACTGTATTTTGAGCAAAGATTCGAACTACATAACAAGGGAACATTATATTGCTGAGAAGACATTAGTGTAATAAATGAAGGATCAGCTTCACGACTCAATCCTCAATGGTCGCGTTTCCTAAATCCCAACATCTGCGCCAACCTGTTCTTGGCAAACTCTTCGTCCAACTCTTAGTATCCCCAACTCTTTGCAAACATTATCATTATGCCTGAGATAGCGGGGCACCGATTGTCGCTACAGCTAATGGTGTAGCAAAGCATCGAGTTCCTTTACATTCTGGATGAACCAACCACTCAAATCGGACACATAAATTGAAGACTGCTAAGCCCAATCTTGCTAAAGGTTCAGAAGGTTCATAACCCTTGCTTTGAGTCGCTTGGTTTCTCAGCTTGAATCCATTATAGCGGCAGCTCTGCTTGCAAGGTTCGGACATAACCTCCACCTTGGGCTACTTGGCATCTCGACTTGACCCCACTATCATGACATACACCGTGAACAAGGCTTGAAGGTTCATGACCTTTGCTGGATTTTCGATTTTTTGAAAAAGAAATAAAAACAGAAATAAATAAATAGCAATAAAGAAAAGGTACGAAGGATACATGAAGTTCCAAACCACGAATGAACAGTAGACTGCGAGTCACTACGAACATTCGTGCCTGTTCGCAGTGTGAATAGTGTACCGCGAGTCATTGCGAGCGTTCGCACCAATTCGCAGTGTAAACAGTATACTGCGAGAATTCGCACCAATTCGCAGTGCAACCAAAACTTTATGAGTGCGAAGGTGGTTTCGGAACAGATTCAACCTTTATCATTCCTGACACAATAGCAAACAGAAAACAGGATATATGGACGACTAGCAGTTAGATACATCAATGAACCTATCATTTGACGATAGAGTGTCATATCAGCATCTGGTTTGTCCAGAGACAGTGTTAGGTTCATTCTGAATGCTATTGGAACCTTCACCTTCGAATCTCCCTCCATTCCAAACTTAAAAAGTAAGGTCTTTGTATAACCCTCCTTATTGATAAAGATGCCTTCTTGACTTTGTCTTATATTCAAACCAAGGAAAAAGTTAATCGGACCCATGGATCTCATCTCAAACTTAGTTTCCATCAACATTCAGAACTCAACAGTTAAGTTGGGGTTAGTTGATTTGAAAATGATGTCATCAACGTAAATTTGGATGATCATCAAGTGGTCACCATCTTTCTTGTGAAAAAAGGTTGGGTCGACCGATCCTTGTTTAAATTTAGCCTGTTTTAAAAAGCGCGTAAGAGTTTCGTACCATGCTCTTGGAGCTTGATTTAGACCACAAACTGCTTTGTCCAAAATATAATAGTGGTTCAGATATTTTTCATTTATGAACCCTCGTGGTTCTTCCACATACACTGTTTCATTTAGTTCCTCATTCAGAAAGGCACATTTGATATCCATCTAATATACTCCAATGTTTTTGTGTGCTGCATACGCCAAAAAGATACGAACAGACTCCAACCTTGCAACTGGTGTGAAGGTTTCTTTGTAGTCAATGCCTTCTTCTTGGCAATACCCCTTAACTACAAGTCGAGCCTTGTTTCTTATCACATTTCCCTCTTTGTCTAGTTTGTTATGAAACACCCATTTTAGACCAACAACAGATGCATCCTTTGGAGTGGGAATAAGTCTCCAGACCTTCTTTCGTTCGAATTCATTGAGCTCCTCCTGTATTGCTTGCACCCAATCAGAATGATCAAGAGCAATTTGAACGTTTTTGGGTTCATTTTTGGAGACAAACGAGTTGAACATGCAATATTCCACTTTAGAGAATATTGCAGTCCGCTTCGCCTTTTGTTGTGTTGTCGTAAGAACTCATGAAGACGAATCTCCTATACTTGAGTTTGTGGATGATCTATGGTCCATTTGGTCAACGGAGGGTAATGAGGATCATAAGTTGGATCCAATTCAGTATTTACATCTTCAATATCTGACTGGACATCCGAATCATCATTCACATTTTCATTCTCCCCCTCGAATGATGTATGTTCTTCTTCATTCGGAGTCGAACCCTCCCCCTGGAGTGGTGGTTCTTTTCTGATTTCATGGGTTTCGTTCTCCCCCTAAATAGGTGTATGAGATGAATAGGTTGAAGTAAAACCCTCCCCCTGCGGTGTAGCATTCACATCTTTTGATTGAGACGAAATTTCAGAGTCTTTCGAAGTGGGGTGCTCGTGTTCCATATCTTTTGCAGCATCCTCAATGGTTTTCTTCAGTTCGTCTTCCTTGTTGTCTGTTGCTTTGGATTCTGAGGAAATCACTTTGTCAGGTTCATCAAAGAGGTTCATGAATTCCTCATAAAGGCTGGACAGAGGAATTGTCATTAGATTTTTGATGGGAAATATTTCCTCTGATCGGGAGTCGACCTTTGATACTTCTTAAGATAAGTGTTATAAAAGGTGACATAGTAGGCATCTTCGATTCTTTTTGATCTTTTGTTTAGAATCCGATATGCCTTAGACGTTAAAGAATACCCTAAGTAAATTCCTTCGTCAGCTTTCGCATCAAATTTGTTCCTTTATTCCTTAGAGTTAAAGATGAAGTACCTAGAACCAAAGACATGGAAAAACTTGACATTAGGTTTTCTATTATTTAATATCTCATAAAGAGTTACAGAGAATCGCTTATTGATGATTGATCATTTTTGGGTAAAATAGGTTGTTCCAATAGCATCTGCCCAGAAGTAAAGTGGCAGATTCGCGAATGATAGCATGGTTCTTGCAGCTTCACATAAAGATTGGTTTTGTCTTTCAACAACTCTGTTCTGTTGAGGAGTATAAGGAGCCGAAAAGTTGTGATTTAATCCTTTCACAGTCAGAAATTCTTCAAACGCTTGGTTTTTGAATTCCAAGCCGTTGTCACTGTGAATTTTACGAACCAGCTTTCGCAATTTTATCTCAATCTGCTTTATAAAATCCTTGAGCTTGGGAGTGGCATCTGATTTCTGCTTAAGAAAATGCACCCAGGTAAATCTAGAAAAATCATCAACAATTACAAGTGTATATTTGTTACCACCAATGCTTTCAATTGCAGAACGACCAAAAAGGTCTATATGCAAGAGTTCAAGTGGTTCTATGACTTTCGTATGCACAATTGTTGGATGACTCTTCCTACTCTGCTTCCCCATTTCGCAGGTTTCACAAAGATGTTCTTTATCAAACTTCAAGAGAGGAAGCCCTCGCACATGATCACCAAGAACAATTTTATTGATGTCTTTGAAATTGAGGTGTAATATTCTTTGGTGCCACAACCATCTATCATCTGTAGACACTTTCATAAGTAGGCAAATAGCAGGCTTCCCTTTGATGAGGTTCAGATTGAGTGGATACATCTCGCCTTTGCGCTTTGACTTTAGGAGCATTGTTTTGGTCTCCTTTTCGATAAACTCAGATCCCTCATCATCGAACAAAACTTTCAATCTTATACCAACAACCAACTGCAAAGCACTTATGAGGTTGTGTTGTAATCCTTCCACGTATGCGACTTTGCGAATGGTAAAGTCCCCATTTGTGATCATTCCAAAACCTTTTATTTCTCCATGTGAATTATTTCCAAATTTCACTCTTCCACCATCTTTTAATGCCCTGAACTCTCGCAGTTCTTCCTTCCTTCCGTCATGCGATGTGAGCAGCCACTATCAATATATCATTCAAAGTCAAACTGCTCGTCACAAATCACCTACAAAAATCAAAGAGATTTAGGAACCCAAAGTTGTTTGGTTCAACGTGAGACTTTCACAAAAACAGGAAAAGTAATAGCAACATCAACTAAATAAGATCTTTTAACCATGGTGGTGCTATCTTTCTTTGTAATTTGAAAAACAGTGATCCTATTATCTTTTAAGTTCTTATCCTTTGTGGATATTTTCCTTTGCTTATTTTGGTTTTGTTGCTTGACAACTTTCTTCACATCCTTCTTTTCGGACCTCTTAAATGGAAATTTAGGCTCCGAAATTATCTTTCCTTTACCCTTATCATCTTGCAATGTGTTTGTATAATTTAAAACAATTTTGTTAGGAAGGAAGTTAGACTTTGTCTTCTCAATAGGTTTCACATGATTTGGAGAAGAGGGTTTTTGAAAAACATTTTGTTTTGAAACCTGTGGAGACTGAGACTGAGTTCGTGGACAACTCCTAGGTTTCGCATGTGAAGAGACTTTCGCATTTGGATTGAATGATTTTTCTTGATAAACGAAGTTGGGATTTTTGGATCTCTAGAAATGCTTTCTTTCCTTCTGATTTTTGTTATATCTTGCATTCCTTTGACGGTTTTGAGTTGCAAACTGCTCAGAGGATTTATGAATATTTTCCCTATATTTTGGCTTTCTAAGGGGAGTTTCGGTCTGTACGGATGATGTATCACTTGGAACATTCTTGGTTCCACTTGGACTCCCTATCTCGTAGCTCGAGTTGACTTTGTTTAGCGGTTCTGCTACTTATCTGCCCTTCGTTTTCCAAGAGGCCATTTTAGAGAGACCTTTTGTTTCTTCTGCATTATCAATAAGATCTGACCAGAAAAATTCATCACATCCATCTTTAATGTCTTATTCGACCAGAAACGTTAGTTCTACAGTCTGATTTTTATTCAGTCCCTTGGTTGCAAAAACCTAATTAGGAACAGCTTCAACCTTTGGGAAAACAGTTGCTTTGTCTTTTAAAACTTTTGATTTAACTTCTGAAAAACATGCAAACTCAACTGGATTTTCAGAAATTAAGACTTTCGCAGGTTCAGGTTCGCTTTTAACAAATTCTGAGCAATCAACCTCTTCCTCCACAAAGATTTCACTCATATCACTATAATCATCGAATTCAGATGTATTTTCAACATCAAGTTTATTTTCTGAACTCAACTTAGTGTTTAATGATTCAAACTTTTGTATAGTATCAGATTTAATTTTCTTTTTGTCATTTTCATCCAAAAGCTGTTTCAACATATTTTTGTGATCTTTGGACTGTATGTAAGATTCAATTTTGTCCAGTCCTATTTTGTAGCCTCCGAGACTTCGTCAGATGAGACGATGGATTCGCACCTATAACAATCTGCATCGATTTCATCCTCTTTCAATTCCAGAAAGGGCAAAATCATCTTTTGAATTTTCTTTCCAATCTCACTATCAAGACATAACTAGGTGATTTTAAAATAAAGTATTTTAGAAATTAAAAAAAACCGTTTCGCTATTTTAAAAGCCCCAAATTATCTCTTTGCAAATAAATCAAGTCATCCCTAGACCTAGACAAATTAGACTCCAAATTTTCAATCGACATACGCCTCTCTTCACTTTTGTTTGAAACCCTGCCGAGTTGATCGGTTAAGTTAGAATTATTCAAACGGGTTCTTTTTATACTTTCACTAAAACTAGATACTGTATATTTTAGATCATCTAATTTAGTTTCATATTGAGACACAGGAATATTTAGAGATTTAAGAATGGTGTGTACCTTGTTTATCACCTTCTCACACTCGCTGATCTGCTCAGGAACATGTTTCGTAGCGAAACAACTGTCGAAGACACGTCCGCCTTCAGTAGCATATCCTCTAAGCTCTAAAACTTCATTGGTCACCATCAAGCACCGTGCATTGCACTACGAAACATCATCTTTCTCCATGAAGCTTCTGATGGGTTTTAGCCAAAAGACATCCTATGTGCTCATGCAAACCCTAAAGCTTGGATCTAGGTTTCTCTATTGTACATGCTTTTAATCCAAGACTTAAAACCCTAGATCTAATCAATATAGCATATGAATAAGGGTTTAGATCATACCTTGATTGTTATGTAGCAATAAGAATCTCAAATCTCCTTGTATTGACTTTAGAAAGCTTAGAGTCACAAATGTCACTCCTCTAATGGCTCACAAACACCAAGAGCAAGAGGATGAAGAAGAGAAGAGAAGGAGGTGCCCAAAAACGTGTGGAAACCCTAGAGGATTAGTTCACCACGTTTTTGAGGCTTAAGGGTCCTATTTATACATGTAGGTTATTAGGGTTTTAAACTAGGAAACCCTAATTTGGATGCTTAGGCCCTAAGCAACCCATGGACCCTTTCTTAAAGGCCCTTGGACGATTTCTAATGGGTTTCCCCATAGAATTCGTCCAAACTTAAATAATAAGGTAATCCATAGCCCAATTGCAATTATCTTATAATTACAATTCCAGTCCCTTAAGTTTAATTAATCTCTTTTAGTCACAAACTTAATTCTTATTAATTCTTGACTAATATTAATTAAACAATATGATTTCTCCTTTAATATATTATTCTCATAATATATTAATAAATCATATTTAATCCTTTCTCTCCATAATTCATCCTATCAAGTTGCTTTGGTGAAGGCAACCCAAAAGGACCATACACCATCGGGTCAAGTGCATACCAAAATAGTTATGGACTTAGACACTAATCCAACAGTCTCCCACTTGGATAAGTCTAATAACTATTCAGCGTATGACTTCAGATCATGATCTGCAATCGTAGCTTTCTAAAGCCGCTGTCAACTTTGATCTTATCAGATAAGCGTGTCCTTTAGATAAGGGATCATATATTCCTCCATTCTAGATATTGTCGTATAGACTGAGATATGGATCTAAATCATTCTCTCTATCTATGTGTTGTTTCCCGAATTCAGATTTATGACTACTCACAACAGACTACAATTGAACACATCAATTTAGTCCCGGCTTGGCCAAGCGCTTAGGTGCCATCAATAAATCATCGAGGGGCCCACATATATCACTTTTATCCTACTTTGGATAAAAGGAACGGATAAACTTTGACTCAATGCTCGCTTGCACTCACCCACCAAATCACACACAACAATATGTTTTATAACACCAAGTTACTAGTGTGTTTACATATTATCAATGTGCAACCGAATCGCAATATACAACTCACACATCTCGGTTTCAAGAATATAAGATGTTATCGTCTCACCAATCACTCGTGATAAAATCCATGAAGCGATCCAAGTGAGCGTAGGTTTAATCCAATGCTCAAATCATATTCATAAGCACTCATGAACGTTGCAGCAAACAATTGCGTATGTCTAATACACTTTAGACAATCTACACACCAATTCATGACAGTCTTCATTCATATCTACTTCCAACATATGAACGACTGTGGTCCGTTTGAATAATATGACTGTTCTTAACCAATTAAATTATTCAGGAAGTCAAAACATGCAAGGTGAAACACAAGGATAATACTAATCACATATGGCCTCAAACCTTTGAGTATAAATAAAAACACCTTTTATTTATCACCATATTGATTACTCATTATTTGTCGTTTCAAATGATCAACTTCTTTACTTGAATTATTACACCACTTGTCCCATGCTCTTAGCATGCACACAATGTTTTCTTATGGTTCTTACTTTGTGAAATAGATTAAATGAACACATTACCAATCATACTCATTTCACAATTTCCAATTCCTATCACAAGTGTAAGAATATCAAATTCTTACCACTTATAGAATATGTTAGATTCTAACATTTTATGCAATGATCCTTTTGTAATATCACTGCACTAAAGTCACAAGGACTATTGCCAACGAAATTACAAAGTCCTCTATCGGAGATTGTTACAAAACAATTCCATAGATGTGATGTCTCTCACTTAAAGTACATTCCTTTGAACATCCTTTTGCATAAAAGTTTCTAATCTTAGACATAAATTCTCAATATCTAACTCCCAATATGGAAACCTTTCCATACTTACCATATGACAACTCATTCTTAATAGAATCTTATCTATTCATAATAATGTCGATATGCTCCATCCAATATCATACTTCTAACTACTCACAAGCGACCAATCCTCGACGAACCTTGGATTGTCCTTTGATAGTTGTTTAATTATCTTAGTCAAAACCGATTCTTGTCCTTTTTCCCTTTAAATGCGCTAGACATTTGGAAAATTTTAGAATGGTCAAATATTATAGCATTTGCAATCGATCCTATACCTGAAGCGTATTGGACACGATGCATAATGTCTTACATGAAGATTTAATACTTTATCAATCTTCTGCCATAATATTTTATGTGCTACGTTCTTATAATTCGAATTATGAAGAGGGATCCATAATCATAATCGAAATTTAAGAACACACTATGTATCCTTTGACTAAATTTATTAATATTCCACAATCTAAGCCTTTAGATTTGAAACGAAGTACAATATTCTCTCCCTTAATTATAGCAAAACAACTATTCAACCTTTACGACTTTGCAAAGTATAACTCTTGTTTTCTATAATTAATATTGCTAACTTGCAATACTTGCCTTAATAATCATCCAATCATAACATTTATGCTCCCACTATCATGATGATTATTATAAACATAGCACTTATGCTCTCACTAGCTTTTACATGTATTTAGAAAACAGCTTAACTTGCAGAAAAAACAATTCTTATTGAATTTCTTAAGTTCATGTTTCTAATACCTAATGATTTGATAATCCTTTATCAAGGCTTCTTAATCTCATACACCTTTATCCAAGATAGCTCATATGTGTCTTAAACAATTAAGACTAATTGCCAAATCTCACAATTCGAATCATGGAAAGGGATACCGTGACCATAATCAAATTTGAGAATGCAATTTTACAATTGCTATCTTCTTAAAGTCTTTCTTAGTGAAAACATTTTCTCACAGTCATCTTCATGAAGGAGAAAATCTTATGACACTTAGATTTTAATGGTGTATGTGTTCCTATCCATGTGAATTTGTCAAAACAAAGTTTACGACAAATTCAAACTCTTATGGACCGATCTTTCTCAATCTTGATTTCTTGCCTTATGGTAACACGGCTACCCACCATGTCTTCCAAGTAGTTAAGCAGCTCACCCTTTCTTATCAATATACTTTTCATTGATTAAGGTCCTTGCCTTTTATGCGTTCAAATGAGAACTCATAGAACTCAAATGCATAATTAACTCAATTGCATAGAAACAAGATAGTGTCAACACGATAGGTTGTAAACCTCAAGTCGTGTGCTAGTGATGTTCGATAAGGTTTATTCTTGATTAGTTCTTGAAATTTTTTCAAGATCATTAATACTCCCACTAACTCTTTGACATATAATATTCTTTTGTCAATAAAACATTTCTTGACAAACAAATATTCAAGAGTTAGTATAGCTTTTATCAAGACAAAACATTTCATAAAATTGGTTCTAGTTGGTCTTTGTATTATCCAAGAAATCACTACTTTCCACATTTGATGAATGTTATCAACCTTCCTAATAATTGTCACTCAATGTCACAATCTTAACTTTATGACTTGTTTTGGAACGAAGTATGATTGGCTTCTTGATTTAACCATTTCTTCAATTCTCAATTCCTCTTCTTAGACATACAATTACACTAAGACTCACCTAGAGGATTAATTGAGATATGGTTCTTAATCATTAAGACCTATCATAAACATAATAAAAGGTACTCTCCCTTCTTCATAGAATAGAGAAACTTTTATCTTTCTGTCTACTTGATTCTTCTTATTCGTTCTGCTATTGATTTAAACTCTTTTAAATCAACTAAGAATTATACTTAATCTCATAAGTGTAATCATATTTACTTAACCTTAGTAAATCATGACGAATATCTTTGTTACTCTTGTGGTGGATTTGATCAACACACAACCTTGTGTACTTGATCTCCTAGTCATTCACTTGACACTTTGTCAACGAATTAGTCTAATTCTCCCAAATGTGAAAGTTTTTCATTCATCATACAATACTTGTTGCATGATTCCAAGTTTCTGTCCATTTGAAACTTGGTCGATGAGAAACTTTCCCTATTTGGTAAATTCTTGAAATTTCCACAATTAACATAATTAAGAATCACATCCATTCGTTGTAGAAATATGCAAACATCAATTTTTCATAACGATTTCATTGCAAGGAAATAAATAAATAAATAAATATCTCAAACAAAAATTTATTTTATTCATAAAAGCAGCGGAAAACATTTTGTCCTTACAATGCAAAATCAACTGAAAAACTATGTAATTTCAATATTCCTAACAACTCTATCATAACTTTCTAAGCTCAAAATCTAATCTTCAAATCCATGCGATCGAGATCCATTTCTTCGTGATTAGATCCATCTTGCTCTTTTATCAAGCTTCCTCTCTTTTCATTGATCCTGCAAAACATTCAAATGCAATCTTATCACATTATGTATCAATGAATAGGAACTTAATTGAGTTAGATAGTGGATTTTACCTGAAGCACGACCATACTCTTTGACTCTCCCATCTTCTGGACTCTTCAGGCTCTTAGGGCAGACTTGTATCCAACGCCCTTTCTCGTGGCAGCAAACGCAGGTCGGTTCTCCTAGAACGTCCTCGGAAGCATGGTCGGTTGACTTTCCCAACAAATACGCTCCATTGCTTTGCCAAATCATTTCTAATTCAGCAGCAATGAGCATGTAAGTTAGGTCAATGAGGTTTGCGTCATGATCCATCATATAATACTTTCTTTTGAACTCATCATATGATTTAGGGAGTGACTATAGAACCCAACCTATAGCCAACTCATCAGGGAATGATGCACCCAACATTATCAACCTATCGATGTGTGATTTCATTCCTAGAACATGGGCACACACGGGCTTACCATCTTCATGTTCCATTGCCAATAGGGCTTTAGTGACATTGAACCTTTCAATTCTTCGATCTTGTGGGTTAGGGAGAACAACGGGAGGAGGAGGAGGAAGTGAAGCATGATTTCTTGTTCCTCGATCGAATCGTGGAATATCATCTTTATGTGGAATGCTTGTTCCACGGGATTTGGGAAGACCATAGTTGTCGTACTTTGACATCTACAAACGGGAGAAAGCAAATTCAAGTTAGTTGATTTATTGAGTCCTTAGTAAATCACCCAAATGATATACTAAGGCTAGGACCCAACACAATATTCTACAACTCGGGAGAGGGATGCCGTAACCCTAATTGCAGAACATTTTAAGGTAAGTGAATGACGATTCACTAATTTTCCACCATTAAAAACTAAAAAGAAATTTAATTTTTAAAATCTATGAAAACTCCTAGATCCTTTGAGATTCGTTGAACATTTCAATGGCATGTTTAAATCTCGATATGCCCCTCTAGTTTGTGACTGGGATGCCGAGGATCACAAAGCGGGTGTGAATAACCATGCAAACTTACATGGTGCCCTCACATGTTACAATCACCTATTCGATGTGCCGGTAAACCACACACGCTCCACCGAACTATGACAAACATTGAGTCACCCTTTGCTACCTTTGCTTAGAACCATTTAGTGTGCCGGTTAACCACACGCGCTCCACTAACGTCTTAGCAAGGGCACAAAGTGTAATTTCATGGAATTGCATCAATTCACTTTTGCCTAAAGTAACTAAGATTGGGAATTTTATGAAAGCATTTAGTTACTTTTATACTTCATTATACTTATAATGGAAGGTTTCTGTCCTATCCTACCCGTTCGGCTAACGAGCCTCCACTAGTCAAGAGTGCGGTGGGTAAGAGTGGATACCCATTCAATCGCCATTTTATAGGCAATTTCCTTAAACACCCCTTATAGACCAGCTTCTTGAATGAGGCATACTAACGGTAAGACTGACTTTTACTCATACATATATATAATGTTAGACTTTTAATGTTATATATAGTATAGGGTGTATTTTACACTTTTAAAATACTAGGTGCTGTAATTTAATAATAACATTTAATTAAATTGTACACCAAAACTTTATGGATTTATTAAATCTCCTTTAATTATATACCTTAATTAATTAATAAAACCATAAGGGTGTGAGTTGAACTTTTCAAAACTATACTAGGGTTTTAGAATTTAACATTCCTAAATTAAACCTTTAATCAACTTTTTAAATTCCAAAACTTGAGGGCAAGTTTTGAAACATTTCAAAACATTAGGGTTTAGAATTTAAATATTCCAAAATCAAACTTTTTAATCAAAATTTAAATTCCAAAACTTGAGGGCAAGTTTTGAAACTATTCAAAACACTAGGGTTTTAACTATTTAAATTTCAAAAACAAAACTTTTGAGTTCAAATTTAAACTATAAAACCTAAAAGGGAAAATTGAAACTTTTCACAACATAAGGATCAAATAACAAATAATATAAATGAAACAATTAATTTCATCATTTATCTATATTTGTCCTAATATTAATTTCTTGCAAAATAAGTTACCCAATTAATACAAATAATCAAACTTTATCATATAAGGAAGTAATTATCTAATTAATTGGTAAATATCTTTTGTTTAATCAAGGATATATCCAAAATATGATTAAAATTCGAATTTTAATGATCCATTACAGTTAAGGCAAGTACCCATGACCAAAACAACAAGAAATCCCGAACATGCCTCTTTATGACGCTCGAACTCGCCGAGTACCACACTGGACTCGCTGAGTACACTGTGGTACTCGCCGAGTTCATCAGGCAGGGAGTCCAAAACTCGATTTTTTGCAACTTGAACAAACACATAAAGCATCAATACAGTAGAAACCAATCTACGCTCTGATACCACTGATGGGTTTTAGCCAAAAGACATCCTATGTGCTCATGCAAACCCTAAAGCTTGGATCTAGGTTTCTCTAATGTACATGCTTTTAATCCAAGACTCAAAACCTTAGATCTAATCAATATAGCATATGAATAAGGGTTTAGATCATACCTTGATTGTTATGTAGCAATAAGAATCTCAAATCTCCTTGTATTGACTTTAGAAAGCTTAGAGTCACAAATGTCACTCCTCTAATGGATCACAAACACCAAGAGCAAGAGGATGAAGAAGAGAAGAGAAGGAGGTGCCCAAAAACATGTGGAAACCCTAGAGGATTAGTTCACCACGTTTTTTAGGCTTAAGGGTCCTATTTATACATGTAGGCTATTAGGGTTTTAAACTAGGAAACCCTAATTTGGATGCTTAGGCCCTAAGCAACCCATGGACCCTTTCTTAAAGGCCCTTGGACGATTTCTAATGGGTTTCCCCATAGAATTCGTCCAACCTTAAATAATAAGGTAATCCATAGCCCAATTGCAATTATCTTATAATTACAATTCCAGTCCCTTAAGTTTAATTAATCTCTTTTAGTCACAAACTTAATTCTTATTAATTCTTGACTAATATTAATTAAACAATATGATTTCTCCTTTAATATATTATTCTCATAATATATTAATAAATCATATTTAATCCTTTCTCTCCATAATTCATCCTATCAAGTTGCTTTGGTGAAGGCAACCCAAAAGGACCATACACCATCGGGTCAAGTACATACCAAAATAGTTATGGACTTAGACACTAATCCAACAGCTTCTCCCATGAGTTGGCCAACGAACCTCTTCGTCCTCAGAGTCAGTCAACCACACTTCGAATCTACCAAACTCATCATCCTGTTCCTGCACAATTAAAGCAGGTTTAGCATCATCAACACTTTTCTTCTTCTTGATTTCCTACAACTTTCTGAGGAAATAAGACTCATCATCCTCCTATTCTTTCTTCTCATTCATACGTCTTAACATCCACTCCTTTTCTAGATGATTTTTGCCATGAAAATAATTACAGTTATAGCCGGAGTCACCTACAAGCTTCTTTTCTTTCTTTGCTTCCTCCATTTGAGAGTTGTTAGCAATCTCATCCTTCACCTTCTCAGAACTGTAATTACCTTTCCAGTTTCATTTTTTGTTGCGACCGAAAGTCTTCTCTACGAACCGCTTGGGGTTGGATACCATCATGACATACTCTTCCTTAGAGAGTTCACAATCGGAGAGATCTGACTCTGAACCATCATCAGCAACTTTCTTTCCCATTTCCATAAGAGCTAAAGAACCCATGCTAGAAACGAATTTTCCTTCACTGGTCACTTCGTCCTCATATGACCTCAGAATACCAACGAGATTTGCCAAGGAGTGATTTTTGAACTGCTCGTGTGCTTAAACCGTCGACACCACAACTTTCCACTCAGATCTTAACCCATTCATGAACATTACCTTCTGATCTATCATTTCATGTTTGATCTTGTGCTTCACCATCCTGCTCAATAGATGGTTCTAACGGTTGAACGTTTGGTTCAACTTCTCCTCAAGCTTTTGAACGAAAGCTCCAAACTCCAAAAGTAATAGAGTTTGGAAGGAATGTTCAAGATCTGCATCGCTTGAGTATAGTTCCCTAATCCTATCCCATATTTCTTTTGCAGTTTCGCGCGATCTCACTAAGCGAAACGGCTCAGCTGGTAAAGCAAAGTGAATAATCCTCATAGCCTTGACATTGTTGATTAGCTTGTCCTTTTTATCTTTAGGTATATTAGCAACTTTAAGAAGAAGATCGTTGTACTTTGCTTGAGTCTTGATAAATCTTTTTGTACCTGTGTGAGCAAACGTCTCCTTGGTTATTGCATCCCATATCAATGTACCATTATCTTAAATCCCTAGCACGTAATATTCAAAGTGTGGTGCCCATGCTTCATAATCGTTTGGAAACAAAATAGGGATCCTTGTTGTGGATCTAATACCTCTTGAGAGATTGATTGAGTTAATGTGAGAATTACCAGGTTGCATGTTGTCAATTTTATGAAAACCTGTAAGAACCAGATGTGTAAACCTAAAATCAATTTTAGGGTAAATTGAAGATCAATATTCAATGTCTGTAATAGATGAAATCGAAGAATACGGCAAACTCCAGATCCTATTAAAGACGAAACCCTAAAATATCTTTAATAGAAGAGATGCATATGGATTACACAGTCTCCTGCTCTCATACCAATTGTTAAGTATATAACTTGAATGATTGAATAGATTCAAACAGGTAAAGAACCAAAAACAAAGAAAGAAGATCAAGTTGTTTCGAATGATTAATATGCATATCCTTAGAAGAGCTCGATTAAAAACTGCTACTGTAAGGCTATGTAGGGTTTACAAGATTGACGATTAGATGATTACAAGATACGGTGTATGCATGCACTTTAAATAGTAAAACCCTAATAATAAATAATGGGTGGATAGGCCCAACACGCAATACAAAAATAGAATAAACAATAAATCCACAATGACGCAACATTTATGACCCAACAATCACGCTAGCCGCTGATCTTATCCCCCTCGGTAAGGCATGCATGTTTTTATCAACAATGTTTCTATGGAAAACATTCGGTCGTGACCAGGAGGCAGGAATCATGAATCGAGTATGTCGTAGTTGCTTTACGAGCTTCGGAGCTTAACACAACAGTCGTGTAGAGTAAATATCTCAGAAAATGATATGGCAAGGTCACGCTTCCTAACTACCCTAGAAACATCTTATCGATACCATTTTCACATTGTAGCCTTGCTGAACATGACATCATCAGCAGCTCTGCCCTATATCACATTATCAACAACAACCATATAGCATCACATCATTCGGATCATACTCTTGAGGTGAAAGGAGTACCAAGCCAACCAGTACTGCATAAGCTCATCACGCAACACCACGTCTCTTGTGGCCAAGGTTTGATCGTTCCTCCTTAATGCATTCTTGCTTTGACTGTTTCTAGTCCAATGTTATTGGATTCTCACCAATTACATTGGTATGGGGGATATGTTAACGTATGGTCCATTAGCATGGTCCGGACGTCAATACTTGTCGTGCCAACCTTTCTTGTCATTCTCCAAGCGCTCTCCTACAAGCCTTGTCTAGCGCCCGCACCTGACGCTCACCTCCCGACCTCCGGGCTCTCGAATGACAACCTTCGGGCGCTCACTTGACAACCCCTGGAGGCATGGTCCATCTCGTCACTAGCTGGACCTAAACTGGATGGGCCTAAGGCCTAACCTAATCTCCCTATGATCTAATTCCAAGAGAAAACGACACAATTGCCCTTCTGACCTAATGGTCCCCTATAAATAAAACATGTCCCCCACCTTTTTAAGGGATCTTCTCTCTCTCCTGACAGAAACCCTAAGGACTTCTCCCTTATCTCCTAGCATCTAACCAGCCGCCATGGCTAAATACATCATCGCCAACACCAAGATGGTTCTTTCCGGCTAGGAAGAACCATCTCTTCTCTTCCATCCAGACTAACTTGATTGTCGGAGTTTGCTCCTAAGACACAGTCCTCAGGGCAAGGCTAACGACTTTGTTGTGATGTATGCTCAGGTATCTCGCCGGAAACCCGCTGACGACACCACCTCCAGACTTTCGATCAGGAACCAACTTCGAAGACCCGGCGGCCTGATGACATATATATATATATATATATATATATATATATATATATATATATATATATATATATATATATATATATATATATATATATATATATATATATATATATATATATATATATATATATAACTTAAGAACGAGAGAATGAATCAACACCATCGTTTTAAACATTTTATTTTATTAATTAATAACAAAAATATTTAGAAATTATTATTTTATTCTCTATAAATGAGCACTCATTTTGATACAATAACTTTTTTTTATCATACTACTTTTTGTTTATGTAACATCCTAAAAATTTAAATTAAAATAAAATAAGGATGTTAATGGTTAAAATATATTTAATAACATGTTAAAGTTGGTAAAATGCAAGTAATGGTAAGAATTAACAAAATTCTCAAACTAGAGGGACCATAAGTGAAAATTTGAGGAAATAAGATGCAAGCACACTTCCCTCGTTCTTGTCAGACGTATTTTGAAAGGAATAGAGAGCTCTAATGGTGAATGCTTCATTTTTTGTCATTTAGTGCTTGATTCAAGAGGAGAATTGGGGAATAAAGCGAAGGAGAGAAGAAATCAAGGCTAGCAAGGTAAAACTCTTCTCTATTACCCTTAAAATTCGAAGTTGTGAAGAGGGTGAAACCCTAATGACGAGTTTAGTAGGCTTTCGTGATTAGGGTTTCAATTTCTAACCCCTTTTGGGTGGTTTTGATGGTTCTAATCTCAAACCAATCATTCCATTCATGGTTTTGATAATTTGGGTAAAAAGCTCAATGAACCCTAAGAAAATCCAAATTTGGAATATTTCAATTGGTGGTGAAATGGGATTAGATTCTATGACGTAGATGATAATTGATAGCAACAAATCCAATTAGAATGCTCAAATTCATCCATGATGGTAGAATCATGTATTTGCTAGAATTGAAGTGGAATTGGAGACAATATGATGAAAATAATAAAATCCTTACTTGTTGGACTTTTGATGTAAAGGAAACTCATAAGTATGAATGGATACTCTTAGAATGATTGGAATTCAAATCATAAGATGATTACTTGATTCCAAGATTTATATATTGAATTATTGACTATAAGGGCAATTTTGGAACATGGAATGGAATTAAGGACTCCATATTTAGATTGGGTATTTACAATGAGATTAAATGTGGTTTTATATGCTTAAAAATTTCAAATGAGTGTAAAATGGGTTAGGTACAAGCTTTGTAAACTTGGGGATGTCCAATTCCATTGTAGCCTAACTAACCAACCTCTTGAAAAAGATGAGAAACATTATGTCTTTAACGAGTTCAACAAGCACTTAATGGATTAATTTTTGTGTTTCTGGATGATAAAACACCTTCTAATCAAGTGTGAGAACCTATACAAATGGTACAAAGTGATTTGGAAAAGGTTCTTCAAGAACTAAGAAAAGTATAGTGTTATTTTAAGAAAAAACAAGTTTTGTGTGCGTGCAGACATGAAAACACGGCCCGTGTAAACGCATGCTTTAATTTACACGGCCCGCGTAATTCCCTAAATTGGAGATTTTCTTGTTTTCTTCATAACTTTTGCATACGGACTCGGATTTACGTGCAATTTTCGCCTACATTCATATTTTTACATAAAGAATGAGTTAAAGCAATAAAATTTAGTAATAGAAACTATGATGGGTATTTGGTCATTTTAATTTACCTTTACTTATATTCAATAGTAATTACTTAAGGAGGGTGCTACTTGTGGTAAGGAGCTTGAAAGAGGGTAGAAACCTACATCGGAGAACTAGGTGAGTACATGTGGACCCTTTCCCCACTTTGGGGTGCATGGATAAATGTTAAGCTATCTTATGGAAAATGTTTTGAAAATTAAAGTGTGTCTTTTGAATATGTTTCAATGATTATATGTTAATAGTAAAAGGAAAGAATGCAATGATGCAATGAAAACTGTCCGGACCATGATACCTCATAAGAGGTACTAGAGGAATCTACTGGGGTGGTACCTCGCCGTCGCGAAGTAGATGTTCTATTATGATACCTTGGTGGATTGATATGTTCTTTCCACCTTGGCATTAGGAATGAGAAAGGAAGGAAATGTTATGATATGAATGATAAATTATGTTCTGTAAGAAATGAATTCCTTTGAAAATACTTGAAATGTTTTAGGGTCTAAAACCCACGTAACTCACGAGACATTTTGTCTTATGTATTTTTTTTAAATGCCATGTATCTCAGGTGATAGCTAGAGGTGTGAAGTGATCTAGAAGTAATGAAGTCCATGGGAGACTTAGTGGAGCATAAGTTACACTTGACTTTCATCTTGTAAATCTTGGTTTGCTTGCTATGGTTTATTTGATATGGTGTTCGTAACACCAAAGAACTTGTTTTTTGAAACTGCTTTTAAACTCTGATGATTTGTTAAATATTTTTTTTCTTTTGTTAAACCTTTCCTTTGGGTTAAACCATAACATTAATTTTTTTTTTTTTTGGAAAATATGGGGTGTTACAGTTGGTGTTAGAGCCATAGTTTAAGCGAATTAGGATTCGATCATCCCACTCCTAGACTTAAACTTTGGTTATAGAAAATATGAACAAGACATAGGATTTATATGCTTCAAGTTAGATGAATTTGTAGGATATTACCTTGAGTGCTCTTAAAGTAGTAAAGAAAGTAGTACTAGTATATTAGTGGTTTAAACCAAGGGAGCAAACCTTCTAAATAGTGAAGTCAAATTTGATTATATATGATGTGAGTATAATAGTATATGGCCTGTATTGTTATAAACACATGATACATACTCAAACTCGGTGGAACTATGAAGGGGGTTTGTGAAATATGGGATAGACCATTGCTATGAATGTTGTTATGACGTGCCGCCCTATGGAATTCAATGGTGACAAAGAACCAAAAGTTGCGATGAAGTGGATTGCCGAAATAGAACATGTCTTTTACACTTGTAAGTTTGAAGATGGATTGAAAGTAGTATTTGCTAGCCACATGCTCAAAGTTGATGCTCTCGGTTGGTGGAACAACCTTCGCGAGGCAATTGGAACCGAAGGGATTACATCCCTCACTTGGGAAGAATTTGTGAAGCGCTTAAAATCCAATTTTAGCTCCTCGAGACACCAAGATAAGTTGGTGAATGATTTCTTTGCTCTTCAAAAAGGCAACATGACAATTGATGAGTACACTAAGAGGTTCACCGACATGCTTCCTTTCTTTGGGAATACTCTACCCAATGAAGAGGGACGAGTGAACCATTACCTTAATGGACTTCTTGGGGACTATTCCTTGGAAGTGGGAAAAGACACTACACTTAATGATGCAATTGAGGCGGCCTCTAGAGTGGAAGACATGATACTCAAGAAAGCAAGTGAAAGCCAAGTGATTAGTGAAAAGAGGAAATGCCAAGGATCTTCGGGATCTTATAAGAGGAGTCACTCTGCATCTAGCTACTTCAAGAAAGAAGAAAGGAAGGAATGTAAGAAGTGTGCAAAGTGAAATTCCGATGATTGTAAGTTAGGGAAATCTGATTGCTTCAAGTGTGGTCGACACGGTCATAAGGCTCGAGACTGCAAGATTCGGGATATGAGTGACATGGAGTGCTTCTCTTGCCATGAGAAAGGGAATTATTAAAATAATTGCCCCAGGAAAAAGGGTGAAACCATGGGATCAACGGCTAACAAGAAAGCAAACATGGACCCGGTAGCGGGGAGAGGGTACTTGATGAGTGAAGAAGAGGAAAACAAAAACCATGATGTTGTGGCAGGTACACTACTTGTTGACTCTAACCTTGCTCGCATATTATTTGATTCGGGTGCTAGCTACTCTTTTATATCTCATTCTTTTTGTCACAAACTAATTGGACCCTTAACTACATTGTCACAATCTTATAGTGTTGAAATAGCCGGCGGTACCCATGTTTCGGTGGGCCACACGTACCCGGATTGTTCACTCAATATAAATGGTAGAAATTTCTCTATTGATTTACTCCCGATGGGGATTAAAGGATTTGATGTGATAGTGGGAATGGATTGGACGGGAGCTAATGATGCAAAAATCTTGTGTGTAAAGCGGATGGTCTCCCTCAAGACCACCAAGGGTAAAAAGTTTTATGTATATGTGAATCGGGACAACAAATTTCCTTGTGAGATATCGGCCATCAAAGCTCAAAAATGCCTCTCAAAGGGATGTGAATCATTCTTAGCCTATGTCATTTATGGGAAGAAAGAAAAGGAAAATTTTGAAGAAGTGAAGGTAGTTAGTGAGTTTCCCGAAGTTTTCCTCGAAGATTTACTCGGTTTACCTCCCATAAGACAAGTTGAATTTGGCATTGATCTAGTGTCGGGTGTAAACCCAGTTGCTCGTGCACCCTACTGTCTAGCTCCAATGGAAATGAGGAAACTTATGTCCCAGCTCCAAGAATTACTTGACAAAGGATTTATCCATCCTTGTTTGTCCCCTTGGGGTGCTACCGTGTTATTTGTTAAAAAGAAAGACGGGTCAATACGTATGTGCATTGACTATAGGGAACTCAACAAGGTCACCATCAAGAATCGATACCCCTTACCTCACATTGATGATTTGTTCAACCAACTTCAAGGAGCGGATTACTTTTCCAAGATCGATCTTCATTCTGGTTATCATTAGGTTTGAGTGAAAATTGAAGACATTTTCAAGATGGCATTCCGAACGCGTTACGGGCATTACGAGTTCCTTGTGATGCCCTTTGGACTCACGAATGCCCCAACCGTGTTTATGTATTTGATGAATAGGGTTTGCAAGCCTTTTCTCGATAAGTTTGGCATTGTCTTCATAGATGACATTTTGATATACTCAAGGAGTGAAGAAGAACATGAAAATCACTTACACAAGGTCCTGTAATTACTCAAGAAAGAGAAACTCTATGCAAAATTCTCAAAATGTGAATTTTGGTTGCGGGAAGTTCAATTTGAGGGACACGTGGTGTCTCGTGAAGGCATAAAAGTTGACCCAGTGAGAGCTGAAGCGGTCATGAAATGGGAACCCCCGAAGACTCCAACCGAGATAAGAAGTTTCCTTGGATTAGCCGGTTATTACAGAAGGTTCATCCAAGACTACTCCAAGGTCGCGGTTCCACTTACCCGACTTACCAAGAAAGAAGTAAATTTTGTTTGGGACGACAAGCAACAACAAGCATTTGAAATCTTGAAGAAGAATCTGTAACACCCAGAATCAGAAAGACCAAGAGAGGAAGGAAAAGCCCTAAGTCGAAAGAGTCAACTCGTCGATTCCAAGGAAGAACTCGACGAGTTGGAGCGGGCTCCGTGTCGAAGATTAAGTGACCGACTCGACGAGTCGGCGAGTGGACTCAACGAGTCTGGTCTCGGTTGGGAAACCCTAATTCCGGGAATTGGCACCCTAGTTAAGCATCTCATTCTTTTCCCTAGGGTTCATTTGCGGCCCCTATAGTCCAGAACTCAAAACCCTAGCCACCCAACCTCATTCTTGAGCTAGTTTCTTACCTTGTGAGTGAAGTGAAGCTTGGAGAAGGAAGAAGGACCTTGATGGTGAAAAAAGGAGATATAGATCCAGAGTTGGAGTCACATTTCAGACCATTTGGAGGTAAAAAGCTTATGCCTTGACTATTAATCATTTGGATCCATTTCTAGCACATATTTTGTTACATTTGGACCATTTCCAAGGGCAATCCGAACTCTGAGCCTTGAGGACGAAAATGACTTGAGATATGAGCATTTCTGAGCTTGAGGATCTCTGAGGGGGCAGCTTTACCCAACCATAGCCTCATTCCATAACCTAGACATTCATATTAGCTTGGATTTGGTGTTCTAGCTTCATAAAACCTTGCATGCACATAAAGTTAGCAACTTTACGTGCAATGTTAGCATTTGGAGTCCAGATCTATGGGTAAGAGGTGTTAGAAAGGATTGTAATCGACAGAATAGAGATGTCACAAGGAGGACTCGGCGAGTCAGTTCATGGACTCGGTGAGTCGGCTTGTAAACCCAAACCCTTCTGTTTATGAGTCGGATCAGTGAGGATTCAGTTAGTCTGGACCCATAATGATCATCAAGATCATAGCACTCGACGAGTTTAATGAGGAACTCGGCGAGTCCAAGACAATCTTCCTATTTATGAAGATGAACTTGATGAGTTATTCTTACAACTCGACGAGTCAAAGCCTAGACATTCATTCTATGATGATGAACTCGACGAGTTCAAGGATGAACTCGGCGAGTCGGTTGATGATGGTCCTGAAGTATTAATTGAAGGATAACTCGTCGAGTTATTTCCAGACTCGACGAGTGGAGTCGGGGTTGTTTTGAGATAGATGAGCATGGACTCGGCGAGTTGGTAGAACAACTCAGCGAGTCGAGTCAACTGGAAGGTTAACTTTGACCAAGACTTTGACCAAAGTTGACTTAGTTGACCTCGGGAGGACAGTTTAGGCTAATTGTTATTATTGGTATTGGTAGCTCAGGGAGCTAGAGGAGCAGCATTTCAGAGAGTTGTCGGTTAGTAGCCAGAGGGTTATCGGCCGAGTTCAGCAGTTCAGGTGAGTTTCCTTTCCAGTAGGAATAGGTCTACGGCCACAATGCTGGCCCGTTTAGATAGCAGTGGTTTTGGACTTTGGTCCGATGCAGTAGTTCAGTATGCTTGATGTCTTTGTAATTCATGCATGTTTGTGTGCTAGTTAGTCTGGACCTCGGTCTGATGCAGTATGCAGTATATGTGCTTACGTTATATGTTATGATCATGTTTTGCTATGTTCAGTTAGTCCGGACTTCGGTCCGATGCAGTGGGCAAGGCCCAAGTTAGTCCGGACTTCGGTCTGATGCAGTGGGCAAGGCCCAAGTTAGTCCGGACTTCGGTCCGATGCAGTGGGCAAGGCCCAGTTAGTCCGGATTTCGGTCCGATGCAGGGGGCAAGGCCCTAGTTAGTCCAGATTTCGGTCCAATGCAGGGGGAAAGGACCCAGTTAATCTGGACTTTGGTCTGATGCAGTGGGCAAGGCCCCAGTTAGTCTAGATTTCGGTCCGATGCGGGGGGCAAGGCCCCAGTTAGTCCGGATTTCGGTCCAATGCTGGGGGCAAGGCCCCAGTTAATCCGGACTTCGGTCCGATGCAGTGGGCAAGGCCCAATATGTGCTTTATATGTTATCGTATGGAATGTGGTAGTATGGGGGAGCTCACTAAGCTTCATGCTTATAGTTTTCAGTTTTGGTTTCAGGTACTTCCGGTAGCGGAGGGAAGAGCTCGGGATGATCGCATGGCACACACCATAGTTACTCAGCATGGGATGTTTTACTCTGATGATAAGAATATGTTTTGAATTAACACTCTGATTTTATGCTATGATTCATGTTATGGATTGACAATCATGGTTTAAGTAATGTTTTTCAAACAAAATTTTTAGTCATGATTTTTGGGTCGTTTCAGCAACTATGTGAGGCTTCGATCCTCACATTACCTGATGGCATGGAAGACTTTATAGTTTATAGTGATGCCTCCAACAAAGGACTCGGTCGTGTACTTATGCAACGAGGAATGGTCATTGCCTATGCTTCTAGGAAATTAAAGGATGCGGAGACACAATACACCACTCACGATTTGAAGTTAGCTGCGATTTTTTTTGCTCTAAAAATATGGAGGCACTACCTTTATTGTACCAAGTGCAAATTGTACATGGATCACAAGAGTCTTCAATATGTTTTTACACAAAAGGAATTAAACATGAGGCAAAGAAGATGGATAAAACTCATCAATACTATGATTGTGAGATCATACATCATGAAGGGAAAGCGAATGTGCTGGTAGACACCTTAAGTAGAAATACTCATGAGAACCCTATTAAAGGAAGATCAATGTGAATCGAGGTGGTGTCCAACTTAATCCAAATGATCAAGAATGCCCAAGTTGAAGCTTTGAAAGAAACGAATGTCAAGAAAGAGAAATTGGGAAAGAAGATCGAGTTTGGTGAGAATCAACAAGGATTGATGACTGTTAAGGGACGAATTTGGGTCCCCAAAAATGGAAAGAATCGGAAGCTAGTTTTAGATGAGGCTCATAAGTCAAAATACTCCATTCATCCTGGGAGTACCAAGACTTGTATGGATTTGAGAAGGCAATTTTGATGGCCTGAAATGAAACCAAAAGTGGTGAAGTACATCTCCAACAGTTTGACTTGTGATCAAGTCAAGGCAGAACACCAATTTTCTTATGGAAAGGTTCAATCACTACAAACACAAGCCGGGAAATGGGAAGACATTACTATGGAATTTGTGATGGGCCTACCAAGAACAAGTAAAGGGAACAATGTCATTTGGGCGATTGTAGATCGCTTGACTAAAAGTTCACTCTTCCTTGATATAAAGGAATCAACCCCTTTAAAAAAGCTTGCAAAAATCTATGTTGATGAAGTGGTGAGACTGCACGGTGTGCCACTTACCATATATTCAGATAGGAATGCTAGATTCACATCTAGATTTTGGAAATCCTTACAAAAAGAACTGTGGACAAAATATGCTTAAGCACTGCGTACCACCCTTAGATGGATGGGTAAACCGAAAGGACCAACCAAACTTTGGAGGATATGTTGAGGTCATGCGTGATTTATTTTGGAGGAAAATGGTATGACCACTTACCCTTGGTGGAATTCTCTTATAACAACAGTTATCACTCGAGTATTGGAATGCCACCTTATGAAGCATTGTATGGAAGGAAATGTAGAACACCATTGTGTTGGCTTAAAGCTAGAGAGAAGTAACTCACAGGTCCCGAACTCGTGAGGCTAACAAATGAAAAGATAGAAGTTATTCAAGCTAACATCAAGGCGGCTCAAGATAGGAAAAGAAGTTATGCAAGTTTGAAGCAAAAACCTTATGACATAAAAGAAGGTGAATTGGTAATGTTGAAAGTCTCCCCATGGAAAGGAGTCATGAGATTCGGTAAAAAGGGTAAATTGAATCCAAGATACATTGGACCCTTCAAGATGTTAAAAGTGGTTGGAACCCAAGCCTTTAAGTTGGAGTTTCCCCAAGAACTCCAAGGAATACATGATACCTTTCATGTAAGCTACTTGAAGAAATACTTTGGAAAAGAGGAATTGACAATTCCATTGAAGTACTTGAGAATTGACGAGAATAAGAGACTTATAGAAGAACCGGAAGCAATTCTAGAAATAAAGACCAAAAAGATAAGGAACAAGGAAATTGACTTGGTGCTAGTCAAATGGAAGCATGTGCTCGGCTCCAATATCACATGGGAGACAAAAGAAGAAATGATGAGGAGGTACCCTACCATCGTAGACTGCGAGGCGATTCCAAGGACGGGATCCTCTTAAGGGGTATGTAATTGTAACATCCTAAAAATTTAAATTAAAAATAAAATAAGGATGTTAATGGTTAAAATATATTTAATAACATGTTAAAGTTGGGAAAATGCAAGTAATGGTAAGAACTAACAAAATTCTCAAACTAGAGGGACCATAAGTGAAAGTTTGAGGAAATAAGATGCAAGCACACATCCCTCATTCTTGTTATACGTATTTTGAAAGGAAGAGAGAGCTCTAATGGTGAATACTTCATTTTTGTCATTTAGGGCTTGATTCAAGAGGAGAAGTGGGCAGTAAACCAAAGGAGAGAAGGAATCAAGGCTAGCAAGGTAAAAATCTTCTCTATTACCATTAAAATTCGAATTTGTGAAGAGGGAGAAACCCTAATGACAAGTTTAATAGGATTTTATGATTAGGGTTTCAATTTCTAACCCACTTTGGATGATTTTGATGGTTCTAATCTCAAACCAATCATTCCATTGATGGTTTTGATGATTTGGGTAAAAAGCTCCATGAACCCTAAAAAAAACAAAATTGGGAATATTGTAATTGCTGAGATTGGATTATATGACCTAGATGATATTTGATAGCAACAAATCCAATTAGAATGCTCAAATTTATCCATGATGGTAGAATCATGTATTTGCTAGAATTGAAGTGGAATTGGAGACAATATGATGAAAATAATAGAATCCTTACTTGTTGGACTTTTGATGAGTAAAGGAAATTCATAAGTATGCATGGATAGTCTTAGAATAATTGGAATTCAAATCATAAGGTGATTACTTGATTCCATGATTTATATATTGAATTATTGGCCATAAGGGCAATTTTGGAACATGGAATGGAATTAAGGACTCCATTGTTAGATTGGGTATTTACAATGAGATTAAATGTGGTTTTATATGCTTAAAATTTTTCAAATGAGTCTACATTGAGTTAGGTTCAAGCTTTGTAAACTTGGGGATGTCCAATTCCATTGTAGCCTAACTAACCACCCTCTAGAAAAAGATGAGAACCATTATGTCTTTAAGGAGTTCAATGAGCACCTAATGGATTAATTGAGGTGTTTCTGGATGATAAAACACCTTCTAATCAAGTGTGAGAACCTATACAAATGGTACAAAGTGATTTGGAAAAGGGTCTTCAAGAACTAAGCAAAGTATAGTGTTATTTTGACAAAAACCGAGTGTTGTGTGTGTGCTGACATGAAAACACAACCTATGTAAATGCATGCTTTAATTTAAACGATCCGCGTAATTCCTTGAATTGGAGATTTTCTTGTTTTCTTCATAACTTTTGCATACAGACTCAGATTTACGTGCGGTTTTCGCCTACATTCATATTTTTACATAAAGAGTGAGTTAAAGCAATAAAATTTAGTAATAGAAACTATGATGGGTATTTTGGTCATTTTAATTGATCTTTACTTATATTCAATAGGAAGTACTTAAGGAGGGTGTTACTTGTGCTAAGGAGCTTGAAAGAGGGTAGAAACCTACATCGGAGAACTAGGTGAGTAAATGTGGACTTTTTCCCCACTTTGGGGTGCATGGCTAAATGTTAAGCTATCTTATGGAAAAATGTTTTGAAAATTAAAGTGTGTCTTTTGAATATGTTTCAATGATTATATGTTAATAGTAAACGGAAAGAATGTAATGATGCAACAAAAACTTTCCGGATCATGATACCTCATAAGAGGCATTAGAGGAATCTACTGGGGAGGTACCTCCCCGTCACGAGGTAGATGTCCTATTATGATACCTTGGTAGATTGATATGTTCTTTCCACCTTGGCATTGAGAATGAGAAAGGAAGTAAATGTTATGATATGAATGATAAATTATGTTATGTAAGAAATGGATTCCTTTGAAAATAATTGAAATGTTTTAGGGTCTAAAACCCACATAACTCATGAGACATTTTGACTTAAGTATTTTTTCTAAATGCCATGTATCTCAGGTGATAGCTAAAGGTGTGAAGTGATCTAGAAGTAATGAAATCCATGGGAGACTTAATGGAGCATAAGTTACACTTGACATTGATCTTGTAAATCTTGGTTTGCTTGCTATGATTTATTTCATAGAATGTTAGTAACACCCAAGAACTTGTTTTGAAACTGTGTTTAAGCTCTGATGATTGTTAATTGTTTTTTTTCTTTTGTTAAACCTTACATTTGGGTTAAACCATAGCATTAAATTTTGTTTGAAAAATATGGGGTGTTACAGTTTATTTTCAAAAACTGTCGTTGCTCATATTATTCAAATGTTATTAAACAATTTCTTTCTTTATTCACATGTGAACAATGACATTTTTTTATAAAATAGAATATAAAAAATTATATTTGTTATAAAAAATATTACATGGATATAATGTCCATTTATTAAGAATAAAAAATATTGAATTTCCATATGCATTGATTTTTTCCGAAAAAAATATCATTCTAAATTGGATAGTCAAATTTCTTTTTCACGTTATTCGTTTGAATTATATATATATAAGTTAGATCCTTTGAGAACTTTCATTTTCTTGAAATTATGAGAACTTTTTTCTCGTTAACTTTTGTAAAAAAAATGTTATATATATATATATATATATATATATATATATATATTTATATATATATATATATATATATATATATATATATATAGAGAGAGAGAGAGAGAGAGAGATAGAAAGATAGATTTAAATGTTTCTACTATCTATTGTGTGCATGTACGATTGATTATGCACTAATCATTTTACTTATTTTAAGAAAGTAATTAATACATATTAAATGTTGAATATTTAATTAATACTCATTATATCTATAACATATAATATGTATTAATTACTTTCTTTAAATAACTAAAATGATTGGTCCACAATCAAACTTACATGCACACAATAGATAGTTAGAACACAACAACCTAACCATATATATATATATATATATATATATATATATATATATATATATAGAGAGAGAGAGAGAGAGAGAGAGAGAGAGAGAGAGATAGAGAGAGAGATAGGTTCATGTATTATAACTAATTATTGTGTTATTGTATGCATAACTGTGGGCCTATCAAAATTAAATAAATATTTAAAAAATTAAATAAGTAAACAAGAGTATTTTAGTAATTTGATGAATAGCTTCCACAAATAGTCCCTGTAATCACGCTAGCATTCGGTTTTAACCTAATTTCTTTTCTTATATACACCTTCATCGATGTCTTCCAACCACTCCGCCACCAGCAGCAGGTCACCGCCTCATTCAATTACCGTTGTCGTTAGGGTGTTGGATGAGTTCGAAGAGACGGCGTCGACACCAGTCGGAAGGTTAATGCAAGTGGTTGATGCTACGACCGTTGAGATGCATGCTGGTTTAGCCTCTGAGATGTTACTCAACTTCATCGACAATCTCCCAGACGGGTTCGTATAGCCATTAACACATATCTCGCTCATAGATGCATATATTATACTCTAAAATTAATGTATTTGTGATTCTCTTCCAAGTTTTTTGTTCCAAGCTTAACTTCTTGTGAGAAAAGCATTCCATGGTGCTAATTTGTTCGAATTCTTAATTCTTCCTACATTTGGATGCTTTTAATCAGTATCTCGAAGTATTATACTGTTAATTTCAACTCTTTTTACTAATGTTGCTGTTGTAGACTAATGTATCGTCTTTTTGGGTGTTGTTTTACATTGTATTCATCTTTAAAATATCAATTTTATGAAGGGAATTTGGGTTTGTTGATTCACAGGAAATGAACAAGGAAGAAATTAGTTTTTTTCTTTGTTCTAGCAGCCTCTAGACTCAGTTTAGCGTTTCTTGAATTTTTGTTGAAATTTGTGTGATTTTGGTCAGTAAAGATGAAATTAATACGGGATATTTTGCTGCCATCGTTATGAGATTTAATTGTAACTCTTAGGATGCACACCAACTGGTCGATAAAATGCTTGAACCAACCTTTTCAATTTTTATTCAAGACCGTTATTCAGGTTATGCTTAATTTTCCTTTGGGTATGAACTATGAACTATGAACTACGAAGCATGTGTTTTAAAACTAAAATCCTATTTTATCTTTCTTTGGTATAAAAATATATATGTTTTTTGAATGAATGGGGGAAATGCCCTCTTTTTTTTGCAGGTTTGCTAGGTACATAAGGGCAAGAACAAGATTGTTCTTGTATTTCTTGATTGGAATCCATGTAGAATGAAAGGAAACATGGGGTTCATTAAGAGGAAACGTAGAAGAGAGGGATGAGTGGAATCATGAATTCTAATTCTGTTGGCATTTGTTCACGAATTGTACAAAATCACAAATCCAATTCTGTTGGAATGGAATCATGAATTCTAATTATGTTGGAATGGAATCACGAATCCATTTCTCTTTAATGGGTTTTGCGTGAATTTATTTTGGTTTGCTTCTTTATGCTTGAATTTTATCTTATATTGTTGGTTTACAATGATCAAGTGTCGAATACCATTATTTTGATATTTTTGTAGGTACAAAACGAGAGATATCAAAGCAAAACATGGTATATATGAAACTTACAACATTCTACTAGAATGGAATCTTGAATTCTGATTCTGTGAGAATAGAATCTTGAAGATGAGCATTGTATGGGATGAAGATGAACAATGACCACCAATCTTCCAAAAAGAATGAATTATTCTACCAGAATAATAAACAATATAATGAAATATATATATATATATATATATATATATATATATATATATATATATATATATATATATATATATATATATATATATATAAAACAGTATATTCTGGTAGAATGATTCATATATTGTGTTTTTTGTGTTATTAACAAGTGTAACATTCATATAGAATAGTATATAATTTTTTTTTCTTTTCTAAGAATGTAATGAAATTTTTTTTTAACTTGTATCCCAAATTTTGTTATTCTTCAAAAAGTTCATTAGATCAAAATATATATTATGTTAGAATGTGTAATTCTTGTATGGTTCAATTATATTTGTTATTTTTCAATATATTGATAAACATATTCCTTCAGAATTTTCGAATTAGGAGAATTATCATCCATACAATCAGATTTTTAAAATTAATATAATATATTTTAATTAAAATATAGAAATTTCCTTTTTTAAATTTATGTTAATTGACTAAAATACCCTTAGAATAATTTTTTTTGGTATTGTTTAATTATATTTAATTTAATAATATGTATTATTCACTTTCCAAAATTAAGTAAAATGATTGGCCCACAATTATGCATACAATAACACGATATTTAGTTTGAATAGAATAACCTAAACACAATATATATATATATATATATATATATATATATATATATATATATATATATATATATATATATATATATATATATATATATATATATGTAAGAACTTTTTTTCCAAAAAACAAAATTATGTGTTTTGATCGTGCTTATATATTTTTTTTACAAAACTACTTATTTATAAGCGTTTTGGAGATGCATATTTTTTTTTGAAAATGTTTATGGGAAAAAGTGTTTTTTGGTACGCGCGTGCGCGCGCGCGAGAGAGAGAGAGAGAGAGAGAGAGAGAGAGAGAGAGAGAGAGAGAGAGAGAGAGATGGTAGGAACCAATCATACATACTTATAAAGTTAGCATTTTTTCTTGAAACTCATGCATTTTAGACTCCCTTTTTTAACTTCCTCAAACCACATTCATTTGAAACCCCCTTTTTTAACTAATGCAACTCAAAAGTTTTCTTAATTATGATTTAACATTTAAAAGTTTTATAACTTATATTATGTTTAATTAGCATTTAGTGAAAAGTCTAGTATAAAAGGCCAATCTTTTGTGTCTTTTGTGTTATATAAAATCTTACATGTAAAAAGGATTTGAAGATGTACGATTCAAAATTTTTCATGTAGTTGAAGCATTCATGATCCAAATATGATGATTTGAAGAAATGGGTTATTTCGATCCAAATATGATGATTTGAAAAAATGGGTTAGGTCGCATCGATAGTAATTGTAATATGATTTTTTCTTTCAACCAAAACAAATGAAGTTTTTCTATTCTTTCTTTATATTCAGTTTCTCATTAAATCTTTATATGTGATTTGTGTGTATTACTCAATCTTGAATGTGACTCTCCAAACATCAATGTTTTGCTTGGAATATCTTTTTGATTCATCTTTTTCAAGAAAATTATTTGATTGCAGGTTAGTGAAGAATTATCATCAAGTTTCTATGATTGAATGGTGTTAAATGAAGAAATAAGATTCATAAAATGGATATATGTTTTTTTGTTTGAGCAAAGTTAACAAATGATAGTTTTTTCTTTTGATTTAAATGTATGTTTATGTAACATCTTTATTTATATATTCAACTACCCAATGCTCTTATTTATTTGATTGTAGTTTTTCTATTTTTGATTATGTTTATTTTCTATTATATTTTGTTGGGTTATCCTACACAACATATTTAAAAGACAATATTTAAAAGATAACATAATTTTGAACATTTGATATGTAATTATGATAGACTTATCATGATATGTTCTTCATATGAAAGTAATATATCCATATTACTACGACAAAAATTACATATGACATTTACGAAAATATATATATTATATGTGATTTGTTTAACATGTATATGCATCTATGTATGTTATAAATTTATAATTAAATATCTTTATGTTTAATAATTGAAGGGATTAAAATGATGCATCAAAACCAATTATTTACACGAATATAATAATAATAATAGTAATAGTAATAATAATAATAATAATAATAATAATACATTTCCAAGTACCGCATTCATTTAAAACTCACACTACAACTCAAGAGTTTTCTAATTTATGTATATTTATTAGTTACAACTCAAGAGTTTTTAACTTATGATTATTAATTAGTAATCACTAATACCTTTTTATTTTCCTTTCTTTTATAAGGTTGTAAAGTTTTGCTCATTAAAAACATTAATGTATTTGAAAAGATTTGTGATTTAAATATGAAGAGTTAATATAAATGTTATAATAGATGTTTTAGTGTTTTTATGTTATTAAAAGTTATAGTATTTATTTTTCATATTTTTTATTATTCGTTGTATATATATATATCTTATTTAATACAAATGTTATAATATATGTTTTTCTATTTTTATGTTACTAAAAGTTGCAGTTCATATTTTTGTTCATACGTTTTGTTACCCATTATATTACCATTCATTTGATATATAATTTACACAATATTAAACGATTTATAAAATTATCAAATAATTGTATATATCTGTTGTGCGTGTATGGTATCTGTGGTTGGTATTTTGGGGGTATCTCACTAAGCTTTCGGGCTTACAGTTGTGGTTTAATGTCTTTCAGGTTCTTCAGGAGACTGTGGCAAGGCAAAGGCGTGATCGTACCGCTCCTCATGATTATGTTTTATGATGTGGTTCTGGGAAGACTCTGATAATAACTGTATTGAAAACTTTTTTGTAATAACTTAATGAAACTGGGTTGTTTTTGAAAAGTTTTAATTGGTTGAAATTTTTAGAGCGTTACAAGTTGGTATCAGAGCCTTGGTTTGAGTGAATTGGAGGAACATTCGTGTGAATCCAGTCTCAAATCAACGAGAGTTTTCAAAAGAGAATTTAAAATGGTTTTCAAAATGAGTAAAGGAGGACGCGGAGGTACGATCAGCCGGAGCCAGTAAGTAACCCCAAAATACCATACATGATATTTGTTTTTGAGCTATGATAGAACATCATGCTAGTACTAGGCTAGGGATCTTCAGGATTTCATGTTAATGTTGCCTGATTTATGATGCTTGCTAGCCTAGGGTCTCTTCCGTGTGAGATTTCCAGTGTTACTCTATGAGTGAGAGTTGAGTGCTTGTTATGTATGTTCTTCACTAGGGTGTTGTGGTAATAATTGATATAAATATGGGTAGGTGTGGAAGGTAGTATGGGCCCGTACTACTGAAAGCACAGGACCCATACGCATATCAAAGAAGCCACAACCTCTAGGGTTGGGTTGGGGGTTGGTTCCCGGGTTAGTGGGAAGTATCTGAGATCTTGTGATGTTTTTTCAGTATAGTGGTTACGAGGCATGCTGGGAGTGGATCCGGGTCAGGATCGGGAGCAGGAGAGGGCGGTCAGGGTGGGTCAGTACTGCCCGAGGTTATTGGTCAGATGAGCACAGGCGAGTTGGATGCTAGGATTCGTGAGATCCTGCATGATGAGGTTGTTGCGTTGTTCCGGGCCGAGTTTCCAGAACTGTTTGGGTCGATCAAGACCACCATGGTTGAGTATTTTGATGAGCGCTATGCGGCTCTCACAGAGACGGCTGCTGCGGCAGCTACAACGGCTATAGCAGCGGCAAGAGGAGGAGTCGGTCGCGGCTTTCAGTATCGGGACTTCGATAATACAAAGCCCCTACCTTCAATGGGGTTCAGGATCCGATTGTTGCTATGAGATGGTTGTCAGACGTGGAAGGGTGTTTCTTCACGTGTTCATGCCCTGCTGATCAGAGGGTGAGATGTGCTCTGAACCTGTTGAGGCTCGGGGCGAAGGATTGGTGGAGATTGACTACGGGGTCATTTTCGGATGCGCAGAGGGCTGCGGTTTCTTGGGATCAGTTTTGAGAGATGTTTAGCACTCGTTATGTTCCGTGGGTTGAGAGGGAGAGATTGGCTCAAGAGTTCCTGGAGCTGAAGCAAGACTCGGAGTCGGTGACGGAGATCACCAGGATGTTCACTGAGAGGGCGATGTTTTGTCCTGAGTTTGCTTCGGAGCAGGCTCAGATGTCTCGATATCTGAGTATGCTTAAGAGGGATATCGGGCAGTTTGTGTCTACGCAGAGGTGCGAGACCTTGTTAGAATTGCAGGAGGCCACCAGGCGGCGTGAGTTGGAGATTGAGTTGCAGTTGAGAGAGCAGAGGCAGGCCCCGACACTGTCGCAGCCGGCGCCGAAACGGTCCAAGACCGTCGATTCTAGATTGGGACATCAGATCAGCCGCACTTGTGGAAAGTGTGGGAAGGGTCACACCGGAGTTTGTAGGTCCGGTGGTGCATGCCGCAAGTGTGGGAGAGACGGGCACTATGTGTGGGATTGTCGGCAGACAGCCCCGGTTCAGGATTTGAGGATTTATTATCACTGCCATCAGGTTGGACACTTGAGGGTCAACTGTCCACAGCTTGCTGCAGGACCGGTGCAGGCTCCAGCACCGCCCACTTTGAGGATTACGGGTGGAGGTCAGGGTGGAGCGGAGCTCCCAAGGGCTCAGGGTCGTGCTTTTCAGCTTTCAGCAAAGGAGGTCAGGGCAGTGCCGGATGCAGCTGCGGGTATGTTTCTTTCTTGATATCTTGTTAACTTGCGATTATTATGGAATATTAGTTATTTTGCTAGTCTTGTTGTGTGATTTTTGGTATGGTTAAGGGTTTTGGTATTGGAAATTTTGTTGGTTATCATTCATGAGGAGTATTGGTGGGAAATCCGTATTTTGGCCTGAATGTCGGGTTTCTTTCGATGTCCGAGACGATCTGTTTTGATATGTAATTTTGTGAAGGTTGGTCGTCTAGTGGGAATCAGTTCACATGTAAGGGATTGTGTTGTGTAGGGCTGTTAAGGGAGGTCGATGTTGGTGACCGGTGTTTGATAGTCAATGCTCTAAGTGGGGAGTATTGGTAATTCTCTGGAAGATTGATAAGCATGAAAGGTTGTTAGCTGTCGGGATTCAGTAGTGGTTCTATCAGCCAAGAGCGTAGGCTGGTATGAGTAAGTGACAGGCAGACGGGGCGGGATATAGACCAAGGGTTTGTGAGAAAGGGTGATTGATTGTGGAAGGCATGGGATCGGGCCAGGATTGAGTATACAGGATGGGGATAGAGTTCGGAACCCCTAGAGGGCTAGAACAGTATGCATGGGAGAGTTATCCTGGAGGGATAACTCGGAATGATGAATGCTAGTTGAGCGGTCCGGATAGACTGAAGGCCGGTGGGCGTACCAGTCGGGCCGAAGGCTCGGAGGACGGTCCAGACAAGCTGAAGGCCCTGGAGGGCGGTCCAGACCTGCTGAAGGTTCTGAGAGTGGTCCAGATTGGCTGAAGGCCTGGTAAGGTGGTCCAGTCATGCTAAAGACTCTGCATGGGTTGACAGGTCTGTATGAGGATTTGGAATGAGTATGTCGCGATGTGATAGCATCAGAAGGTCTGGCCCCGAGTATTGATCGTGATTAGTGGAAGGTAGTGCATGGACTCAAGAGTCCTTGCGAGCGAATTCAGAGCATGTGTGGTGCTTAAGATAGCGGTTATGCTATAAGGGAATGGTGTAGTAGTGGGTGAGCACCGTGGTACTTGTGGTAATGTCAAGGCAGCCAAGTGGATTTCCTTGGTAAGGAAAAGGGAGGGAATGTAGCTTTGAGAGGGAGTGTAAGTTCTCGGAAGTGAAAGCAGTAGTGCGGAGGTATGATTGGAGTGTTCCAATTATGGTTATTGAGCAGTGTGTTGCGGCGGTGGTATCCAATCACATTTGGGTTGGATGTCTGCTGAGGTCGGAAGGGATTCCGAGGGTGTAGAGCCAAGAGGCTCGGAAGGAATGCAGGGATGGAGTCTTGGATTCCCGGTTTGATTTGGCCAAGGAATTATGTATGTGGTGGAAATTCATCCTGGGGGATGTTGGGAGGTTTCGTCAGTGTATCGGGTTTTCCCAACCCGAGGATGCTAGAGCTAGTTCAGCATGGGTATGAGATTGCGGAGGAGAACTCATGGGAGTTGCTCTGAGGCTGAAGAATGTGTCATCCTGTCAGCATGGAGTGGATGAAGTTGGACTCAGATTGGGATCCCGGTGGTTCAGGGTTATTTCTAGCTCGTATAAGTCAAGTGATTGTTGTGATTTGGTGTGAGTGAAGTATCATGGAGTGGTACTCGGTTGATAAGTGTGGTTATCTGAGGATGAGGCCGATGGCCAGCTTGAAGCGGTGGTCAGGACACCGCAAGGGGAAAGTTGGGTTGTGGGTTTCGGTGGTTGTGTTTTTGAGAAACCTGGTCTGGTTAATACCAGGTGGTGCATTGCGAGAGTAGTTATGGAGTTGTGTTACCGCATGCTTCAAGGACGAAGACTAATTTAAATGGGGGAGAATTGTAACATCCCGAGTTCAGGAGTGCAAGTTCAGGGTTCAAAGTGAAAATGTGAATGGCAACTCGGCGAGTCCATGGGTGGACTCGGCGAGTAGGGTCGTGATTTTGGTCGTGTGTTAAGTGGCCAACTCAGCGAGTCGGCGGCTGGACTCGGCGAGTTGGTGTTGAGTGGAGAAAACCCTAATTTCGGGGGATGATCCCTATATAAAGGACATTATGCCTTCTCCTCAGCCTCTTTACCCTCTCTTGAAGTCCAGAAAACCCTAATGCGTGTTTGTGAGTGTTTTGAGAGCATTTGAACCTTGGAGAAGAGATTTTGGAAGGGATCTTGGAGAGTTAAGAGGCTTCGAGCAAGGGGCTTTGCAAGGATTCGAATTTCTCTTCTGTTGGAGCTTTCTTTTGAGTTATTATTTCGTTGCTTGGGCTGTTATTCTTCTAGATTCATCATTTTGGAGTTTTTGGAAAGCATAGCTTGTGATATTTTGATTTTGGAGATTAGATCTGAGGTTGCTACCTCATATCTGGAATGGAGAAGGTCTTGAGTGCATTAAAGTCCCTGTTCTTGAGTGGTTGGTGAAGCCATCTTGTCCCAAACCCTAACCCTAGAGTGTTATATGCTTAGATCTCTTTGGATTCATGTAAAGTTTGCCACTTTACGTGATGGATGGGTTGTAGAAGGATAGATCTTTGGTTTGGATCATCTGCATGGCCTGGAAAGCTTCTGTATGGATTAAGATCTAGGGGTAATCGGCAAGTCACAAGGGTGTACTCGGCGAGTTGCTTGAAGATGGGCAGGAACTTAACGAGTTGGAAGAACAACTCGGCGAGTTGGTTGAAGATAGCCTTGGACTCGGCGAGTCTGTTCTTGGACTCGACGAGTCTGGTCGTGAGGTCCTAACCTTCTTCTGGTTGAGCCGTGAATCGGTGAGTCAAGGGAGGACTCGGTGAGTTGAGTGCGAGGGGACTTAGAATTGTGGGACTCGGCGAGTCTCGAGGTGACTTGGTGAGTTGAGTCGCGAATTTGGAAGTTCTGAGCATGGGGACTCGACGAGTCAGCGGGTTGACTCGACGAGTAGGGTCAGTCAGGAGGTTGACTTTGACCAAGGGTTGACCAGTTGACTCTCAGGGACATTTTGGTAATTATTGGCAATTGTTTTTGAGTTCAGTGTTTTAGTGTTGGCTAGTGGTGGAGATCGTGTCAGTGGTCAGAGCAGCTTGGTATTATCTCTGCAGTCAACAGTTGCAGGTGAGTTATCCTCACTATATCGACAGGGTCTACGGCACCAAGGCCAGCCCTTTATCGGATTGTGATCTGGGTATCGTTGTTATGTTATTGCCTTGCTATGTTGCATCCTGGTAGTTAGGATGGTTTATGCTAGTGACCGGTTAGGTCAGTATCCTGGTTAGGATGGTGTTATGCTATGTGATCTGCTAGACCGGTTTGATTGGATGTAAATTGTTATATGATTGAATGTTTATGTGCACATGGTTGTTGGATTGGGGTTGGGTTGAGGCGGGTCCTGCTTTGTGTTGTAGGCCAACATACCCAGGGCGGACCGGTTATCCCGAAGGCCCAGCGAGCGGTCCGGATAGGCTGTAGGCCCCAAGAGGGCGGACCATACGTGTCGAGGCTCGGAGAGTGGACCAGGCCGACTGAAGGCCCAGTGCGGGCGGACCAGTCATACTGTAGACTCAGAGAGTAGACCAAGTGGATTGAAGGCCCGGTGTGGGCGGACCAATCACACTGTAGACTCGATGTATATGGCTAGACTCGGAGGGTGGACCAGGTGGACTGAAGGCCGGTGCGGCGGACCAGTCACTCAGCAGACCCGAAGTGCGTGGTTGTTCTGTGTTCTGTTATGATATGGCATGTTGTGCGTGTATGGTATATGTGGTTGGTATTTTGGGGGTATCTCACTAAGCTTTCGGGCTTACAGTTGTAGTTTAATGTCTTTCAAGTTCTTCAGGAGACCATGGCAAGGCAAAGGCGTAATCGTACCGCTCCTCATGATTATGTTTTATGATGTGGTGCTGGGAAGACTCTGATAATAATTGTATTGAAAACCTTTTTGTAATAACTTAATTTAACTGGGTTGTTTTTGAAAAGTTTTAATTGGTTGAAATTTTTAGAGCATTACACTCGATATCTAACATAACAACCTATCATGATAAAAATTGAGTCGTGAACACTTACAAAGGTTCAGAAGAGTGCTATAACAAATGATGATGACTTGTTTGTTGAATCTTAGCTCACTTCTTCTTCTTTCTTCCTACAATGGCTTCAAAGAACACCAAAAATGATTAAATAAAGGAGGAATGTGATTAGGGTTTCTCATGAGGAGGCTTATGGAGATTGATAATAAGCAAACTCTAGCCTCCTCGTTCCTTTAAATAGGGAGCAAAACCCAGAAAAATAGGGTTTGTCATTTGCCAGCTGCCACGCCGTGGCCATGTGATGTCACACCATGGCGGCTAAAATGAACCCATGATCTTACCGTGATTTTCCACGTCGTGGTGCCTTTTCTAGGCTGTAGCAAACCCTAAAATGCCAAAAAAAAAAATTAAAAATGTAAAGTACATCGGAATCTGTGTGTTACAACACGTCTATATACCATCTTTTTCATTTTATTTTATTTTTTAAGGTCTTTAAAGTAATTTTAATTTTTTTTTTTTATTTTCTGTTTATTTTTATTTTTGATTTTTAGTCTACATTTAACTTTTCTTTGTGTTTTTCTGTTATTTCATTGTATTAAGGATTATAAAAGTTTAGAAACTAAGAGTTTAAAATATTTATATTTTAGTTGTGGGTCATAAATATGTAATATCATAAGCATTTGGAATAATAATGTTTTGGATTAATTTAATCATTTTCAAATCAAATAAAATTTTTTCATGTAGACTTTTGTTCATAATAAATTCTGGTTCGTAATATTTTAGATAAAAGCATTTTGGGTTTAGATATTTTGGATCGGTTCATTTTTGATAATATGATTTCTGTTTATAAAATTTATGATTATAAAATCTCTATCCAAATAAAGTTTTTTATCTTATAACAAAAGTTTTGGATCATAATATTTTTTTAAATGATATAATTCTAAATCATTTAAGAGATGATTAATAATCAAAATATTTCTGAATAATAATATTCTTGGATCGTAATAAATTAAGAATCATAAACATGTTAAATCATAATATTTGTGGAACATAAAATATTTACGATAATAATTTTTTCAACCAAATCAAGTTTTTATCTTGTAACAACTTTTTGGTCATTATTTTACTTATAAAAACAAATGATAAAATATCATAACATTTTTGAATAATAATATTTTTGAATCATAATAAATTAAATATCATAAACACATTAAATTATAATATTCATAGACAATAAAAATGTTGAATCATCTCATTTGCATGGTATCATTTTCAATATTTTTTAAAGCTTGTAGTATAAGAAAAAAATTGTTATCTAAATAATTTTATCGTTTAAATTTTCTTTTGGAAAAGTTTATAATATAGTGTGTGTGCACGTCTCTCTCTCTCTCTCTCTCTCTCTCTCTCTCTATATATATATATATATATATATATATATATATATATATATATATATATATATATATAGAGAGAGAGAGAGAGAGAGAGAGAGAGAGAGATGTTCCATTGAGATCATAAAAAGTTAGAGATGATTATTTGTAAATAATTATGCAGCGCTATCTATTTCTTTTTCCTACACCACCTTCCCCACCGCTACAACCTTCATCGCTACCGCTACCACCACCACCACCACTCTGCCACCAACCAACCACGCTACTACCACCTATGTCAACTATACCACATTACCACTGCCACCTCAGCCACCATCACCTTCTCCTCCACAAACCACCATAATCATGTATGATTAAGTACTTTTTGAACAAACATATATGTATAAACATGTATAATCATATATGATTATACCTCTCCGTCATATAATCATTTATGATTAGACGTACATCATTGCTACCGGTACACTGGAGTGTTAAGACAATAAATGAGAAATATATGGCCGATGTTGAATCTCAATATTTCAATTTTTTAGAATCTCATTTGAAACGTTATATATATATATATATATATATATATATATATATATATATATATATATATATATATATATATAGAGAGAGAGAGAGAGAGAGAGAATTGAGAACAAATGAGAATTTAGAAAACACTAGGAGCTTGATTTTTTTAAACAAGTCTCTTAGACACAACATATATGTATGTTTTATGTTGTTTTTTTGTGCGTGTAATCTATATGTGTGCTGTGTGCATATGTATATATTCATATGTATATGCTTATTCGTTTATATGTATGCAAAAAACAATGTTCATTTTTGGTGGATTTTTGTTGGATCTCTTAGTTGCTGCTATAAGAATAGAATGGTGTGTGTTGATTTTCTTAAATGCCTAGAAAAAATTCACAAGCTCCTAGTGTTTTTTAAATTCTCATTTGATCTCAATTCTCTCTCTCTCTCTCTCTCTCTCTCTATATATATATATATATATATATATATATATATATATATATATATATATATATATATATATATATATATATATATATATAAGTGACGGCACTAGGATCGCCGGGGAATGAGAGGTGATGACATACATCTGCACGCCGTCTTCGTCACTGAGTCGACAGTCAACAATTCGTCCACACTAACACAGAGACGGTCACGGTGGCGCTAAAAATCCACACGAAACAGAAACAGATCTGGACGTCGGCGACGTTGCAGATCTAGCGTTGGATGTTGCGATCTTCATCTTCATCGTCAGTGGTGGTTTGGATGTTATGGTGAAAAGGTGGAGGAACCCTAGCAGTGGGTGGTGGTTTCCGGGGATGGCGGTTTCCACCAAGGCACTGGATTCCGACAATACATGAGAGAGAGAGAGAGAGAGAGAGAGAGAATCTAAGACGGATGTGGGTGTGTTATTAGGTAGTAGGTTTATATTTTATTTTTTGTTTTTTGTTTTATTGTAATTAAGTTCCATTAAAGAAAAGAAAAGGAAAAAACAAAGAAATAGTGTAAATCCGTCATTTGCAGAATTTTTAAAATAATTTGGACAAAAACCGCAATAAAATGAAAATTTTTGATCTGTGGTACTCGTTTAAATCTTTTTGGACCAAAATAATAATTTTGAACAAACAACATGGACCATTTGTGCAGTTTTGTCTAAATAAAAGTAATACAAAGTTGAAAGATATATTTAATCTATTTATATGCAATTGAAATACATATAATACTTTTAATTTGGAAACCGTCGGTCTTATCATGTTATGATAATATTGTGCAACGCACGAGTATATGTTTAGTATAATAATATAACTAGCAAATGAATATTGTTGATATTTAATTGAGTTTTCTTAATCTACAAGTATGTCATTTTTTTACCCTGTCATCATATAAAGATGATTTGATCATATATTTAAAGTGTTTTATTATTTCATAAACTCTTGAACTCATCAAGCGTAGAACCTCTAACTTTTTTTAAAACCAACATGTATCTAGGTTCAAGAGCTTTTATGGAGACTATTAATGGTAAGCATAAGATGTCCTAGACCAAACATCGACTAGTTTGAAGGAGAATGCTTATGGAAGAAAATAATCCTTTTGTTGAAATAAAGTATTGTCAATGTTTGTAGGCTAGTCTTGCCAAATGTGTTTTGCTTCCAACAAATCTTCCTAGAAAAATGTTATAAAAAGTTCAATGTTTTTAGAATTTTTATCTTCCAAGATGAGGCGTTACATGACTTGTTATGCAATCAACAATTTTTTGAATGTGAAAATAGAGACAAAGTTGGAACATTCAAGATAACCACAAAAAGTATTCCGATGAATTCATATAGCTTGTTATGTTATATATGTAATTCAATGTCAATGTGATTTTGTTGAGAACAATAAGTCAAGCTTCCATAGAAATCAAAGAGTGTGTTAATAATCTGATGTATGTCTCAGATTATTCTCTTTCTTCACGAAGCTGATTTAATACACCAAACACTATACACATGTCTTAGTTTTTCACCAAATATTATTCGGACGTCTTATATAACAAACTCAACCATAAAGCTCATTCAGCCTCGTTATAGATTATATATAATCAGGTTTAAGGTGCACAATCAAGATACATCAAAGGCATATGGAACTCATATATGGCTATCAAAAAACCCCAGTTTTGACCAATAACTCATCTTTAAAGTCCAACCAGTTGTTTTTTGTTTTTTGTTAAGCTCTTAAACCCTTCCCACAGGGGAAACAGGTGGCAATGATGCATATGTTACAGGAGCTTCATCATCTTCATCTACTTGTTTTGCAACATACATTTTAACTTCTGTATACTGACAAGATTTTCTGCATTCCATGATCGATATAGAAATCGAAAACGCGTGTAGAAGCGATAAAGACGAATCATACTCCACTGAAAATATTCCTTCCTTCAATGAAGAAAGACTGAAAAAAGGTCTCTCACTTATAACATCTCCCTGTAGAATCAAAATCAACAAACTACATAAGTGTGAAGAACACTAGCATCTATAAACAACAAATGAATGTGGGAACTAATTAAAACATACCTGAAAGAAAAGATCAAATTTGTTTGATCTTCTGTTAGATTCCAATTCCACCTTGTTTGTAAAGGTTCTCAATCTGCAGCCAATATCCCAACCACCACAATCACAAGCTCCACCAGATCGCCACCTGTCAATCAATGGTGAAGGTTCACCTTTGCTAGGTGCACTATGATGGCCACCAGGTAGAACAGCTGTCATGCTGAAACAATCTTGATTCTCTTCCTTTCTTAAAAACTTCACAACAATGGCTGCAAGTTCATCGGGTAGACTTGGGTCTAAAGATGATAAAACAAACTCCCTACAATTAGAAACTGAACAATTTGAAACAATCATTTGAGCTGTTATATTCGGGAGGAATCCTTGACTTGTGGCTTTGGTTCCTTGAGATAACCATCTTCCCTTCTTCTTTTTCACCTCATGAATGGTGAAAAATGTATAAATCCAACTGTTGTTGTCATCTTTTTCACTTGAATTTCTTACTGTGGCTGCAAGTATATCGTCATTGTTATCCACTGTGAATGTAAACAAAGGCCTTCCATTCTTGATTGCCATCTGAAAAAGAGCTTGCTTTGATGATGATGATGATGATGATGGTGATGATGATGGCGTCTCCTTCATCTTGTTCCTAGAATCATCACCAACTTTGACTTCCTTACAACTTCCGAAATCTAATTTCACTTTCGGTTTGACTTTTGGGTCTTCAAAAGTCTGGATGTGTTGACCGGAGGAAGTTGACTTTGACTGGAAGAATGGGTCTAACAACTTTTTTAAAGGACTCGGTCGATGATGACGTGGAGATATAGTTCTCTGAATTGTGTTTGTTTTGAAATCTGAATTCTTTGAAGAGACGCTAAGTTCTTTCTTTTCTGGAGTGATGGGATTTCTTTCAGACTTGGCTTCATTTTCAAATGGAAATGATGTTGGAATGTTGTTTTTTGGATCATAGGAATCTTGAAATTTCATCTTTCCCTTCAAAGATGTTGATGATGATGATGACGATGATGATTCAGGAAGATTTTGAGTATAAATATCATTCATTTTGGAACTTCTTGGCTTATTCCGTGTTTTCTTCCCACTATTACAAGGATCATTTTTAACATCTTGAGAGTTTTCAAGATTTCTTCGAATGGAAATTCCTTCTGAGGAAACGTTTAAATGAGATTGTAAAGTAACATGATGAGGTTTCAAAGGAGCAGAAGAAGAGGTTTGAGCTCTACTTGAATGAGGAGAAGATTCATCAGTTGAAGATAATAAAGACGAGTTACTTGTAGATGGTGAATATTTGTTACTTCCCACAAGACCCTGTTTTTGACGATGATATTGCCATTTTTCTAAGCGACCCCAATCCATGACACCAAAGTTCAAAGCTTTATCTTGAATAGGTTTTCCCCTTTCAAGAAAACTAGGTAAATTCGACATGTGTCTAACAATCTCTTCCATTTCCACCACTTTGTTTCCATTTCCACCACGTGTAGATGATGATGATGATGATGATGATGCCATATCTAGTAGTCAAAGATACCCTCCATAGTAGTCAAGAAAATCTGGTCATGCAGTCTGCTCTGATAAACAATATACAACATCAGAACACAAGACCATATGATCAGTTATGACATGCAATCTATTATCTATAACTTATGACATATGCAGCAATGCAGGTTTCATCAAAGTAAGCCCATTGGGTTTTCTAGATACTAATTTTGTATACCTGCAGCATAAGGACAACTTGAGGCTATGGAAAAGGACAATAAGAAACTGAAAAGGAGAATTATGTGGTCCTTGGAAATCATTAATACGAGTGTGAATGTGATAAAGATAAGGTAATAAAGTTGGAAAGTATCACAAGAACCCCATAAACAAGATTCCCTGATGATGAACAAGGCTCAATGACAATTAAACTGATCGAGACATTTAAGGGAAAGGAGTAGAAAATGAAAGAGGAGAAAGGGGAAAAGCTCATTAAGCACATTGTCTCATTATTACATCTCTTTATTTTATTATAAATGACGCTTTTCTTTTGTCGGCTCTGTTCTCGTAGCAATTAATATTTTCTCTGAGAGAATTAATTACACCCAGATTCAAGTTGTGGTTCGGCTTCAGAAGACATAGAAATTCACAAAAGGAGTGTTTCATTTAGCAATTCTTTATACACCAAATAATACATAAATGGTAAGATTATGTTGTTCTTTCTAACAATTATGAGAAAGAGAAACAAAATAGCCATAAACAGCAATGCTTTAGCAGCTATAGAAGAAACTGGGTTTCTTTTTTCCCATTTCGTATCCCAATTATTTCTTTAAATCTAAAAAGAAATCAAACAACAACTACAAGAATAGCTAAAGCAAACACACAACATACAGAAAACAAAACAAAAACACGGTATTGACATAGAACATCTCACCAAAATTTCAACAGAATTACTTACAGGGACAATTAGCGAAGAGGTATCTGACGACCGATGATATGCATAAACCCTGGCGGGTTCTTCAAGATGAAAGAAATTATGTCGGTGGCGGTGGGCACGATATGCGTAAAGTAAAAGCTTGAAACATGAATCGAAGTAATTCAGACTTCTAACTCAAAGAACGAGACTTTACCAAGAAAAAACACAGGAAAGGAGTTGACCCTTTACTTGATCGGATCCTTCTGTTTCGCGGAATCCAGAGGTCCAAAGAGAATTTTGAGAGAGAGAGAGAAGAAAAGGGGCAAGTTTCGATCGGACGGCGTAGAGAAGAGGTATTCGCGGGTGGTGATGACATAGGGTAGGGGGACTTCGGAGGGGCCTGAGGACACATATAGAAAGAGAAAAAAAAATTGAAAACAATCATGAAAGCCGCAGGTGGGTCACTTCACAGTACATGGGGATTGGAGCCTGAATTTCTCAAATTATTTACGGTAATCCATAAAACTTTATTAATTTATAACAAAACTGTATTTGTAAAAATATAGATAGGTCCAAAACAATTTGGATTGACCGAAGGTTTAAAATTAAAAATTTCATGTGATTTTGGTTTTGTAAAAATTGAAAGGAACATTTTACCCTTTTATTATTTTTATATTTATTTTAATAGTTTGTTACTTTAAAAATAAAAGAAATATAAAAGAAGGTCTCTCTTACGGATGCAAGCAATAATACATAATAGGTATGGTCAAGATTGAAAAAAGTGTTGCCAGTGCATGATAAATATATGTAAAAATCCAAAAAAATCAGAAAATTTTTCGCTGCATACAAGAAAAGTAAGTGTTGCTGGTGGCACACCTGGACCAAACAAAACCATCTCTCTCTCTCTCTCTCTCTCTCTCTCTCTCTCTCTCTTAATACACGGACAAAGTAATACCACAATACGAATCAAAATTTCCAAAATCACCAAAATTGCACCGGCTTAAAAGAAGGGCAATATATAGTGTAATTTTGAACTTCACATAACCAACAGGGGAAATGGAGGGTGTAATCACAATGTTTCTTTAATCACTGCATTTAAGGGGCTGTTTGTTTTTTTTGTGAAGAGTTGCACAACCACTTTTGTCTGCGTCGCGCAGACATATGCCCTCGCAGAGTGTTTGTTTTTTGGAAGTGCGCAGACCAAAAAACATCTGCGCGAGGTCTTTCTGGCGCAGACATGGGCCACTGTCTTCAAAGGTCTTCAGACCTCATTTTAACCAAAAAAAAAAAAAAGACCACCCTTTTTTTTTCTTTCTCTTTTTGTTGAAAATGCATTTTTAATCTTTATGACATGAAATTAAGATTGAAAAATTAATTTATTTCAATGGCTGCAGACGTTAAAAACAAACAGTCTTCTTATTGCAGACCGCAGACATTTGGTCCACCTCTTCTGCCGCAGAGGCTTGCAGATGTGGTCCGCAGACTGCAGACATTTTGGCTTCAAAAATAACAAACAGCACCTAAGTAACATAATTTTGGAAGATGAGATTCTTCCACGATTGTATTTCCTCTTATAACTTGTTCTAATTCGTCTTGTACCTTTTTCATTTCGTTGAGATTTTGTAGAAGCTCCGCAATTGTTGATATGGTATTTGTTTCTCTAACTACAATGTCATGTTTGAGAAAAGATAGTGTATACAAAAAAAACAAGTTAAAACAACTTCCGTATATTAAAACAAACAATTATAGGAAAAAAATTATCACGAGAAGATGTAACGTCTGTAATTTTGGGCTAGACAATTGAGATATAATAAATGATAATTATTATAATTTGAACCCTCGAATTAGGAGATCGCTAGTCTTGCATGTCGCAAACTACATATTATAAGACTTTTAAGGAATTTATCGATAAATGATAAAACGACATTTGATAGAAGGTTATGTGGGATAAATAATTTTTGTCAAAGTTGTAGTTGGTGTAACTAATTCTGACAATTCTCGACACGATATGATATAAACGGGTTTGGGTTGAGCTTTTCAACCTGTCAAACCGTTTATTAAACAGGTCATATATGGGTTTCTCAAAAAATATACGGGTGGACCTGCCAACCCGTTTAGAAGTTTAATAAAAAAAATTATATGTTTTTTTAAATGGATTAAGTATTATACACTATGCAGATTATACTTTATACTAGGATAGGATACTTAATATTATTGGCTATTTGACCCATGGGTAACCATTTGCTTATTTGCATTGCAACACGTTTAACCTTTGCCCTAAATAATGTCAGTATCTCAGAAACAAAATCGAATAAGCCCTCTATCGGTATCTCCTCTGTGATGAACGACATAATGAACTTACAAAAAACGACGGCATGAATGATTGAATCATTATCGAATGTCATCGAAGCATGTGATTGAATTTATCTATGTTTGTATTAATGTTTTAGTTTCAACATGTTTCCATGAATATTTTTAATTTTCATTTGGATGTTTGAGAGTTAAGTTTCTAAAATTCGGATATGTTTGCATCAAGAATTTATTCATGTTTAATTATCAATTTTATTTATGGATCTGACCCACTAAGACACAAACCCAAATCTAACCCACGAATCCAAATCCGACCCACGAACCCGCCAACCTGTGAACCCGTATAAATAAGTGGGTTGACGGGTCATATATGGGTTTATGTTCCAAACTCGCCAACCCGTGACCTGTATAAAATGGGTCGTGTTCGGTTTGGTATATTTTGACCCGACAACTCGAACACGACACGATTGTCAGGCCTAGGCGTAACGAGGATCTCGTACATATAAAAACTCTTAAATCTGACTTCGTATGAAGAAGTTATGCTTCTTCGAAGTTTCACAATTAAACCGACACGACTTTGCGCGTCGTAATGCACCCAGGTTTTTCCCATTGCGGGGTTTTCTCCTGGAGGTGGTGGGTTCGAGCCTTGTTCGAACCAAAGTGGTGAAATTAGGTGTGGGAGAAAGGGCGGCGATTTCGAGCAGCCCAGCCTATGACCAGACTCGTATCTAATGTTCCCGTGTACTCCCGTTTAAATATAAGCTCCGTCATTTCCAAAAAAAATAGTGAATCGAAGATAGGTTGGTTATTAGCCTACGTAATCTAAACAAAGGTGGTAGTAATACTAAAAGAGAACTTGTTCTGTAACACCCAGACTCTAGAGTATAAACTTTTTAGTCTTTTATTTATTTTTAAAGGTCTACTCGACAAGTTGGATGCCCTGACTCGTCGAGTAGGAACAAATTTTGCCATGGGTTTTAAGTGACCAACTCGACGAGTTGGAGGACACAACTCAACGAGTTGGAGCTAGCGGATGAAACCCTAATTTCCAGGGTTTTGCACCATATTTAAAGGGTCATTAGCCCCCTTAGCCTCCCCTACAGCCCCCTTTTGAGTCCAGAAACCCTAAATCGTCGTGTACTCTTCATTGTGTGTGATTTTAAGCTTAGAAGGTGGATTGTAGTGAGAAGAACTTGAAGTCCAAGAGCTTGGAGCAAGGAGAAAGTTGTGGATCCGGATTCCATTCCATCTTAGCATCGTTTTGGAGGTAACAAGTTGTTACCTTGGCTTTTCTTTACTTAGATCTTCTTTTTCTTGAGTTTAAGGTCACCTTTAGCATGCTTGGGGATCATCTCGGGTATTGGGGTAAGATCTGAAGTTGTAACTTCAGATATGGATTCCCCTAAGTCTTTATTGTCATAAAGGCATCGAATTTGGCAAGCTTTGGCCTTCCTCCATCCCTTAAACCCATTATCTAGCTTAGTTTTGACAAGAAGGGCCTTGCATGCACGTAAAGTTTGCAACTTTACGTGACAAACGTGCTCTAGGAGGTTAGATCTACTGTTTGGAGCACTGAGATAGCTTAGAATCGTTTGGGCATGGAATGGGTTGCATGAACTCGACGAGTCGGATAATCCAACTCGGCAAGTTAGGGAGGCTTTCCCCGTTCTGAGTTTCTACATGGACGGTGAGTTGGTTAGGCGATTCGACGAGTCATATGGGGTTTCCCGACATTTGGACACGATTGAACTCGACGAATTGCCTTGAAACATGACGAGTCGGCTAGGGTTTTATGACTCTGTGAGTTCTGGATGAACTCGACGAGTCAGTATGATGTACTCGACAAGTCGGTTCAACATGGACTGTTGACCTTGACTGTGACAGTTGACTTTGACCAAGGGTTGACTAAGTTGACTTTTGAGGGGCATTTTTGGTAATTTGGGAATTTATAGAATTGGATCATTAGTAGGTGTTGGTGTTGGTATTGGAGCTGCATTTGGAGGAGGTTGGTACTATCGTTCTGTAACGCCCGTACATCAGGGCTAGACAATTTAGAGACGATAGGCGTCAAAAATGACTTTTTGATGGAAGATTATCTAGAAGGATTAATCTTAACCAAGTTGTAGTATATGTCACAAGGTTTCCGTGCATATAAAGAACAACAAAATCCGAGTTATAACGAAGAAGTTATGACCTGTCGAAGTTTCACGACAGAACCGGCACGACACAGCGCGACGTAAAAAGTGAATTTACGTTGGAGCGATATTTAGCCTTAGCGATCTAAACGAGAATCGAAGATCTTGTTGTTAGTAGCGAAACGACGAAAAGTTAGGCGAGAACGGACGTCAAACGAAGAAGTTATGAATTTATAACGAAGTTTTTCTGTCGCGGCCTATTAAAAATAAATAATAAAAATAAAGTCGAAATTAGCCGACGAAGTCTAAACTAAAGTTGTAGAGCGTAGTCTCACCTTCGCGTGGACATAAAGAACGTCGAAAACGGAGTTCTTATGAAGAAGATATGAATTTCCGAAGTTTATTAAATAAATTTTATTTATTTTTAATCTCTTAATCCGGCATTATCCGAAGACGAGTCACCGGTCCGATCCGACGTACGCCCCGCGTACTCCGAAGAGTGTCGACACTTCGGATGACGCATTCAGTGACGACTTCGGAGGCCAGTACGCCCCGCGTACTCCGAGGCTCCAGCCTCTTATAAATAGGATGCGAGGGCAGCCGGCTATTTTGCTAATTTCCTCTCTTCTTTCTCCCGTTTTGCATCGGTTTGCGTGCCAGAAATACCCCGAAGCCCCGGTATTGTTCTCGAGCCCCGAAGCAAGTCCCGAGATCCCGAAGATCCCAAGAAGTACGGTTCCCGAGCCAAAGCTCTGTCCGCGAGAAGTTCAATTTTTGTGGAGATCTTCCAGATCTGCTGAGGATTACTACTTCTGCAAGTCGTAGTGCTTTCCGATCATCTTCTGATCAAGTGAGTGTATACAACCTTTCATAAACACGATAATAATACAAGTATGGTTTGAGTGTATTAAGTATATTGTTGTTTATATGTGCGAGGGTGTGGTTACTTTCTTCTAACGCATAAGTATGAAGTATTTGCTACGAAATGCGTGCTATGTGTTTATATATTGTTGTTTATTTGAGGTATTGGTGGAATGGATGAACTATATAGATTTCTAATGAGTTAAACTATATATGTATTTTATATCTACGAATATGTTGGGTAGGACATGGGTAGATGAGATCCGTGAGTATGGATCAGATCAAGAGGTTAGTTTTTAGATCCGTGAGTAGGGATCAGATCAAGAGGTTAGTTTTAGATCCGTGAGTATGGATCAGGTAAAGAGATAAACTTGCTATTAGTCCGGGAGTATGGATTAAGACTAAGTTAATTGTCCTTAGTCCGGGAGTATGGATTGGGCACAGTTATAGATCCGGGAGTATGGATCAGATATGGATTAAGATTAAGTTAATTGTCCCTAGTCTGGGAGTATGGATTGGGCACGGTTATAGATCCGGGAGTATGGATCAGATCAGGATTAAGGTATAATTAATTGTCCCTATTCCGGGAGTATGGATTGGGTACAATTATTGATCCGGGAGTATGGATCAGATCAGGAGGTTAGTTTTAGATCCGTGAGTATGGATCAGGTAGTTTTAGATCCGTGAGTATGGATCAGGTGAAAAGGTTAGTTTTAGATCCGTGAGTATGGATCGGGTGAAGAGGATAGTTTTAGATACGAGAGTAAGGATCAGGTAAAGAGGTAAATTTTAGATACGAGAGTTTAGATCGTGTCGTTGTGAGGATCGATGGGGTGGGATAAGTGTTGCCTTTATACGGTGAAATTGTACAAGTTTGAATGTTCTATATTTATAAATATATGATATAACATTGTGGGATGAAAACCCTATATGCTCACCAGGCTCCCAAGCCTGACCCACTCAGTTTTCTTTGTATCACAGGTATTAATACGAAGACATATTTCACAGAGAGATTTAAAGGAGATATAAATCAATTGTGTAATTAAATGTAAGTTCTGTTTATGCTTATATGTCTGTATCGGAACATGACATCCCGAGGTTTTATTATTAAATGAAAAATACATTCCCTTTGAGAAATGTTTTGATAAGTTATTATCATGTCTTGTTTTGGGAACAAATTCCGCAACCGTTATCTTTAAAAGATTACTCTGATTTTATAAAACAAAGCATAAACAAAATTGGTCTTTTCTGGCCGTGAAAATGGGGATGTCACACGTTCTGAGCTACTTGAGAGGTGAGTTGTCATCACTATACTAACAGGGTCGAAGGCACCAATGCCGACCCTTTTCGGATTTGTATCCGGGTTTATTGTATGTTATGCTTTATATCAGTATCCTGGTTATAGGATGGTTGTTATGTTAGTGATCGGTTAGATCGGTATCCTGGTTATAGGATGGTTGCTATGATTAGTGATCTATTAGATCTGCATGCCTATTTTATATATATATATATATATATATATATATATATATATATATATATATATATATATATATATATGCACATGTTTGTTGGTTTGGGGGATTGGGTTGAGGCAGGTCCTACTGTATGCTGTAGACCAAGACACCCAGGGTGGACTGGATAGACTGCAAGCCCGGACTGGGCAAATTAGTCAGGCCGAAGGCCCGACGAGCGGTCCGGATAGGCTGAAGGCCCCAAGGAGGGCTCGGAGAGCAGTCCAGATAGGCTGAGGACTGGGAGTCAATCCAGTCAGACTGATGGCTCATTATGCATGTTGTATGTGTTATATAATATGGTTATGTTTGTATGGCATTGGTATTTTGGGGAAACTCACTAAGTTTTGGGCCCACAGTTGTTGATTTTGTTTCAGGTACTTTTGATGATCACGGGAAGGCGAAGGCGTGATCGTACAACTCCTCGTATCTTATGATTTTATGATTTGATTCTGGGAAACTCTAACATTATACTATTTTGTAAACAAGTTTTGTAATAATCGTTGGTTTTGAAATGTTTTAAAAGTTGAAATTTGGCATGATTTTTATGGATGTTACAAGTTGGCATCAGAGCCTTGGTTTGAGTGAATTGAACAAAACATTGCGTGTCTCCAGTCTCACACTAAGGACATGATTTTAAAACACTTTTCTCAAAATGTTTTCAAAATAATAAAGGAGGATGCAAGTGTGCGATCAGTCGGAGCTCGCGGATAAACCCCAAAATACCTTATGGATTATTTGATTTATGTGATATCTTAGAACAGCATGCTAGTGCTAGGCTAGGGATCTTCAGGAATTGTCTGATTATATGATGCCTGCTAGTCTAGGGTTCTTCCGTATATGAAATTGACATCATTACTGTAGTTGCTTAATGTATGCATCACGACCGTACATAATTAAGATCTTATAGCCTGAGAATATTTGGTTTAGCTTTATTTCCTATTCCTTTTTTGGTTGTGGGCTTAGAGTAGGACCGAGTATTCGAATGTCTATCGAGTCAATCATTATGTATGGTTAGCATACACGAGTGTTGCAGGATTGGTGGAAGTTTCATGGATGGGTTATTTGGGATGAGTCCGTCAGTTATGAGATATTAGGCCTTCCTCTAGGAGTGAGGATTAAGTGCATGCCATGCTTACTTATAGTTTCGGGGCGTTGTGATGATACTTGAGACAAATATGGGTAGGTTTGGAAGGTAGTATGGGCCTATACTACTGAAAGCACAGGACCCATACCCGTAGCAAGGAAGTCACAACCCTTAGGGTTTTGTTAGGAGTTGGTTCCCAGATTATACTATAGATTATCTGATATCTTCCTGGTATGTTTTTAGCATGGTAGCTACTCGACGATTTGTAACAGGATCCGGGTCAGGATTAGGAGACAGCAGACTGGAGGCACCCACAGTGCCCGAGACTATCGGCCAGATGAGGTCAAACGAGATGGATGCAAGGATTCGTGAGATCCTGTAGGATAAGGTGGCTATGATGTTCTGGGCTCGGTTACCAGAGATGTTTGGGTCTATCAAGACCGCCATGATGGAGTATTTCAATGATCGCTATGCATCCCTCACTGACGCGGCTGCCGCAACAGCCACATCGACTGTAACGACAGCAGGGGTAGGAGCCAGTCGGGCTTTCCAGTATCAGAACTTTGATAACACGAAGCCCCCTACTTTTGATGGGACTCAGGACCCCATCAAAGTCATGAGGTGGCTATATGATGTTGAGGAGTGTTTCTTCACGTGTCCATGTGCTACTAACCAGAAGGTCAGATGTGCCTTGAACCTACTGAGGAATGGGGCAAAGGACTGGTGGAGATTGATGACTGGATTGTATTCTGATGATCAGAGAGCTGCAGTTACTTGGGAGCAGTTCCGACATATGTTTTGCGCTCGCTACATTCCACGAGTCGAGCAGGAGCGGCTAACTCAAGAGTTTCTGTATTTGAGACAGGATGGTGAGTCGGTGACGGAGATCACCCGTATGTTCACTGAGAGGGTGATGTTTTTCCCAGAGTTTGCTTTAGAGCAGGCTCAGATATCTGAGCATGCTTAATATGGATATTCGATAGTTTGTGGCGACTCAGCGTTGTGATACGCTTCTGGAGTTACAGGAGGCCGCCAGGCAACATGAGTTGGAGATTGAGCTGTAGTTGAGGGAGTAGTGGAGGGCCCTGACCCAGTCGCAACCAGCGCCAAAGTGGTCTAAGACCGCTGATTCTAGGTCAAGGGGACAACAGGGTCGCATATGTGGAAAGTGCAAGACGGGACACTTAGGGGTTTGTAGATCTGATAGCGGGTGACTCAAATACGGCCAGTAGGGGCATTTTACGAGGGATTGTCGTCAAACGGTCCCGGTTCAGGATATGAGGATCTGCTACCATTGTCATCAGGTTGGTCACGTGAAAGACCAACTGTCCACTGCTCGCTGCGAGGCCGGCACAGGCCCCATCACCAGCTATACTGAGGATTACTGACGGGAGGCAGGGCAGAGCGGATCCCCCGAGGTCTCAGGGACGCGCCTTCCAGCTCATAACAGAGGAGGCAAGAGCAGCGTCAAACGTGGTTGCTGGTATGTTTCTATTCCTTATCTTACTGATTATATCTGTTTTATGCTTATATGTTTGTGCCTGTGATTAGGTATGTTTTTAGTGAACTCTTTACCTTCTTTGGTATTGTTTAACTCTGGGGAGAATCGGTCTTTTTTTCTTAGATGTTTAGTGGGGAGTTCAGTGTGCCAGTGGGATAGCTAGAGTGTTTGTTGCGAGTCTCTATAGCCAACAAACACGGGGTTTCTGCTTCTTCAGTTTATTGGGGTTGCATGATGGATATCTTCGAGGTATCTTTCCCGATAGACTTGATTCCGATTCCCATGGGGGATATGTGCGTGATTGTGGGTATGGACTTGCTTAGTCGTTTCGGTGTCATGATTGATTGCGAGGGTCAGCAGGTAGTAGTTCGAACCCTAAGTGGGGGAGAACTGATTGTCTATGGCGAGGGCACTATAGTGGGATCGGGGTTTTATTTATCTACCAAGGCGCGACAATATATTCAGCACAGGTGTGCGTGTTACTTAGTGTACATGGTGGATAAACGGATCAGGGATCAAGGTTTAGTATCAGAGATTCCAGTGGTCATTGATTTTGTTGACGTGCGTGTTACTTAGTGTACATGCAAGGCTCCAGTCTTGACTCTCCCAGAGGGAGTTGAGGATTTTGTAGTGTTCTATGATGCATTCATCACATGACTGGGGGCGGTCCTCATGCAGAAAGGACGGGTGATAGCTTATGCGTCTCAGCAGCTGAAGCCGCACCAGACGAGATACCCTACTCATGATCTGGAGCTGGGAGCGGTGGTATTCGCTCTCAAGATTTGGAGACATTACCTCTATGGGGTCTGTTGTAATATATGTACGGACCACAAGAGTTTAAGGTGGCTGGATGTAGTTAAGGACTACGACTGCAAGATCATTTGCCACCCAGGTAAAGCGAACGTGGTTGCGGATGCTCTGAGCCGCAAGTCAGCTGGATCGTCTACCCTGACAACTTGTATGAGGATATCAGTGGATTCTCCAGTTTTAGATTTGATCAGAGAGGCTCAAACTGAGGGTATGCGTTAGAAGAATTGGAAGCTAGAGAAGATCATGGGTGAGAACACCCGGTTTGTGCAAGATAGCCGAGGGCTATTAACCCGCGACGGTTGGGTCTGGGTTTCGTGGTCTAGCGGGGTCAGACAAAATGTATTGGAGGAGGCTCATAAGTCTCGCTTTTCTATTCACTTGGGGTGTGACATCCCCAATTTCACGGCCATAAAGGACCGATTTGTTTATGCTTTGTTTTTAAAATCAAACTAATCTTTTAAAGAAAACAGTTGTAAAATTTTTTCCCAAAACAAAATATGATATGAATTTATCAAAGCATTTCTTTAAAGAAACGTATTTTCATTATATAACAAAATCTTGGGATGTCATGTTCAATATAGACTAAAAGCATAAACAGAACAATTTGACCTTACAACAGTTATTTACAACTACAGGACTTTTATCCAAAATCTCTCGTCAAGTCCACCAACTTATACTCTTGTGCCATTACCTGTAATACAAAGAAAACTGAGTGGGTCAGGCTTGGGAGCCTGGTGAGCATATAGGGTTTTCAACCCACAATGTTATATATATATATATATATATATATATATATATATATATATATATATATATATATATAATAGAACTCGCAAACATATACAATTTCACTATATACAAGCAACTCTTATCCCACCCCATCGATCCTCACAACGACACGATCTAAACTCTCGTATCTAAAATTTTCCTTTTTACCTGATCCCTACTCACGGATCAAAAACTATCCTCTTCACCCAATCCATACTCACGGATCTAAAACTAACATTTTCACCTAATCCATACTCACTGATCTAAAACTACCTGATCCATACTCACGGATCTAAAACTAACCTCCTGATCTGATCCATACTACCAGATTGATAATTGTACCCAATCCATACTCCCGAAATAGGGACAATTAACTATACCTTAATCCTGATCTGATCCATACTGTGACATCCCCAATTTCACGGTCAGAAAAGACCGATTTGTTTATGCTTTGTTTTTAAAATCAGAGTAATCGTTTAAAGAAAATGGTTGCGGAATTTGTTCCCAAAACAAAATACGATAAAATTTATCAAAGCGTTTCTCAAAGAGAATGTATTTTCATTAAATAATAAAACCTCGGGATGTCATGTTCCGATACAGACCAAAAGCATAAACAATATAAAATAGACCTTACAACAGTTATTTATAACTACTGATCTATAATCCAAATTCTCTCGTCAAGACCACCAACTTATACCCTTGTGCCATTACCTGTAATGCAAAGAAAACTGAGTGGGTCAGGCTTGGGATCCTGGTGAGCATATAGGGTTTTCAACCCACAATAATATAATTATTATATTCAATCATCAAACAATCAACCCAATTACCCATCCCCGTTATCTCCATTTATTTCTTAAGTACCTTCCCTAAGGAATTATCCTAAGGGTCATCTCCTACATCGTATTTACCTCTCATCTCCTTACATCACATTTCCTTGTATGTTTGTTCCTAAGGACTTTTTCCTAAGGATCATCGCATGAATACTTAGTCACAACATTGCCTAGACTAGTAAATCCTAATAAGGGTTAGAGTACCATCGCATGAATACATAGCCACAACATCGCCTGGACTCGTAATTCATAATAAGGGTTAGAGTATCATCGCATGAATACGTAGCCACAACATCGCCTGGACTCGTAATTCATCACCTACAGGTTATGAGCCTGCTGGTATTTCCACGGGGTCATCTAGAATAATCCGTGGTCGCCATCTATACTCTGGTAGATGACTACATCGCCAAATTTCCACGTCGCCGATCAAGGTTATGGTATCTCCTCTCATCTCACATCACCTATTTATCATTACCTAATTATCATCACCTTTCTATCATCACCTATTTCTCATCACCTAATTATCATCACCTGTTTCTCATCATCTAATTATCATCACCATTATATCCTCACCTTTCTCTTATCACATTCGTTTAACACACATCAACTATTTCATCTACCCATGTTCTACCCAGCATATTTGTAGATATAAATTACATATATAGTTTAAATCATTTAACACCCATATAAAAACATCAATTCCAAGCCCATATCATATAGACAATTAATATATAACGCATAGCACGTATTTCATAGCTAATGCTTTATATTTATGTGTTTAGAAGAGAGTAACCGCACTCTCACACATATAAACCACAATATATATGCACATAACACGTATTTCGTATAAAATACTTCATAATTATGCGTTAGAAGAAAGTAACTACACACTCACTTGATCAGAAGATGATCGGACAGCACTACGACTTGCAGAAGTAGTAATCCTCAGCAGATCTGGAAGATCTCCACAAAAATCGAACTTCTCGCAGACAGAGCTTCGGCTCGGGAACCGCACTTCTCGGGATCTTTGGGATCTCTGGACGTGCTTCGGGGCTCGAGAATAATACCGGGGATTCGGGGTATTTCTGGCATGCAAAACGATGCAAAACGGGAGAGAGAAGAGAAGAAATTGGCAAAAGACTCGGCTGCCTTCGCATCCTATTTATAGGAGGCTGGAGCCTCGGAGTACGCGGGGCGTACTGGTCCGAGAAACGTCACTGCTTACGTATCCGAAGCCACTTGCTGCGATGTTGACACCTTCGGAGTACGCGGGGCGTACACGAGTATGCGACGCGTACCTCGGATCAGATCGGTGACTCGCCTTCGGATAAAGCTTCCGAATTAATGATTTAATTTAAATACAAAATAATTAATAAACTTCGGAAATTCATATTTTCTTCATACGAACTCCGTTTTCGACGTTCTTTATATCCACGGAAAGGTGAGACTACGCTCTACAACTTCCATTTAGACTCCGTCGGCTAATTTCGATTTTATTTTTATTATTTATTTTTAATAGGCCGCGACAGAAAAACTTTGTTATAAATTCATAACTTCTTCGTTTGACGTCCGTTCTCGCCTAACTTTTTATCGCTGCGATGCCAACAACGAGACCTTCGATCCTCGTTTAGATTGCTAAGGCTAAATACCGTTCTAACGTAAATTCACTTTTTACGCTGCGTTGTGTCGTGCCGGTTCTGTCGCGAAACTTCGACAGGTCATAACTTCTTCGTTATAACTCGGATTTTGGCGTTCTTTATATGCACGGAAACCTTGTGACATATACTACAACTTGGTTAAGATTAATCCTTCTAGATAATCTTCCATCAAAAAGTCATTTTTGACGCCTATCGTCTCTAAATTGACTAGCCCTGATGTACGGGCGTTACAATTATCTCCCCCTTAGGATGATTACGTCCCGGAATCATCAACGAAATAGGACTTGCATAATGATTCCACACGTTATCTCTTCATCCTAGGTAATAAGCGTAAATTCTATGTTTCCTCGAAAGAGTATTTAACTATATGGCTTTCTTGACCGCAGACGATGCCTAATCTTGCATCTGCTTATCGTACTATGTTGTACTTTCAATCGTAACCCTCGAGTTACCAAATAAGTCGTTATTATGGACTCCTTCTTCTTCTCAGGATAAATACTTTCCTTTATCTATTGTAACAAATCGATGGGTCGTGCTCTACTGACCTCTCATCGAATGATGCAATGCTTAGACTCAGGTCTCTTAGAGTTAAATTCCAAAATGGAATATACCTTCCTTCATATTCTAATGTGATATAATCACATTTCAGCATGTAGCATTTCTACCTACAAACTTCTTTTAACAACGAGCGCGACACTATCAATCGCATTAACTTCAACCTTCTGACTTAAGTCAGATGTTACATCTAACTTGGTCCTCTAGACCACGTAACATACTCCTCGTAGTCGAACTCAAATTTAAACATGACCACTAGGGTCGGAACAAGAACCATCTTACTAGTCATTACTGAAACAATGGTAATGACATACCAGAATAAAACGAAATCAATTACTAGCTTCTTGGTAACCTTGCGACTTTCCCTGATCCAAGTGCGAGTCCTGTGCTTCCGGTAGTATAGATCTCTACTACCATTCACACCTACTCATACTCGTCCCAAGTATTGTCTCGCAGTTAACCAAGTCACCATACATAAATCATATAATCATTCAACACACCAGATAACAAAACCAGGGTTTATATTAATTCTTGAAACTATTACACAAAAGTTCAAGTTCACCCTATACTATGCCTCTAATAAGCTACATCATAAGTTACTATTCAGACTGTTACTTCATAACTTGATCGTTGGATATAAAATCCTCATCCTTGATTCGCTTCGTCGAGGATCATGTGGAATGCCCTTGGCTGTGGCGGTACGTTTTTCTTTGCAGCTTTGTCCTTCTTTGGGCAGTTCTTCGAAATATGATCACCATCTCCACATTCGTAACACTTCCTATTGTCGAATGTACAATCTCTAGAATAGTGACCGATCCTACTACACTTATAGCAGGTCACTTCTCCATCGCATCTTCTGAAGTGCTTCTTCTTGCACTTTTCACACCACTTGGTTTCATCTTTTCCTCCGGATTTCGAGAGTTTGGTTTCTTTGTCGATCATTGAAGATCCCTCGTGTTTCCTTTTCCCTCCAACTTCAACTCTCTCTAGACCCTTTTCCCTTATTTGGGTCTCAACATTCTTGGTTGCCCAGATGGCGGCTTTCAGAGTGGTTGCTTGCTTGACTATCGGACCAAAGTCCGCTGGTAATCCATTGGCAAACTTGTTGACCTTGGAAAGTTCAGTTGGAATTAGGTATGGAATAAGCTTCATCTTCTCCGTAAAGCTTGTAGCGTATTCAGTGACGCTCAATTTTCCCTTCTTTAAATTCTGGAACTCATTGTTGATTTCCAGAAGATCCTGCTCAGAGCAGTATTGCATTTTCATTTGCTCCACGAACTCTTGCCAAGACATCTTGCTAGCTTCCCCCTTGGGCATTGAACCAGCCAGTAACTTCCACCAGCTCAGTACTCCAGATTTTAACAGAGGGATTGCAAGAGCGGTCTTCTGTCTGTTGCTACACTCGCAACTTTCAAACATTGTCTCCATCTCGGAGATCCAGTCCATGACTTGCACCGGTGTCGGGTGTGACATCCCCAAAATCACGGCCACAAAAGACCGGTTTGTTTATGCTTTGTTTAAAAATCAGAGTTACATTTTAAATGAAAGTGTTGCGGAATTTGTCCCAAAACAAAAATATGATAAAGATTTATCAAAAGCATTTCCATAGAAATGTATTTCATTAAAAGACTCGGGATGTCATGTTCGTACAGATCAAAAGCATAAACAGTACAATATAAGCCTTACTACATTATTTCATATCTACAGGCCTATATCCGTAATCCCTCGTCCAAAACATCACACCTATGCTCATGCGCCACTACCTGTAATACATAAAAATGAGTGGGTCAGGCTTGGGAGCCTGGTGAGCACATAGGGTTTTCAACCCACAATAAATAAGTTTATTAATTCAATCAACAATAACCCGATTACCCGTTCCCGTTATCCTCACTTTACGTCCCTAAACACCTATCATAAGGGACCTAGCCTAAGGATCATCATCGGGACGGACACTACTGCTAAGGGGATTCCTCAGCAATAAATGTCCTAAAGGCAACCATGTGGGGGATGGAGTACACCGGTGAACACGTCGTTCACAAACACCTACAGGTTGCGAGCCTGCTAGCGTTCCACTGGACTGTCTAGAAGAGTCCGTGGTCGTCATCCATACTCCGCTAGATGACAGAAACAACAACATCAACATCGAGGCCTCTCATCATTTTATCACACATCAGCTATTACATCTACCCATGTTTTACCCCAACATTTTCGTAGATATAAAATACATATAAAGTTTAAATCATTGAAAACATGTATAACAATGTTCATCTAGCATAGATAGCAAGTATTCAGATAATATGCACATATAGCACGTAATTTATATAAAATACTTCATATCTATGTGTAAGCTGAAAGTAACTATGCACTCACTTGTTAAGGTGATGATTCCAAAATCGGGCAGCGCTTGCTTCTAACGATTCTATTTTCCTTCGACGAAACCTAACATTATTATCGCTAAATTTTAGTCTAATATTTACCGTGACCAACTATTAGTCTTAGTATTATTATAATTATATAAGCGTTAAACAATATTTTCCAACCACTATGTACAGACAGGGGCCAGACATAAAACACCGGAGGGCAGGACCATTTTGGCATATAGCACTTCTGAAATCCAACAACCCTATGCGGCCCTTTAAACCAGATTCCCCGTACCGCGAGTAGTTAAAAAAAAATATTATAACGACACTTATATAAGTTATAATAATAGCTCAAATATTTATTATAAGTTCATAATAACAATACTAATTTTAAATATAAGCTATATTAAAATAAGGTAAGCATAACTTACTTACAAGGGGGTTTTAGCTAGGAGTCGGGCTCTGCAGGGGCAGAACTTCGTCGCTGAATCTTTCTAAGAAAGATTCGTGCAGCGCTTCAGCGCTCACCTTACTATACTAAGCTACAGAAAGAGAAGTCGAATCACGAGGGACCGAAATGCTCGGGGGATAAGGAGAGAAAGACTCTTGAATCAAGAGAATGGTGCAAGAAATATGAGAGCCCAAGACTCTTATTTATACTAATTGAATTTTCAAAAACTACCCTCCATAATTACTTAATGACCTTTTAGTTATATAAACAACTAAACACCCCTCTATAATACTATTATAAATGGATTTAATGATATTTGTACTAAACTAATGTCGAAAGAACTCAACATTAGCCTTATAATGACCGCATCGTCGATACCTTTCTAATGATATATACATATGTATATATATGTATACGTATACATGATTTATACTTTATTTTAATACGTAAATATGATATTATAATTTGTAACTCGTTCATACGAACTCCGTTTTTGACGTTCTTTATATCCACACGTAGGTGAAGACGTACTCTACAACTTTCGTTTAGACTCCGTCGGCTAATCTTGACTTTATTTTTAAAGTTATATTTTTAACAAGCCGGGACAGGATTGGTCTGTTTAAAATCTCATAACTTCTTCATACGAAGTCAGATTTGGGCGTTCTTTTTACCGAAGTTCTTAGTTCAACATATTCCACAACTTTTGTTTAGATTGCTAAGGCTAAATCTCACTCTATCGTAAATTCACTATTTACGCTTCCCGGTGCCGTGCCGGTTTTGCCGTAAAACTTCGACGGGCCATAACTTCTTCGTTATAACTCGGATTTCGGCGTTCTTTATATGTACGGAAACCTTGAGACATAGTCTACAACTTTATGTAGAGATATCGGGCTTATCTCACACTTTAATTTTGACGCTTATTTTTATTATTTATTAATTATACACTTATAATTAAATAATAAACACATAAACACACATAATTCACATAATACTCAAATATTTCATCTTTATTACTTCAAAAAGAGTTACAAGAGTTGACCTAGACTATTACATTGACAAAAATGCTTAGTCCTGAAACCCGGGCGTTACAATTCTCTCCCCCTTAGGATGATTCCGTCCCGGAATCATGCATCAGCAAACAGATGTGGATAGCGACTCATCATGTCATCCTCTGTTTCCCAAGTGAGATTCGGCCCATTCGAATGTTTCCATCGGACTAGCACCAAGTCGACCATCTTGCGTCGTAACTTCTTAGTCTTACGGTCAACAATTGCCTCAGGCTCTTCGATCAACCTTTTATTTTCATCCATCCTTAACTCTGAGATTGGAATTATGTCAGGAACTTCTCCCATGAACTTCCTTAAATAACACACGTGGAAGGTGTTATGAATACCATCGAGTTCTTCAGGCAATTCCAGCTTGTAAGCTTGGTTCCCAATCTTCTGAAGAACTTTGAACGGTCCAATAAACCTTGGACTCAACTTTCCTCGTTTCCCAAATCGTATAAGTCCCTTCCACGGTGAGACTTTAAGCAGAACGGAATCCCCAACCTCGAAGGTTATCGGTCGTCTTTTCTTGTCAGCATAGCTCTTCTGACGATCCTGAGCTGCTAACATTCTTTCCCTAATCACCTTCAACTTCTCGGCAGTCTCATGGACTATCTCGGGGCCCATAAACTGCTTCTCTCCGGCTTCAAGCCAACAAGACGGCGTACGACACTTTTGTCCATACAAGGCTTGGTAAGGTGCCATCTTGATGCTCGAGTGAAAACTATTGTTGTAGGAGAATTCTACCAGAGGTAAGTGCTCGTCCCAATTTCCTTGGAATTCGAGGGTACATGCTCTTAGCATATCTTCCAATGTCTGAATCGTTCTTTCGCTCTAACCATCAGTTTGCGGATGATAAGCAGTACTCAAACACAACTTTGTACCTAACTCCTCTTGTAGACTCCTCCAAAACCTTGACGTGAAACGACTATCACGATCTGATACAATCGTAAGAGGAACACCGTGAAGTCTTACAATTTCCTTCACGTAAGCATTTGCGAGCTTATCCATAGACCACTTCTCGTTGGCTGCTATGAAGTGTGCACTCTTGGTGAAACGATTCACGACTACCCAAATCATGTCGTGACCGTTCTTCGTCCTGGGCAGTTTAGTCACAAAATCCATGGTGATGTCTTCCCATTTACCCATGGGTACAGGTAAAGGTTCCAAAATCCCATACGGTTTCTGATGTTGTGCCTTAACCCTCGCACATGTTACGCACTCGGCCACATACTTCGCAACATCGAGCTTCATTGTCGGCCACCAGTAGTAGGGTTTTAGGTCCCTATACATTTTAGTGCTACCGGGATGAATCGAGTACATGGTATTGTGTGCTTCTTCCATCAGAAGATCTCATATTCCTCCCGTCTTAGGTACCAAAATTCGATCTTGGAATACCTTCAGTCCTCGACTGTTTGTACCAAACACTAACGTTCTTCCTTTCGGTCATTTTTTCTCTAAAGCTTCTTCTTGAGCTTTCCTGATACTTTCCACAATCGTCGAGACGACTTCAATTCTTAACGCTCTTGGCCTTTTCCTTTCCAGATTGACTTTCCGACTGAGAGCATCAGCAACAATATTTGCTTTACCTGGGTGGTAAAGTATCTCACAGCCGTAGTCCTTGAGAAGTTCTAGCCAGCGTCGTTGCCTCATGTTCAACTCCTTCTGATTAAAGAGATACTGGAGACTCTTATGATCAGTGAAGAGCTTGCACTTCGTGCCGTAGAGGTAATGCCTCCATATCTTTAAGGCAAAAACTACCGCTGCCAACTCCAGATCATGAGTGGGGTAGTTCTTTTCGTGCTCTTTCAATTGTCGAGATGCGTATGCTATCACCTTTTCTATTTGGGTCAGAACACAACCCAACCCGACTCCAGATGCATCACTGTAAACTGGGAAGTCTTCAACTCCATCGGGTAGAGAAAGTATCGGTGCTTCGCATAACTTCTTCTTTAGCTTCTCGAACGCCTCTTCGTGTTTCTCACTCCATGTATATGTGGATCCTTTATGAGTCAAAGCTGTTAATGGAGCAGCTATCGAAGAAAAGCCTTGGATAAATCGTCGATAATATCCGGCTAATCCTAGAAAGCTTCGAATTTCCGTGGGACTCTTTGGACGTTCCCACTTCATTACAGCCTCGATCTTTTCGGGGTCGACCATTATTCCCTCCTGGTTAACAACATGACCCAAGAATTGGACTTCCCGTATCCAAAAGTCGCATTTGGAGAACTTTGCAAAAAGCTTCTCCTTCTTCAACACTTCTAATACTTCCCGTAGATGCTTGCCATGCTCCTCTTGGCTTTTCGAGTAGATGAGAATGTCGTCGATGAACACTATCACGGATTTATCGAGGAATGGTTTACAAACCCTATTCATCAAATCCATGAATGCTGCAGGAGCATTGGTTAGTCCAAATGACATAACCAAGAACTCGTAGTGTCCATATCTTGTTCTGAATGCAGTCTTTTCAATATCATGCTCTCTCACCTTCAGCTGATGATATCCTGACCTAAGATCGATCTTTGAGAAGTAGCTCGAACCTTGCAGCTGATCGAATAGGTCGTCAATCCTCGGCAATGGATACTTGTTTTTCACCGTTGCCTTATTCAGCTCTCGATAGTCTATACACATCCTCATGCTTCCGTCCTTCTTCTTTACGAATAACACCGGAGCTCCCCAGGGTGATGAACTAGGTCGAATAAAACCGTTGTCCAACAGCTCCCGAAGTTGCGTCATGAGCTCCTTCATCTCCGTCGGTGCTAATCGGTAAGGTGCCTTTGCTATCGGTGTTGTTCCTGGTAACAAGTCTATACGAAACTCCACTTGCCTATCAGGTGGTAATCCGGGAAGATCTTCGGGAAAGACTTCCGGATAATCACACACAACCGGTATATTCTGCACCTCTTTCTTCTCCTTTTTGGCATCGATTACGAATGCCAAGTATGATGCACATCCTTTGGACAAACATTTCCTGGCTTTCATCAGGGAGATGATTCCAGAATTCACTCTGCGTTTGTCCCCATACACCATAAATGATTCTTTTCCGGGTGGGTTTACCTTTACTATCTTCTTTCGGCATTGAATCTCAGCATCGTTGGCGCTAAGCCAATCCATACCCAAAACGATGTCGAAACCGTTTATCTCTATGGGTAATAGCTCTTCGTTGAATTCGTTTCCGTTTAGGTCGATGACGATATTCCTAATACGATTACTAACAGGTACGAATTTGCCACTAGCAACTTCTACAATCAGGGCATTATCTAGTTTTTCTACAGGCAATGCTAATTTCCCACCAAATTTATGCGATACAAAGGAGTAGTTGGCTCCGGAATCAAATAGTATATTTGCAGGCAAACCATTTACAAGAAAGGTACCTGAAGCGACGTCTGCTGCCTCCTTTGCAGCCTCGAGCGTCATCTGGAAGGCTCTTGCCTTCGGCTTCGGTGGTATGTTGGGTCTTCCCGTCTTCTTCTTCTTCGGGCAATCCCTTGAAATGTGCCCCTCCTCGTTGCACTCATAACAGTCCTTCTTAATGAACGTGCATTCATTGGCATAGTGCCCAGGCTTTCCACATTTGTAACAAGTGACCCCTCTGTCACACTTCCCAAAGTGCTTTTTCTTGCACTTGTCACACCACTTCGCTTCTGATCCTCCTCCTCTCGAACCAGACTTCGAGAATCTACCCTTCTTACCGGAACTTGAGGATCCGTCAAATTTCCTTTTCTCGCCAACCTCGACTTTGCTGGCAGCTCTTCCCTTAATCATATCCTCCACAGACTTGGCAGTCCAGATAACTGCCTCCAAAGTAGGTGCCTGACGCACTGGCACCGCGTACTCCCATGGTAATCCCTTTGCGTACTTATCAATTTTTGTCAGCTCATCCGGAACAAGACGCAAGGCAAATTCCATCTTTTCTGTGAAGTTGTTCGTGTATTCATCGATTGACATGCTCCCCTTCTTTAGGGTTAGAAACTGGTTCTCTAGCTCGAGCAGGTTTTGAGCTGAGCAGTACTTTCGTTTGAATTGTACCAGAAATTCTGCCCATGTCAGTTCCAGGGGTTTGTTGGGGCTTAAAGTCTTCCCCAAAGTATTCCACCAACGTACAGCGCCTCCTCGAAACTGACGCACTGCAAACGTGGTCTGTAGCTTCCCTCTACAACCGCATGTCATGAAAGCTAACTCCATCTCCGAGATCCAATCCATGACTCCGATTGGATCTTCCTTCCCCGTGAAAGTCGATGGCTTGCAAGCCTGAAAATCCTTGTACTTGCATCCATTTCTCTCGAATCCGTTATCTTGGTTATTTTCTTGAACTATTGGTTGGTTTACTTGACCAACAGTTCCACTGTAGTCTCCTTCCTCAGTCAGCCCTTTGTTCAACTCGGGCTGTTCGATTTGAATAGTGCCTTCCTCTCGATTTTGTTGGAGCAAACGTCTAGTTTCCTCCATTTGACGATCCAACATAGCCTGGATCATCGCTTGCACTCCGGCCATCGTGACTGGCTCAGGTGCAACTTCTTCTACAACAGGTATTTGTTGAACCACTGGGGGTTGGTTCCTATCTCCATTCGCGTTCACGTTTCCGCTACGAGTCCTTGCCATCTTGATCTATACACCGAATAAGGTGAATTTAGATCTTTATTTAGGATAGACGTTTAAATCGTCCTTATCACTCCGAAACGTTTACATGCTAGTTCTAATATCGTAGTCGTACGTTTAGAATCCTAAACACATAAGGTTTCCAGATCCGGTCGGCAACAGACCATAGATCCGAACCATTAACAGCATATTATGCACAAAGCATTTAGCACATAAAAGCATTTTAGGCACAATTCCTAAAATAAGCTAGTGCTCACACCTCACAATCATCGCTTAGCATTCTAAGTTTAAGTCTAGAAATCCTACAAATTCCTAGTTCGCTTAAACTAATGCTCTGATACCAACTGTGACATCCCCAAAATCACGGCCACAAAAGACCGGTTTGTTTATGCTTTGTTTAAAAATCAGAGTTACATTTTAAATGAAAGTGTTGCGGAATTTGTCCCAAAACAAAAATATGATAAAGATTTATCAAAAGCATTTCCATAGAAATGTATTTCATTAAAAGACTCGGGATGTCATGTTCGTACAGATCAAAAGCATAAACAGTACAATATAAGCCTTACTACATTATTTCATATCTACAGGCCTATATCCGTAATCCCTCGTCCAAAACATCACACCTATGCTCATGCGCCACTACCTGTAATACATAAAACTGAGTGGGTCAGGCTTGGGAGCCTGGTGAGCACATAGGGTTTTCAACCCACAATAAATAAGTTTATTAATTCAATCAACAATAACCCGATTACCCGTTCCCGTTATCCTCACTTTACGTCCCTAAACACCTATCATAAGGGACCTAGCCTAAGGATCATCATCGGGACGGACACTACTGCTAAGGGGATTCCTCAGCAATAAATGTCCTAAAGGCAACCATGTGGGGGATGGAGTACACCGGTGAACACGTCGTTCACAAACACCTACAGGTTGCGAGCCTGCTAGCGTTCCACTGGACTGTCTAGAAGAGTCCGTGGTCGTCATCCATACTCCGCTAGATGACAGAAACAACAACATCAACATCGAGGCCTCTCATCATTTTATCACACATCAGCTATTACATCTACCCATGTTTTACCCCAACATTTTCGTAGATATAAAATACATATACAGTTTAAATCATTGAAAACATGTATAACAATGTTCATCTAGCATAGATAGCAAGTATTCAGATAATATGCACATATAGCACGTAATTTATATAAAATACTTCATATCTATGTGTAAGCTGAAAGTAATTATGCACTCACTTGTTAAGGTGATGATTCCAAAATCGGGCAGCGCTTGCTTCTAACGATTCTATTTTCCTTCGACGAAACCTAACATTATTATCGCTAAATTTTAGTCTAATATTTACCGTGACCAACTATTAGTCTTAGTATTATTATTATTATATAAGCGTTAAACAATATTTTCCAACCACTATGTACAGACAGGGGCCAGACATAAAACACCGGAGGGCAGGACCATTTTGGCATATAGCACTTCTGAAATCCAACAACCCTATGCGGCCCTTTAAACCAGATTCCCCGTACCGCGAGTAGTTAAAAAAAAATATTATAACGACACTTATATAAGTTATAATAATAGCTCAAATATTTATTATAAGTTCATAATAACAATACTAATTTTAAATATAAGCTATATTAAAATAAGGTAAGCATAACTTACTTACAAGGGGGTTTTAGCTAGGAGTCGGGCTCTGCAGGGGCAGAACTTCGTCGCTGAATCTTTCTAAGAAAGATTCGTGCAGCGCTTCAGCGCTCACCTTACTATACTAAGCTACAGAAAGAGAAGTCGAATCACGAGGGACCGAAATGCTCGGGGGATAAGGAGAGAAAGACTCTTGAATCAAGAGAATGGTGCAAGAAATATGAGAGCCCAAGACTCTTATTTATACTAATTGAATTTTCAAAAACTACCCTCTATAATTACTTAATGACCTTTTAGTTATATAAACAACTAAACACCCCTCTATAATACTATTATAAATGGATTTAATGATATTTGTACTAAACTAATGTCGAAAGAACTCAACATTAGCCTTATAATGACCGCATCGTCGATACCTTTCTAATGATATATACATATGTATATATATGTATACGTATACATGATTTATACTTTATTTTAATACGTAAATATGATATTATAATTTGTAACTCGTTCATACGAACTCCGTTTTTGACGTTCTTTATATCCACGCGTAGGTGAAGACGTACTCTACAACTTTCGTTTAGACTCCGTCGGCTAATCTTGACTTTATTTTTAAAGTTATATTTTTAACAAGCCGGGACAGGATTGGTCTGTTTAAAATCTCATAACTTCTTCATACGAAGTCAGATTTGGGCGTTCTTTTTACCGAAGTTCTTAGTTCAACATATTCCACAACTTTTGTTTAGATTGCTAAGGCTAAATCTCACTCTATCGTAAATTCACTATTTACGCTTCCCGGTGCCGTGCCGGTTTTGCCGTAAAACTTCGACGGGCCATAACTTCTTCGTTATAACTCGGATTTCGGCGTTCTTTATATGTACGGAAACCTTGAGACATAGTCTACAACTTTATGTAGAGATATCGGGCTTATCTCACACTTTAATTTTGACGCTTATTTTTATTATTTATTAATTATACACTTATAATTAAATAATAAACACATAAACACACATAATTCACATAATACTCAAATATTTCATCTTTATTACTTCAAAAAGAGTTACAAGAGTTGACCTAGACTATTACATTGACAAAAATGCTTAGTCCTGAAACCCGGGCGTTACATCGGGCTCCCAGAAAGACATGGTGGTTTGGATGCCATGAAATCCTTGTACTTGCATCCACGTCCATCATTGTCTCCATCCTGATTGTTTCGGCGAACTATTGGTGGGTTGGCTTGACCAATGGTCCCACTATAGTTCCCTTCTTCCGACTGCCCCTCATTCAGCTCAGGTTGTTCAACTGGTATTGAGGGTTCACTCCTGTTGTTTAGCAACAATTGTCTCATTTCCTCCTTTTGTTCAGCCATCATGGCTTGAATCATGGTTCGCACCCCAGCCATTGTAATTTGTTCAGGTGTTGCTGCTACAACAGCCACTCGCTCAACCACAGGTGGTTGATTCCTATTTTCGTTCACGTTTCCAGCTCCACTCCTGGTTCTCGTCATTTTTTATCTATACACTGAATAAGGTGAAATTAGATCCTTATTCACGATAGATATTCAAATCATCCTTATCACTCCGAAACGTTTACATGCTAGTTCTAATATCGTAGACGTACGCTTAGAATCCTACACACATAAGGTTTCAAGATCCGGTCGGCAACAGACCATAGATCCGAACAAATAATATCATATATGACAACATATAACATTTAGCACATAAAAGCATTTTAGGCATCACTCCTAAAATAAACTAGTGCTTGTGTCAATTTAGGTGTACTACCTAACATATTTTAGACACACTCCTCACAATCATTACTTAGCATTCTAAGTTTAAGCCTAGAAATTTCCTACAATTTCCTAGTTCGCTTAAACTAATGCTCTGATACCAACTGTGACATCCCCAATTTCACGGCCAGAAAAGACCGATTTGTTTATGCTTTGTTTTTAAAATCAGAGTAATCGTTTAAAGAAAATGGTTGTGGAATTTGTTCCCAAAACAAAATATGATAAAATTTATCAAAGTGTTTCTCAAAGAGAATGTATTTTCATTAAATAATAAAACCTCGGGATGTCATGTTCCGATACAGACCAAAAGCATAAACAATATAAAATAGACCTTATAACAGTTATTTATAACTACTGATCTATAATCCAAATTCTCTCGTCAAGACCACCAACTTATACCCTTGTGCCATTACCTGTAATGCAAAGAAAACTGAGTGGGTCAGGCTTGGGAGCCTGGTGAGCATATAGGGTTTTCAACCCACAATAATATAATTATTATATTCAATCATCAAACAATTAACCCAATTACCCATCCCCGTTATCTCCATTTATTTCTTAAGTACCTTCCCTAAGGAATTATCCTAAGGGTCATCTCCTACATCGTATTTACCTCTCATCTCCTTACATCACATTTCCTTGTATGTTTGTTCCTAAGGACTTTTTCCTAAGGATCATCGCATGAATACGTAGTCACAACATTGCCTGGACTAGTAAGTCCTAATAAGGGTTAGAGTACCATCGCATGAATACGTAGCCACAACATCGCCTGGACTCGTAATTCATAATAAGGGTTAGAGTATCATCGCATTAATACGTAGCCACAACATCGCCTGGACTCGTAATTCATCACCTACAGGTTATGAGCCTGCTGGTGTTTCCACGGGGTCATCTAGAATAGTCCGTGGTCGCCATCTATACTCTGGTAGATGACTACATCGCCAAATTTCCACGTCGCCGGTCAAGGTTATGGTATCTCCTCTCATCTCACATCACCTATTTATCATTACCTAATTATCATCACCTTTCTATCATCATCTATTTCTCATCACCTAATTATCATCACCTGTTTCTCATCACCTAATTATCATCACCATTATATCCTCACCTTTCTCTTATCACATTCGTTTAACACACATCAACTATTTCATCTACCCATGTTCTACCCAACATATTTGTAGATATAAATTACATATATAGTTTAAATCATTTAACACCCATATAAAAACATCAATTCCAAGCCCATCTCATATAGACAATTAATATATAACGCATAGCACGTATTTCATAGCTAATGCTTTATATTTATGTGTTTAGAAGAGAGTAACCGCACTCTCACACATATAAACCACAATATATATGCACATAACACGTATTTCATATAAAATACTTCATAATTATGCGTTAGAAGAAAGTAACTACACACTCACTTGATCAGAAGATGATCGGACAGCACTATGACTTGTAGAAGTAGTAATCCTCAGCAGATCTGGAAGATCTCCACAAAAATCGAACTTCTCGCGGACAGAGCTTCGGCTCGGGAACCGCACTTCTCGGGATCTTTGGGATCTCGGGACGTGCCTCGGGGCTCGAGAATAATACCGGGGCTTCGGGGTATTTCTGGCACGCAAAACGATGCAAAACGGGAGAGACAAGAGAAGAAATTGGCAAAAGACTCGGCTGCCTTCACATCCTATTTATAGGAGGCTGGAGCCTCGGAGTACGCAGGGCGTACTGGTCTGAGAAACGTCACTGCTTACGTATCCAAAGCCACTTGCTGCAATGTCGACACCTTCGGAGTACGCGGGGCGTACCTCGGATCAGATCGGTGACTCGCCTTCGGATAAAGCTTCCGAATTAATGATTTAATTTAAATACAAAATAATTAATAAACTTCGGAAATTCATATCTTCTTCATACGAACTCCGTTTTCGACGTTCTTTATATCCACAGAAAGGTGAGACTACGCTCTACAACTTTCGTTTAGACTCCGTCGGCTAATTTCGACTTTATTTTTATTATTTATTTTTAATAGGCCGCGACAGAAAAACATCGTTATAAATTCATAACTTCTTCGTTTGACGTCCGTTCTCGCCTAACTTTTTATCGCTTCGATGCCAACAACGAGACCTTCGATCCTCGTTTAGATTGCTAAGGCTAAATACCGTTCTAACGTAAATTCACTTTTTATGTTGCGCTGTGTCGTGCCGGTTTTGTCGCGAAACTTCGACAGGTCATAACTTCTTCGTTATAACTCGGATTTTGGCGTTCTTTATATGCACGGAAACCTTGTGACATATACTACAACTTGGTTAAGATTAATCCTTCTAGATAATCTTCCATCAAAAAGTCATTTTTGACGTCTATCGTCTCTAAGTTGACTAGCCCTGATGTACGGGCGTTACACATACTCCCGGATCAATAGTTGTGCCCAATCCATACTCCCGGACTAATAACAAGTTTTATCTCTTTACCTGATCCATACTCCCGGATCTAAAACTAACCTCTTGGTCTAATCCGTACTTACGGATCTAAAACTAGCCTCTTGATCTGATCCCTACTCACAAATCTAAACTAACCTCTTGATCTGATCCATACTCACGGATCTCATCTACCATGTCCTACCCAACATATTGGTAGTTACAAAATACATATACAGTTTAACTCATTAAAACCTATATAGTTCATCCATTCCACCAACATCTCAAATAAACCACAATATATAAACACATAGCATGTATTTTATAGCAAATACTTCATACTTATGTGTTAGAAGAAAGAACTATACTATAGCACCTGGTTCCTGGTACGTAAAATCTATCTAAGTATTTTCATTTTTAGCCTTGGACTCGGCGAGTTGTAGACCCGACTCGCCGAGTAGAGACGAGTTTGGGAGCACATTTAAGTTGGCGACTCGGCGAGTCCACATTCTGGACTCGGTGAGTCCCAGCTGTCTGATGAAACCCTAAATTTCAAGGGTTTGCACCCTATTTAAACCCTCTTATCCGCCCCCAAGCTCGCCCCTTCACCCTCATAGCTCTATACTTCGTTCAAGCCTTGTTCCTTGTGAGTTTGAAGCATTTTGATGTGTTTTCTTGAAGATTTGGAGAGGGAAGGGGAATAGATCAAGAAGAGAAGAAGGAGGCCTGGCATATTTGGGTTATCTCAGTGATTTCCTTGAGGTATAACTCAGTTTCCCTCTGTTTTCATGCTTATTGTCCCTTGTAGCTCCATGAAAGTCCTTCTTGAGCCTTTCCCCAAGCTTGTTTGTGTATTAGGGTTGGTAATAAGTTGTTTAGCCTCTAGATCTAGGCATGATTGAGCTCCAGGAGCTTGGATCTACTGCCTTTATGGAGCCATATTGCATGAAAGCCCTAGATATACTCTTTTGGTGCATTTTGAGCCCTAAAACCCTCATGGGTGTTTATTTACACGTAAAGTTGGAAACTTTACGTGTTAATCAGGCCCTAGAAACCCAGATCTATGAATGGCATGAGCTGGATTCAAGCAGAATCGCGTGTATAGCATTTGCATGTGGCCGACTCGGCAAGTCGTTCATCTGACTCGGCGAGTCGAGTCGCGAGTCCCCGAGTTTTCCCCCTTTTTCGTGTTGCGGGTTGGAGTAGTGAGTCATGGGGTGTGACTCAGTGGGTCGGAAGCCAGACTCACTCATGAAGTAACTCGGCGAGTCAATGCCATGAGTCAGCAAGTTCAAGGCAATCTTCTTGCCTCAAGAACAGACTCGGCGAGTTGTTCATATAGCTCGGCGAGTCTCGACATAGAGTGTTCTTCGGATGAAGATGAACTCGGCGAGTTGTTCATACAACTCGGCGAGTAGGATGAAGGACTTTTGGCCTTTAGTTTAGAAGGAGAACTCGTTGAGTCAATGCTTAACTCGACGAGTAGAGACGGGTTTATGGTCGGACAAAGGGATAGGGACTCGGCGAGCTGGCAAGTCAACTCGGCGAGTCAGGCCAACTGACAGTTGACTTTGACTTTGACTCGTGGTTGGTTAGGGGTAAATGGTCATTTTACCCTGAGGTCAGTTAGTAGTATTTGACTAAGGGTTTTGTAGGGATTATAGCCGGAGGATTTCCGGAGCGGTAGCAGCAGAAGACAGCCAGTTCCCACGCAGATCAGCAGCTACTTTGAGGTGAGTTACATTCCAGTAGCGGTGGGTCTACGGCCACAATGCCGGCCCACCAGTAGGATTGTATGACGGATGTTTGTCTCTGTGATATTCATCTAGGATTGCTACTACCTGTGATATATTATTGTGATAGTATGATATAATGCTATGTGCTAGTGACAGTAGGGGAGATAGTCCCCAGTTTACCGGTCGATAGGGCCGAAGGGGTGGTCATGCCCGGCCATGCTAGATAGATTATGAGATATATTTGTTATGTGGTAGTAGTAGGGGTGAAATAGTCCCCAGTATCTGGTCGAGAGGACCGAAGGGGAGACCAGCACCCAGATATGCTAGTCAGTATCCGGTCGAGAGGACCGAAGGGGAGGCAAGCTCCCAGATATACTGGTCAGTATCCGATCGAGAGGACCACAGGGGAGGCCAGCTCCCAGGTATACTAGACAGTATTCGGTTGAGAGGACCGAAGGGGTAGGTCGGGCACCCAGATATGCCTGATAATATATGTATGTTATGTGATTGTATGGTATGTGGTATGTTGGGGGAAATCACTAAGCTTCGTGCTTACAATTTTCAGTTTTGGTTTCAGGTACCTCTTCTTCGAAGGGGAAAGAGCTGGCACGGTAGCGGCCCATCACACACATGCCCTGTATTCCGCACTATGAGATCTTCCTGGGGATTTGTACTCTGACGTTATTATGTTTTATGAAATGTTTTTCCAGACATGCGATATCTTTATAGAATGTTATGATCGGTGAACGTTTTATTTCAATTGTTTTGCTAAGTATATGTTTTAAAAATGAAATTTTTGGCTCGTATTTTTGGGACGTTACATATACACTCACTTGATTAGAAGATGATCGGACAACGCCTCGTCTCTTGAAATAATCTTTTGCGACGAAACCGATTTCCTCCAAAACCGGGCTTCACGGGGGTAGAGCTTCGGCTCGGAAATCTTTATTCTTAGGATCTTCGGGGCTTCGGGACTTGCTTTGGGTCTTCGGAATGATACCGGGGCTTCAAGACATTTCTTGCACAAAAAACGAGGTAAAACAGGAGAGAGAGAAGAGATTTTGGCAAAAGAAGCCGACTGCCCTCGCATGCCTTTTATAGAGGCTGAGTCCTTGCATTACGCTGGGCGTAGTCCGGATCATACCTCCAGGTAGCGACGTTTCGGTGGTGCTACGCATCTCTTCTTCGGACCGCACAAAACCGAAGTATGTTGGGCGTACTTAAAGGTTGCACGGGGCGTACCCTTTGGATAGGATCGATGACTCCTCCTCCTTCGGATAATATCCGAATTTTTATTAAAATTTAATATCTTAATTATTTAATAAACTTTAAAAATTCATATCTTCTTCATACGAACTCCGTTTTCAATGTTCTTTATATCCATGCGTAGGTGAGTCTACGCTCTACAACTTTCGTTTAGACTTCGTCGGCTAATTTTGACTTTATTTTTATTATTTATTTTTAGTAGGCCGGGACAGGAAAACTCCGTTATAAATTCATAACTTCTTCATCCGACGTCCGTTTTCGTCTGTCTTTTTACCATTGGACTACTATCAATGAGATCTTCGATTCTCGTTTAGATTGTTTCGGCTAGAAATCTCTCAATCTCAAATCGAGTATTCGGGCTGCATATCGCTAAGCTGAAACTTCGGAAAATCATAACTTCTTCATGCGAAGTCCGATTTGGGCGTTCTTTTTATGCACGCTCTCGGTTTAACGAACACTACGACTTTCTTTTAGATTACTAAGGCTAAAAATCTCTCTAACGTAAATTCACTTTTTACGTCAGTCAGTGTCGTGCCGATTCTGTCGCGAAACTTCGACAAGTCATAACTTCTTCGTTATAACTCGGATTTCAGCGTTCTTTATATGTACGGAATCCTTGTAACATATACTTCAATTTCGTTAAGATTATTCATCCTAAATAATATTCTATCAAAAATTTATTTTGACGCTTATCATCTCTAAATTGACTAGCCCCAATCTACGGGTGTTACAGGGGCCACCAAGATGTACCAGGATTTACGGTTGAGTTATTGGTGGCCATTCATGAAGGGGGAGATTGCATGGTATGTTGAGAGATGCTTGACATGTCGGATGGTCAAGGTCGAGCATCAGAGGCAGCACGGTCAGCTGCAGCCCCTGGAGATTCCCATGTGGAAGTGGGAACAGATCACGATGGATTTCATCACCAAGCTGTCGAGGACGGCAAGGGGCTCTGACGCTATTTGGGTCATTGTGGATCGATTGACCAAGAGCGCCCACTTTTTGGCGATGCGGGAGAGTTCATCGGCCGAGGAGCTGGCTGACTTGTATATCCACGAGATCGTTGTCCGCCATGGGGTACCGGTGTCTATTGTCTCAGACCGTGATGTTCAGTTCACCTCCCGTTTCTGGCAAAAGTTCCATGAGGAACTAAGCACGCGTCTGCACTTCAACACAACCTATCATCCACAGACAGACGACTAGAGTGAGCGGACCATACAGACTCTTGAGGATAGGCTGAGAGATTGCGTTATTGACTTTGGTGGGAGCTGGGACTCCTACCTACCCCTCGTAGAGTTCTCCTACAATAATAGCTTTCATTCAAGTATTGGTCCCCCACCATATGAGCTTTTGTATGGACAGAAATGTCGCACCCCAGTCTGTTGGGGGGAGATCGGTCATAGGTGTTGGATTAGTGTCTAAGTCCATAACTATTTTGGTATGTACTTGACCCGATGGTGCATGGTCCTTTTGGGTTGCCTTCACCGAAGCAACTTGATAGGATGAATTATGGAGAGAAAGGATTAAATATGATTTATTAATATATTTTGGGAATAATATATTAAAAGAGAAATCATATTGTTTAATTAATATTAGTCAAGAATTAATTGGTAATTAGTTTTGTGACTAAAAGAGATTAATTAAACTTAAGGGACTGGAATTGTAATTATAAGATAATTGCAATTGGGCCATGGATTGCCTTGTATTAAGGGATGGACGAATTCTATGGGGAAACCCATAAGGAAATCGTCCAAGGCCCTAATTAAAGGAGTCCATGGGTTGCTTAGGGCTTAAGCATCCAATTAGGGTTTCCTTGTTAGATAACCCTAATAGCCTCCTATATATATGGATCCCTTATGACCCAAAAACGTGGCTAAGCACTCTTCTAGGGTTAGAACACGTTTTGGGCAGCCTCCATCCTCTCTCCTCTTCATCCTCTTGCTTATGGTGTTTGTGAGCCATTAGAGGAGTGACACTTGTGACTCTAAGCCTTCCAAAGTCAATTCAAGGAGGAATTGGGATTGTTATTGCAACATAACAATCAAGGTAACATTATAAACCTATTATAATATCTAATATGATTACTTGTACGCTAGAATTAGGGTTTATAGTCTTGGATTCAAAGCATGTACAATAGAGAAACCTAGATCCAAGCTTAGGGTTTGTATGAGCACATAGGATGTCTTATGACCAAAACCCATCAATAGGGTGATGGGACGGACAGATGTAGTTTTGCAAACTACCGAGAGGATTCAACAAATCATACATCGGCTGCAAACCGCACAGAGTCGTCAGAAGAGCTACGTCGACCGGCGCCGATCTGAGTTAGAGTTTCAGGTCAGTGACATGGTACTTCTGAAGGTCTCACCCTGGAAGGGTGTGATCTTCTTCAGGAAGAGGGGAAAATTGGGTCCCCGATACATCAGGCCGTTCAAGATCATTGCCAGGGTTGGCAAGGTGGCATATAGACTAGAGCTACCAGATGAGCTTAGTCAGATCTACAACACTTTCCACATGTCACAGTTGCGAAAGTGCGTATTGGATGAGGCGGCGGTGGTGTCCTTGGATGACATACAGGTCGACGAGCGCCTGAATTACATGGAGAGGCCGATAGCCATTCTGGAGAGGAATGTGAAGGTTCTACGGAACAAAGAGGTGCCTTTAGTAAAGGTACAATGGGAGAACCGGAGCGGATCTAAGTGGACTTGGGAGCCAGAGGCTGAGATGCGGGAGCATTATCCGGAGTTGTTCACTGTAGCGGACTTGAGGACGAAGTCTAGTTCAAGTGGGGGAGAATTGTAACACCTCGACTCTCAGATATAAACTTTTCAATCTTTTATTTATATTTAAAGGTCTACTCGACGAGTTGGATGCCCTGACTCGTCGAGTAGGAAAAAATTTTGGTCGCGGGTTTTAAGTGATCAACTCGACGAGTTTGAGGACACAACTCAATGAGTTGGAGCTGGCGGATGAAACCCTAATTTCTAGGGGTTTGCACCCTATTTAAAGGGTCATTAGCCCCCTTAGCCTCACCTATAGCCCCCTTTTGAGTCCAAAAACCATAAATCGTCGTTTACACTTCATTTTGTGTGATTTTAAGCTTGGAAAGTGGATTGTAGTGAGAAGAACTTGAAGTCCAAGAGCTTGGAGCAAGGAGAAAGTTGTGGATCCGGATTCTACTCCATCTTAGCATCGTTTTGGAGGTAACAAGTTGTTACCTTGGCTTTTCTTTAGTTAGATCTTCTTTTTCTTGAGTTTAAGGTCACCTTTAGCATGCTTGGGGATCATCTCGGGTATTGGGGCAAGATTTGAAGTTGTAACTTCAGATCTGGATTCCCCTAATTCTCTATTGTCATAAAGGCATCGAATTTGGCAAGCTTTGGCCTTCCTCCATCCCTTAAACCCCTTATCTAGCTTAGTTTTGACAATAAGGGCGTTGCATGCACGTAAAGTTTGCAACTTTGCGTGACAAACGTGCTCTTGGTGGTTAGATCTACCGTTTGGAGCACTGAGATAGTTTAGAATCGTCTGGGAATGGAATGGGTTGCTTGAAATCGACGATTCGGATAATCCAACTCGACGATTCAGGGAGAGTTTCCCCATTCTGAGTTTCTGCATGGACTCGACAAGTCGGTTAGGCGACTCGACGAGTCATATGGAGTTTCCCAACATTTGGACACGCTTGAACTTGGTAAGTTGCATGGAAACTCGACGAGTCGACTAGGGTTTTATGACTCTGTGAGTTCTGGATGAACTCGACGAGTTGTGTCAACATGGACTGTTGACCTTGACTGTGACAGTTGACTTTGACCAAGGATTGACTAAGTTGACTTTTGAGGGGCATTTTGGTAATTTAGGAATTTATAGAATTGGATCATTGGTAGGTGTTGGTGTTGGTATTGGAGTTGCATTTGGAGGAGGTTGATACTATCGTTCCAAGCTACTTGAGAAGTGAGTTGTCCTCACTATACTAACAAGGTCGAAGGTACCAATACTGGCCCTTTTCAGATTTGTATCCGGGTTTATTGCACATTTTGCTTTAGATCAGTATCTTGGTTATAGGATGGTTGCTATGTTAGTGATCGCTTAGATCGGTATCCTGGTTATAGGATGGTTACCATGATTAGTGATCTATTAGATCTACATTCCTATTTGTTTATATGTATGTTCACATGTTTGTTGGTTTGGGGGATTGGGTTGAGGCAGGTCCTACTGTGTGCTGTAGGCTAAGACACCCAAGCCCGGTCTGGGAAAATTAGTCAGGCCAAAGGCCTGGCTAGTGGTCCGGATAGGCTGAAGGCCCCGAGGAGGGCGGTCCAGACGTGTTGAGGGCTCGAAGAGCGGTCCAGGTAGACTGAGGACTGGGAGTCGGTCCAGTCAGCCTAATGGCTCATTATGCATGTTGTATTTGTTATATGATATGATTATGTCTGTATGACGTTGGTATTTTGGGGAAAGTCACTAAGCTTCCAGCTTACAGTTGTAGATTTTGTTTCAGGTACTTTTGATGATCGCGGGAAGGCGAAGGCATGATCGTACAACTCCTCATATCTTATGATTTTATGATTTGATTCTCGAAAACTCTGACATTTTACTATGTTGAAACAAGTTTTGTAATAATCGTTGGCTTTGAAATGTTTTAAAAGTTTAAATTTGGCATGATTTTTATGGATGTTACATGTTCATATAGAGAACGTCGAAACCTGACTTTATATGAAAAGGTTATGATTTTTTTGAAGTTTCAATGCAGTTGGGTTAGCATAGAAACCAAAATTAGAATTGATTGATTGATAGACAAACCAATCTAAACGAGAGTTGAAGATCTCATGATTAGGAGTCTGTCGATATAAAGATAGTCGAGAACGGATGTCATACGAAAGAGTTATGATTTTTATACAGACTTTAACAGTCTAAGTCTGTTAAAATATAATTTTAAACATAATGTGAGAACTTGCCGACGAAGCCTAAATGAAAATTGTAGTATTCGTCGATAGTTACGCGTGGATATAAAAAAAAACTTTGAAAGGATATTATATGAGAAAGATATGGTTTTTAGAAAATAACTAAATCTTGTAGCACGCAACGCTTCTAGAAGGTGGGAGGCAAACCACAAGAATTATAATTTTGAAACTCATCAACTTGACGAACATTTGTAAAAGAACCGTTCGAGAAGCAAAATTTAGCTCCAAAAGAATTATAATTTTGATTGGGAAAACTCGATGGATGAGAAATAGACTCTTCCGAATCATACACTCCTGACATACTCCCAAAAGCACCCGTAAAACCCACCGGTTTAGAAGAAAAATGATGGTCAGAATCCACTTGACCACCATTAGTAATTTCAGCCGGACCCTCAACCGAAGATGTGGCAATAACCACATCCGATGCCGAAATAGCAGCAGACGCACACTACACTTCCGGGAAAACAATAGCAGCTTTAATAGGGGTCGTTGTCATCGGAATAGTAGCATCCCTACTGTTTTGAACAGTAACATGAATTTTCTTCTTTGCATGGTCTACCCTCTTCTTAGCATGAAGAAATTTACCCACGTGCCCTTGCTTCTCACCCAAACATTCTTTGCCATTCCCAATTATTGAAACCCACTTTTTCTTTATTAGCACCATCATCATTCTTCATTTTTTTCCATAGTATCATATATACCAAATGGATAAGAAGATACTTTCTCATTTTCTTGACCAAAATGAACACTTTATTCATTTTCAAATGGGACAAAACCGTCTCTATCATCAAATTCAATTTTAGAATCTCTAGACGAAAAAGACGTCCAACCGGAGGCTTCCTTGATCCGAACATGAAAGAACATATCATCCACCTGCACTTTCACAACCTTTGAAATAATTTCTTGACAAGAAGTCAAAACACTCAAACGGTTCTTTTATACGTCTTCTCTGAGATCATCATCAATATGGGCAATCGAACCCCATTTCTCAACAATCTTATGAAAAGTTCCTTTACCCCGAGTCCGTAAAGATAGACCTTCTACATCAAGCCAAACCAACTGATATATGGGAACAAAATTCCTATCCCATTGGCGTTTATCCAATAACCAACAATCAAGAGACTCATTAGCTAGAAAATTCTTACAAGATTCTTTAGATTTAAACTCCACCATCACCCATAATCCACCAACATCTAAACACTAATTCATCAAACCCTTCATCCAAACACAACATACGGAGGTTGGGAGAGTAAGAAAATCTCTTGCTTTAACAAGACATGCACTCCTCTACAATTTTCTTTTTTCCACCACATAATCACCCGAGGCAAGATGAATGCACTCCTTTACAGTTTGATTGACCATATTCACCGAAGAACCTTTAACTATACTAGCATACGAATTCACATGTATATCTCTTTTCAGCTTTAGACGGGATAGGAGGAAGAGATGATACATGACCATTTTGGAAAAAAAGCCTAAACAATGAAGCATAGATCTTATGATACCCAAACCAAATATCACACAACTGTTTCACCATGACATCATCATCCCTAACACCCGAAAAATGAACAAAACCAAATCTTTTATCTATACGAGAAAGCTTTTTAGAGAAGAAAACATCTACCACTTTACTTAGCTGATCACACATTCTTCACATATCTTACATTAATTTTATGATATTTTCTTTGTTTGATAGAGATTATCTATTATGTAAATATTTTTCTTCTAAAAATAAATATTTTTATAATATTTCAGTCATAACAAATTCTATTATCTTACATTAATCTTATGATATTTGTTGGGTTATGCACAATACCACAATCTAAAAACCATAAAGGTACAAGCAGCTAAAACATACAAAATACAAAATAAAAGCATAAACGCACTAGTTGGATCTATGTTTAGCCTATCTATTGCAATAAAATAAATCAACCATAGAAACGTTGTATCATTTATTTAACAAAGTTTTTTTTTTCTAAAGATAATTTTTTTATAACTTTTAATGTTTATTTTAAAGAGAATATAATACGATGATAATAGATAAATATAATAAGATAATAGTAAGATAATATTTTATCACACAAAAGTATTGCATTATGATTATACTAAGAAAAAAATAGAATGACTAAATCTTTAATAGGATCAAAACATAAAAGCTTTTCGATATGTAAAAAAGTTTTCATATTCTTCTAGTAATTGTTTTAGCGGTAAAATAATCAAAATAGAAAAAGATTATTGATTTTTGGAACTTAATTAACTAAAGAGTAAATTACACGAATGGTCCTTATGGTTTGAGTAATTTGTGTGTTTGGTCCCTAACTTATTTTTTTTTAACTCGGAAAGTCCCTATTATTCGTTTTTGTTACACGCTTGGTCCCTATTGTTTGTTTGTGTTACACGCTTGATCCTTGTCTTATGTAAAAAAGTCCATTATTTAAATAGGGAAAAATGATAGAGTATGAAAGGTAAGGTGAGAGGGTGGGGTTAAGAGTATGTTTATTTAAATAAATTAAAAAATCAAGGAAAAAATCGTCTTTTTAGATAAGACAGGGACCAAGCACGTAACAAAAACAAACAGTAGGGACCTTCCGAATTAAAAAAATAAGTTAAGGACCGAACGCGTAAATTACCCTAAACCATAGGGACCATTCGTGTAATTTACTCTTAACTAAAAAATAATGATTAAATTGTTATGGGTCAAAACACTTTTCAACAAATTTTCCTATTAAATAGATTTAATAATTCGAATTATATTATAAAAAAAATCCAAATATACATCCATTGTCAAGTTTTATGTATAAATTATTAGCTTAGTTGTTTTCTCGATTTTATCATCTTCTTACAATGATATTTTTTGGAAACGTCTTTCTTAATTATAAGAAACCCAACAATCGTGAAGTGAAATAAAAATGGAATGAATAAGGCCACCCGGAGTGGAAGGCTGGAAGACGTGTGGAGGCCGATGTGTCAGCCACCAAGACGCGTGAACACCGCCCTCAACTCCGATGGGTTGAACTTTAAGTCTTCACGGAGACGAGAGGACGGACGATTTGATTGGCTATTTCGACTTTTTGACCGTTAAATGCATTTGATCATTTGTAAAAAAATAATAATTAATTAATTAATTAATTATCATACCTTCTCTATATATATCAACTTTTTTTCCCATTTCAAACACACACACTACGAGTTTTGAACACAAAGATATACACTACCAAAAAATTATTCTTTCCACTATGGATCCAAACCAAAATACCCCACCAACCCCGAACACCCCAAACATTCAAAATGATCCGTTAGCAAATATTGACTACATGCAATTGTTATCACCCTTCGTTCCACAACAACCTCTATTCACTAATCTTTCATATCTCCCACACTACTACCAATAACAATAACCACCACAATTCGTTCAACCCCAATTCCAAGCCTTTCAACAACAACCTTCTCCGCAATTTCAACCCAAATTTCCCAACGTCAACAAACTCCACAACCATCTTAAGTTCCATTATCTCAATCTCAACCCATAAACCTCGACATTGACGACGACGACGAACGGGTTTAATAAACACAACCAAATCGTAGAATACAAAAAAAAAAATCAAAAGATGCAACAAAAAAGAAAAATACTCAATGGACCAATGAGGAGGAGGAAACTTTAGCTAAGGCGTGAATTTTCATTTCACAAGACGGGGATGTCGGCAACGCGCAATCGGGTCAAAGCTTTTGGAATCGTGTTCTAGACCACTTCCACGCCTTATTATGAAGGCAAACGAGCCGGACATACGACTCAGTCAATGCAAAATGGCGTGACCTTCGAGCAGCTTGCACCAAATTTAACGGCTTATTTGACAACCTTAAAAATATGCATCGAAGTGGTATCAACGATTTCAATATTTTATCAATCGCGGTGTACCAATACAAATTACCAACAATAGTAAACCGTTTGCCAACCAAAAGGTGTGGGAAGTTTGTCGCAATGGTCCAAAATAGTTCTTTTATCCGGAAACGGCTCATTCGGGATCAACCACCGGTTCCAACAAAAGGCCGAGAACGTCCGAGTCGGACGTTGGTGTTAATCTCGACCTCAATGATGAGTTCGACGCCACCGAGGGGGAGGGTCCCCCGGACGTCCAACTTCGTCGACCACCGTGAAGGGACAAAGCGAGAAAGGGAGCATCTTCTAGCAGAAAATCAACCAACGAGGACGTACTAGCGGAGAAAATCGACAAAATTTTAATGTTTTTGGGAAAAAAATTGAGTCAGCGGAGGAACAACGTCGGCGGCAATTGACACTCACCGATTTTCAAATTATAAACACGATGCCGCAACAAAATCTCGACCCAGAAAATTTAAGGGCGTTTATGAAAATCCAACGAGAAGTCCTCGACAACTGTCGCAACTAAGTTCTATGGTTTTTAGTAATTTAGTTTTATTTTTTTATGTTATTTTTAATGTTTTTTTTAGTATTTTAATTTTAATTTTTTATGTGTTTTTATGTTTTTTAGTAATTTAGGTTTAATTTTCTATGTTTTTTAGTTAATGTAAAATAGTTTATTATGTTTTAAATTATGTTTTTATTTAAATTAATCATAAAAAAAGATAATTGTGGAGTGATGACTATTTCCTAGGTTTAGTGGGTTGGTGGTGGATTGGTGGTGAATATGATGTGGCGTAGAGGTGGCACCACTTTTCCGGTGGGCTGGTGGTGACCACTCTATTTAGCCTAAGACTATCCCAATTGGTGAGCAGCTCACCATGGCTCACCCGAAAAACTTAAAAAATAAATTAAAAAGAAAAGAAAATGGTGTGAGCGGATTGCCCCCACAACCTAGCTCGTCATAGTTCACCATCTTTCTCTCTCATTTTTCTTTTTTATATTTCATTTATTTTATAAAAAAATAGATGTGATATTATTTTTAAAAATAAATAAAATATATTAAAAACATAAAATAAAATTATCTACAAAATGAGTATAATTTTTTAAAAATAAAATAGAAGATTGGGTTGGATTGCTAATGTAGATAAAAGTTTATGGTTACTTAGGTTGTGTATGTGAAAGATAAAGAAAATAGTTTTTTAATAAATATTTGGGTTGGATTGCGTTGCTAATAAATGAGTTGAGCCCAAATGTTCATCTTTAGCGGGTTATGTACTCCGTTCCACTATTTTATGTTTATCCGTTCCACCATTTTACGTTTGATTATTTATACATATGTTTGTATATTAATCTCATTCATATTTATTGTCTACTTTTTATTTTTAAAATTTTTATTATTAAACTTTAATCTTAATATTTTTGTTTTTAATATATTAAATTGATGCAAAATATATGAATGAATTGTATTTTAAATTTCTTTTTATTATTATAAATTTCATCATGTAATATATAACACAAATAAAAATATTTAAGGTCAAAATTAAAGAATAAAAACTTCAAAAATCAAAGGACAATAAATATAACACAAATGAAGTATATAGTTTTGTTTGGTTTTTAATTAGTTCATAAAGTAGTTTATGTGTTTTTAATATTTTGTAAATTAATTTTTTTTATATAATTTTAAGTAGTTTTATTTATTTAAAATTAAAAATTATATAGATTATGAGATATAAATTTACATGTGTTGTGAAATAAAATGGTGGAATAGAGAGAAGAAAGAAAATATGATTTTGCATTAATATGACAAATGAGTTGTAAAGAGCAATAAACATGGACTTCCTCGACTTAATTCAATCGGCAAGAAACTAAGAATAGTCAACTTTATTTGAACCATTTTACTTTTATTATTATTACATGTGATCTTTTAAAAGAAGTTTTTTTTTTTTTTTTTTTTTTCATCCAAAAAAGATAACGATATAAGTTTTTGTATCTGATATGTCAAAGGAAAACTTTATTATATATATTTCTTAAAACTATATTAAAATAATGTGCATATTTCAAACTCAAATTAATTATTTATTTCAAACACATTTTAGTTATATATGTTTATGACATTTAATTGGCTTTTTTAAGGCATTTAATTGAGTATACATGAATATTAAAAACACAAGACGATTATTTGAATTTTGGAAGCATTGATTAAAATATATAAAGATTATGTAGTCGCTAGGAAAGCAAATTTGTTCTTTGACTAAATGGAAACCTAAAAGTGAAAATGTTCAATAAAGAACGAAAGGCACCCCAATTTTAGGGACGTGGGTTTCAATTTAAGTTCAGACCAGTAAGACCAACGAAGGGGAGTTTGCGTATTTTGTAGAATAATTATAAAATGTTATAATCGGATGGATTTTCAAAAAGGGTAGTAACTAGTAACCTATATTCCAAAAGAAAGTAGATGTAAGAAAGATCATAGATAGACAAGATTTAGGTAAAATAATGACATTATATGAATATTTTTATTAAAAGTTAATCAATAATAAGCTATTTATGATTTATTTTTTCAGAAAACAATATAAATTCAACCAATAAAAAAACTTTAAAAGTCTAATAGGGTGTCTAAATGGAAAAATAAGATGTCTTTTTAGGGGTGTTGCTATTAAAACACCCTTTAGACACCCTATGAATATTTTTATTAAAAGTCAACCTATAATAAACTATTTATAATTTCTTTTTCTGGAAAACAATGTAAATCCAACCAATAAAAAAAATCTTAAAAATCAAACAGGGTGTCTATATGGAAAAATATGATGTCTTTTTAGCCAACCCCAAAATAATACAATACACTCGAGGTTAACAAAAAAAATATTCTTCAAAGATACAAAATGTTACCTCATCTAACATAGAAAACAACTTTATAACCTTGTTTTGTAAGGCTAAAGAGTGTCACACTGTCGCCAATAGGTGACATTTAGATTTTAAAATTTTACCTATGATATTTGTAGAATTACGGTGTGGTGTTATGGTATTCACCACCGGTAAAGAAGAGAGAGGGACAAGAGAGAAAGATATATACAATCTTTTGCCTTACTGATGTGTGTATAACTAACTAGTTTTATCCTACTTTTTAAATATGAATTTGACATACAAAAGACAATGTACATGTCAATTGGTGGTATAATTTACCAAGCAGAGTATCGAACACAGGGAACGACAATTAAACTAATTATTAGCATTATCTAAAAAACAAATAGTAAAATAGCATGGGTTTCTCTAGTTTTACAAGACTAGAAAGTTAACTAACACTTAAACTAAGCAACTAACAGCTAAACAAACAAAAATCAACTAAATTCAATAGTGAATGAGTCTTCTGTTTAGGTTTGAATCATTTGATCCTATGGTTGATTTTATGGTAAATGCAATGGATTAATTTTTCATTGGCTACCGATTAAGGTGATTAGGTTCACGTTCGTTATTACTAATCCTTAGAAAACAGATTAATTCAAGCAATGCCCAGTTGTCTAAATTAATACATTTCCTAGTTTATTGGTTCAGGTTAAGTAAGACTTGTAGTGGTTAATCAAATTGGTCGTTCAATTAACCTCGTGTTGATGGTTCGTCACACAAGCTCACACATTAACTTACCTATTTTCTAGTTAACCCTAGTTTCACGTTCGTTATTCCTAGGCATATAACAATGTTTTCACATAAATCATACGAAACTAGCAATTAAGAGATGTTCATGCAACTTAATATACTGGTTAATTAACAGAAAATAGTTGGTGTTAATAGATAAGGTTCTTTAACAAGCTTAACAAAATAATATCACAAAATTAAATTAATCCTAACCATAAAATCAATCCATATTCACAAAGTCATCTACCCTAAACAGAAGATACGAGTTTTAGCTCATAATTACAGAAAAAACAAACTCAAAAACGAAATCAATTGGTTTATACATGGTTCAATCAAAAGATTAAGTAAAGAGTAAACTAGAATTTGCCTTAATCCTCCTCAAAATCGAATGTAGGTTTGATTCTCTGGTTTTCAACACTTCAGCAACACCTTTAATCATCATTTTACCTCCAAGGGTTCCAGTAATGTCTTTGGTCTCGGGCAGGAATGTCTTATTTATAGATTTCTGGAAACAGAGTCGACTCATCGAGTCCAGTGACCGACTCGGCGAGTCCTTCATTAAAAATCCGTGTACGACAAGGACTTCTAAGCTTCGCGAATATTCGTCATGACTCGTCGAGTCAGGCATTGACTCGTCGAGTTCTTCATGTTTTTTACTCTTTTTCTTCTTTATTTACTTCCCGAGCTCCCGATTGTTATTTCCGCTTCCTTTTGCTTCCGGCCACTTCTTCTAGGCTGAAAATACAATTTAGACGTAATTAAGCACCTTTTGTTCATTAATTGCAATAAAATAGTCAAAAAGTATTAATATTCTATACAAAATATATGCCTAAATATACACATATCAAAATACCTCACACTTGACTTTTGCTTGCCCCCAAGGCCCAATATCTAGGGTTTTGAGGGTGGGAGAAAGCCTAACCATACATCCTTTAAATAGTGCCCAAGGCCCAATATCTAGGGTTTTGAGCCCCAGCTGTCACTACGTCATGGCCAATACATGACCACGTCATGGTTACTAGTAAACATGCATTCATTTAACGGACAATGCCACACCGTGGTGATCCTCCACCACCACGTTGTGGCTAACCCAAAGCCTTAAAATTTAGATTTAATAAATTTAACTTTAAAAGAAGCATACCTGAAAAGCAAGTGTTAAACTGTGTAGTATGCTAGACTATCTTTGCGACTCTTACATGTTCATATGTTGAGCGGGTACCGTTATGTATGTTGGGTGGGGACCACTATATATGTCGGACGGGGCCCGTTGTATATGTTGGGGGCCATTTAAACATGTTTGGGGGGGGGGGGGGGTGTTATGTTCCTTGGGTGGGGCTCGTTACATATGATGAGTGTGACCAGTATTGATATGTTTTATCTTGAGAAACTCACTAAGCTTCTTGCTTACTGTTTTAAGTTTAAATGTTATAGGTACTTCATGTAGCAAGGGGAAGATCTGGACTTTATTGTATTGCATCTATTGGAGTTTCCGCACTATCATTTTTTATACTCTAATGTTTTGTTTTGAAAACTATAGTTGATAGTATGATGATATTTTTATGAAATTGTTATAGTTGGTTTGGTTTGTTTAAAAATGAAAATTTTAATCTATATTTTAGGGACGTTACAAGTCAATTACTTTAAATTGTGATGTTATGTTATCTTAATGTATATTAAGGCTAGAGGAAATGGTGCCACTTTTGTCACACCCTTTGTACCGCCACATAGGTGTCACGTAGAATTTGTCACACCTCTCAAAATTTTCCATTTAGAGGTCGTGGTTTGCCACTTTTGCCATGGTTTATATTTTTTACTAAAACTAATTTATATAAAATATAATCAGTATAAACAAATTATTTTTTAAAAAACCAAAATTTCAATAACTTGAAAGGAAAATTACAAGACACTTAAAAATAGGAAACATAGAAATTAAAACTAGGAAACATAAAAACACAATATATAGAATTAAAACTATGAAACATATATGAACCTACATATTATGTTTTCTTGCAATCTCGTTTTTGGCCTTTAACGCCAATTCTCTTTTGCGTACGGTAAGGTGACTAGTATTTTTGTTAAAGTCGCCATGTAACGAGATTTTTTCCTTCTCTTTTACGACACTCAAGTATTGCTTCAAAGTAGTCTTCAAGTTGTCCATTTTGCTAATCATTTGCTCGATGTCACTCGAACTACTAGTGGCCCCTTTACCCTTTCATTTAACTTGGTCTCTTTTCATGAGACGGCTAGCTCTTGGAACCTCTATAGGCTCGTCTTCGTTGAGATCAATCATGACATGCACCTTCAATGACGATTAGTTATGAGTGGTTCATGATGTTTTGGTTATTTTATAAGAACCACCGTGAATGATTTCGAAGTTTAGATATCTTGCCACTTTTTCAACGCCAACATAATGTTCCAATCATGAAGAAATTTGAAAGGTACCCTATTATCATTCTAGTAAGGTGACAGAGCTTTATGAAAAGATTGTTTCATCATTTACACCACTTTGTCATCTTCACGTAATGCTCGAAAATATCGCGTTAAACTCCATGAAAACTTTTTTTTTTTGGTGTTCCTCCACTTCTAGTAAATTTGATCTTTATTTTCTGTAGTCTCCAATATTCATTTCCGAATGAAAACACCTAGTAACTTTCCAGTAAAAAAGTTGAATTTTTTTTGTTTTTTTCGACTTTTGGGTCTTCCGAAACATCTGCTCATGCACGAGTCGAAATCGTTTCTTCCTCCTGTGTCCAGTTCTTGGAAGATGCCTTTCCTTTTTCTTGGGTTCCGGTTGAGGTCAAATCTCGTCCGGATCGAAATCCGTTTTAGGTACAACTTCAAGTTGAGAGTAAGTTTCCAATTGGGTTTGGGATTGGAATTGGAATTGCGAGTCGGGAAGGTGATCAAATGGGTTTAACTTATTTTCTGGTTAGGATTCCACTTGAGATTGGATTTAGGATTGGGTTGAGATTGAGATTGAGATTGAGATTAGACTTGTGGTTGGGTATGGATATGATATGGTAGTATGCACCGGAAAAATGGTAAGTATGACAGGATAAATATGGTGATCACTTTGATTTTAGATGAATGTAGGTGATGAATGTAAGATTAGGTTTATGTTTTGGGGTTTTTTTTTCTTGCTAGTTCTTGGAGATTTTGGGTTAGAAGGGAAAATATTTTTTTCACAAATATGAGTAAAAATGAAATATTATAATGTGGTACAAAATAAGATAAAGAATAGTATTTATATAGATTGAGAGGTGAGTAGAAATTTGATTTTTTAAGGAAAAACCGATAATATTTCAAATAGAAAAAATAGATGAAAATTTTAAATTTTGAAAATTGGCTTTTTCTCTCTCATCAGTAGAGCCCCATCGAGTTTGGCCACCTAACTCCACATGTCGAATTGACGGCACGGTGTGTATTGATGCTAGGGCCGCATCAGAGGATAGAACAGCATGGACGATAACACATGCTGTCATATCCTCTGATATGATCTTGACATCAATACATAGCCTCTATATTTTTGGGGCAATTTTTATATATCTACTTATTTTATTTTAGAAATAATTTTTTTTTGGTATTAAGTCATCGCAGATAGATGAAAAAAAAATAATATATATTTTTTTAATTTTGCCCGGGAGTTCAAATCGGCTTGAATCAGTCATGATCAACGCCAGCTCGGATGTGTCGAGTGCCATCGAACTCCATTCCGTGTAGCCTAAGTTTTCATTATTTAAATTTAACCGTGTAAGAAAAGATTTCAATTCTTAATTCCCAAAGTAGCACCTTTGGACTTGGCCAACTAACAAGTTAGGCACCCATTTCCACTCCATAAAATCTAAAAAGGGGATTTGAGGGTAACTACCACTTTTAGAAATAGGTAGAAGTTAGATGTTTGACCACTCAATCACCATCCACTTTTTAATCAATCTCATCAAGAAGAGTTTTGATTTTTTTCAGGACTAAAATCACACTCAAACACGTTATTATGCACAACCCCAAACAAATATGAGGCCCGCAACCAATACAAAAGAAAGGTCCCATCAAATTACCAAAATTATTGTTTAAATGTAAAAGAATTAGACTTCCATATGGTAATGGATTTTTTTTTAAAAAATATCATCCGTGCTTGAACTCAGTTTTCAAAGCAGGAATAAAGTAATTTAACCAACTTAAGTTACACAATATTATTTTGACACGACACAATTAGTTTAGACTAACCGAAGTGGCGTTACCACACACTACGGCAAGCTAATATGCGGACCACACAGTTAGGGGTGCAAACGAGCCAAGTTACTCGTGAGCTACTCGAGATCGAATCGTTAAAAGCTCGACTCGAGATCGATTTTAAACGAGCCCGAGCCGAGCTTGAGCTTAATATTAGGCTTGATTATTAAACGAGCTCGAGCTCGAGCCTCTGTTACTTGGCTCGATTAAGCTCGCAAGCTTAAACGAGCCTACATATATATAATAAAAAAATTATTTTTATTTTTATATATTAAAATAAATAATAATTTAATAAATACCATTTTAGGAAATTAGAGTATATCGTATACGAGCCGAGCCCAAACCGAACTTGAGCCCATACAATTCTTAACGAGCCGATCTCGAACTTTGTACCATAAGGCTCGAACGAGCCGAGCTCGAGTCTATAAATAGTTAAACGAGTCGAGCCCGAGCCTGGTCAGGCTCGAGCTCGGCTCGGCTCGTTTGCAGCCCTACACACAGTAGCTATGCTGAACATTGTCCTACCTATTTATTTCACCGCAAAATTCAAATCACTGTGGTAGATTTCACGGAACCACGTCTCATTTTTCATACCTTTTATTGCTTCTTATGTTGATATGTTTGTTTTTATTCAAGTTCATGATGATTAGAAAGTGAAAGAAAATAAGAGGTAAATATTTCCAAGGGGAAAAATAAACGAAGTGAGACGAAGAGAGAGTAATATGGCTCCAAGGTGGCTCACAAAAAGTAAGAGGTGTGGTGAAACCACAACTTCAACCTTATAATTAATGTAACTAATTTTTTGTGTTTTTTTAGTTTATCATGAGTGTCAAACTTAAAATAAATTATAAAGTCTATTTTTAAAATGACACTCAAACAAGCATTTTAATGAATTTATTTTATTTTATTAATCAAATACACCGTTTGTTAGTTTATCATCTAAAACATGTTTTAAAACTATATATATATATATATATATATATATATATATATATATATATATATATATATATATATATATATATATATATATAGAGAGAGAGAGAGAGAGAGAGAGAGAGCTAGGTTCAAATGTTTCTAGCAGCTATTGTGTGAATGTATGCACCAATCACAAATTAGTAAATATTAAATAATTAATTAAATCAAATAAGGGCATTTTTAGTTTTTTGTATTTACAATTAATGAGGTCATTTAATTTAATCCTATAATTAAGGAAATAAAATCAGTATTTTAAAAACCTAAAAATAACCCCTGCCATTCATTTGCATCTACAGATCTTCTTCCTCCAACGACTCTCCCCTTCGACTACAGAAACATTCAATCAATGCCTCATCTCCAGCAACGCCTCCCCCTCATGTTTGCGGTGATGACCCACCACCGTCATCAAGCGACCACCCTCCTCTATCGGTCTTCATCTTCTCAGGTAAAAAAGTAGAAATAATTAGCCAATCTCACATCTTAATCTTCAATCAAAAGTTGACATCTTTTGTATTTTTTTTAAACAGTTTTATTTTTTCTTCATGATTTCAAATCACTTAGCTTTTCAATAAATTTGATTGTTTTTGTTGTTTTTTTCTTTATTCCACATCAGGTCATATTTATGTGGTTGTTTCTATGGATTCTTCCTATGCATTTCTATTTCATGGAGTTTCCCTAAGTTTGAGTTTTGATTGGCTCGATTCGTAACTGTCTGCTTTTGTTTTGCTGGGGCTCCTCTGCGATTCTTGTTGTCCGGAATGGTTTTCAGGGTGGTTGACCTTTTTACATGTGGTGTTTTTTTTGTTGTGTTGTTGGTTCTTTGGCTTGTGTGCAATTGTTTGTTGCTGGTTAGTGGTAGTGTGGTGGGGTTTTCCTGGAGTTATAGTATGGTTTTTGTTGTTGGTTCCTTTTACCCTGTATATGTGTATTGAGCTTCTCCTTTGTTGGTGTTTTTTCTTTTACACAGAAGTATGTGATAATGTATAGAATGTGTTCGATAGAATGCATAAGAGAGGTTTCAAGCCAAATTCCCGGTAATTGACTAATTCATTCTCAATATGATACCATTACTATTTGTTTTTTACTTTTTCTCTCTTGCAATGTATAAAAAACCCAACTAGTGTTGTTTTTTAGAAGAAATTAGTCTATTATGATGTGAAAGTTGAGTATGAGGTGTGAATGAATTTGTGTGTATCCTATCATAATTTATTTATATAAATCCATTCTTTCAAAATGTTTGTATTCTTTCAGAATGAATTAATATTTATTGTTAGATTTGATGTTTTTGTTGCATTTGTGATATGAATGGCTTGAATGTATTCTATATATTCTGTCAGAATGTATTATGCCAGAATAAAATCTGTGTCTTTCTATCATAATGTATTCTACGTATTCTGTCATATTCTATTTATTCTACTAGAATATATAAAGTGATAGTTAATTGCAAGTAACATGTTTTTAACCATTATTAGTTTTTATTGTATTTGTGATAGGAATGGCTGGAAGAATGCATTGAAGACCTAATAGGAATAACTTGAAGAATGAATAAAGTTTGATCATACACACAATTTAGGAATGTTGTTATTTTTTAAGAATTTTATTCATTTTGTTGATATTCTTTTAGAATATGTACAATTATATTAAAATGTATAAGGCTTTTAGTTTGTAAGAATATGCAAAATTTGTATTTAAGTTCAGATGTATAAAAATATATTAGAATGTTGTTATTTTTCAACCTCGGATTCAAGAATTTTGTTATTCTTCAATAATATTCTAATAGAATAAAATTCTCGAAAGAACCTCATTCTAACAAAAAAATATTTTGACAGAATAAAATTGATTATGTTTACAAATTACTTTAGAATTAAAATTGAATTAATGAAAAAAAAATCAGATTTTTAAAACTAAGAGAATTTATTATCCCTGAAAATCCAAAAATTTTCTTTTATAAATATAGTTAATTGTCCAAAATACCCAATTGCTAAAATTTACGTGATTATATGATAAATATTATCTCATTGTAGTATCATACACCCTCAAATCATGTCCCTTGATTAATTTCATCCGTTGTTCTAGATCTGTACATTCTGTCACACAATAGTTTGTAAAAACAAAATAATGTATATATATATATATATATATATATATATATATATATATATATATATATATATATATATATATATAATGTAATTTAAAAAATATTAGTCATTGGCTTACTTGTTTACAATAAGTGTTCTTATTTTGAAATCAATTTATACATGCATTGTTAATATATACTATCTAAAGCATGTTTTTTCAACCATTTCTTTTCAGCTTTAACAAGCTGCTAAATATGCTATCAACGACCTAATACCGTGTACCTGATAAAGACATAAATCTCTCTTATTGTTGACTTTTTTTTTCATATAAATATAATTGCAAGGGATTAAAGTTTAAGTAGCTAGTAGGCAATAGGAAGAATGATGGGAGATGAGAGAAAGAGAGGGAAACCTTTGGTACTGGTAGCAAGTCCATTTCAAGGTCACATGACGCCTATGCTTCAGCTCGGCAGTGTCCTTCATTCCAAAGGCTTCTCAATAACCTTAGCCCATACCAAATTAAACTCCCCTGATCCTTCTAACCATCCTGAATTCGTCTTCCTTACTCTTTCTGACAACTTTTCAGCCATTGATGCGTCCGCCAACTACACAAAGTTCCTTGAAGCTCTTAACAATAACTGCAAAATGCAGCTTCAAGATCACTTGACTCGAAAGATTGAAGAAGGAAAAGATGAAATGAATCATACGATCACAGTCATACACGACAATATCATGTATTTTGCTGAAGAAGTTGCTAGCAATTTGAATCTTCGTAGCATTGTTTTGCGCAGTTGTAGTGCATCGTATATGCCGGCTTTCCTTGCTCTTCCTCGGCTACATGCAGAAGGGAAACTTCCTGTTCAAGGTTAGTTAGTACTTTACCTTTTAACTGTAGATATGTCGGTGTATATAAATATAATAGTAACCTTTATGTATCACTTTTTTACCACTCTACAACACAGATTCGATGCTGCAGGAGCTTGTTCCAGAGCTCCATCCCCTCAGGTACAAGGATTTACCTTTTAATGATACACCTACAGAAGTTGCAACAGAAATGCTTGCTCTTGCGGAACGTGTTAGAACCCCTTCAGCTATTATATGGAACACCATGGAGTTTCTTGAGCATTCAGCGCTGACACAACTCAGGCAGCACTACCAGGTTCCAATTTTCGCCATCGGACCTCTGATAAAAATGGCTAGGTGTCCATCTACTAGCTTTCTTGAAGAAGACACTGGTTGCATTTCATGGCTTGATAAGCAAGCTCCAAGATCAGTTATCTATGTAAGTCTGGGGAGTTTAGCCACCATGGATGAAACCGAGCTTACTGAGACAGCCTGGGGGCTGGCCAAAAGCAAACAACCGTTTTTATGGGTGGTCCGACCCGGTTCAGTTAGTGGGTCGGAGTGGATTGAATTTTTGCCAGAAGGTTTTACAGAAGAAGTAAGAGGAAGAGGTCTTGTGTTGAAGTGGGCTCCACAAAAACAGGTGCTGTCACATTCTGCAGTTGGTGGGTTTTGGAGTCACTGTGGTTGGAACTCAACTTTAGAAAGTATTTCCGAAGGGGTTCCAATGATATGTCAACCAGTTATGGGGGACCAATGTGTAAATTCCAGGTACCTGAGTTACGTATGGCGTGTAGGTCTGGAACTGGAAAATCTTGAGATAAAAGTAGTCGAAAGTGCAATCAGAAGACTCTTGGTGGATGAAGAAGGGCAAGAGATGAGGCAAAGAGCAATTAGCATGAAAGAAAAGGCTAAATATTCTCTCTTCAAAGGAGGGTCTTCATTTAATTCCTTAAAAGATTTGGTAGAATTCACCCTCGCAAGATAGATACCAATTGAATTAGACTTAAGAAGCCTCAAAGTGAAAACACATGTATCGCGTATCGGTATATCATCAATGATAATTTCTCAACGAAAAAACATATGAAATTATTCTCATTATTCATTTACTTCTTTGTAATTAAGAATATTCAAATGACCAAATGTTCAGTAAGACTTGGTTTCCTGTTTGTTATGCACGACATGGCATAATAGGCTGTAATGCATTAGACATATATATTGACAAGAGAGAAATGAGACAAAATTAATTATAACTTTTTGTTCCACTGTAAAAAAAAAATGTAACGAGATAAGATAATAGCCTAAAAAGTTTATTAATTGGGTGTCACTGGGTCCACTCCAAAAATGCAACTTTAAGATCATGGAAAAAGCAATGCAACAATTAAGCAACACCAACAGATAAACATATGGTAGTGGTTAATTAACCTTTGCCTACTTACACATGATTAAGTTTAATCATATACTTCGAATAGCATTATGGGATGCATGCTTTTCTATTGACTGCTTTGATTTGCATATGTCAGATGAGTGTGATTACTCCTAATGTCTAGGCACATTGACTGTGTAAGTATTTAAAATGGAATGAGACTATAAAAGCATCTATGGAGGACCACTAATTAACCATTCTAAGAGTACTATACGGAATCTGAACTGCTGGATAGTTAGGTGATTGATATCGACACATTGGTCCAGTGAAGGGAAAGTTCGACACTTGTCAATAAAAGTCGGGGAACCCCAAGTATGACCACACGGATATGCCAACTTCATGACAAGAACTAGGCACCTAAGGAAGAAATAACCAATATAAGAAGGGCCGTAATGAAAATAAGGTTAGGATTAAAGAAAAACGATACGTTCATAAATTATTTATATTATATGAAAATTAATAAAAAAAAAAGTATGATACGTTTAAAAACCAAAAGAATAACAAGAATTAATAGTTATTTAGGAGGTAAGTTCAATGTGGTGGCGACAACAAAACAAGTTAAGCACTTCAGACAAATATCAAAAAAACAAACTTCGGTGAACTCACAAAAAATTCTGAAAAAACGTAAATCAAAAGAATACAATGTTTAACGTGGTTCAGTCAAGATGATCTATATCCAAGGGCGGAAGATATATATATATATATATATATATATATATATATATATATATATATATATATATATATATATATATATATATATATATATATAGAGAGAGAGAGAGAGAGAGAGAGAGAGAGAGAGAGAGATGATTTTATTAATTTTCTGGAATTATTACAAGCACTCAAAAGTGAAATCTAGCAATTTACAATGACGAGGGTATTAGCCTATTTATACTTGAGAGAATAGACTTAAAAGCCTAATGGGTCAAGCCCATTGGCCCACAGACCCATGAATAGTGACAACCAATCTTATTTCGTCATACAACATCTTCTAAAACATTTTTTCATATCATACAACTCATGATCATCATCAATACACATGATGGATCACCTTAACCATAGTGGAGCAACATGATGCACAGGTGGAGCATCATGATCACTAATGGCCTGACATCCATCATGGTGGCACAACATGGTGTATTTCTTGAGCATGATCATCTTCTAAGCATACGTGGATCAATATGGCAAAGGAATCAAGATTGCGCATTATGTAATAAGATGGTCCATGATGGCGCAACATCTCCTCAAGATGGCGCAACATCCTTCCCTTGGCGCAGGTTCATACCCTCGTGGTGCAACACATCTTATAGATGTCGCGCAACATCTCCTTATTGGCTTCCTTATGGCGCAACATCTCTTGTGTGTGGCTCAACATCCAACCCTTTGGCACAACTCCTCTCCCTTTCGCCCAACATCTTCATGGATGGCACAAGATGCCTCTATATGGCGTAACATCCTAAGGAATGGCGCAACATCAATCATCATGGTGCAACATGTTGCTCAATGTTGCTTCAAGTTGCTCCAAGTTGCTCCAAAACCACTCCAAGTTGCTCCAAGCCACTCTAAGTTGCTCCAAACCACCTTTTAGAAAATCCGTTCCTTTGTCTGATGATCCATTCATTTCTTAGACGATCTATTCCTTTGTTACATGCTCTATGAACCCAAGTGCTCCAATGTGATCTAAATGGTCCATGTTGGACAAGACTTCTTACCCTAACAATCTCCCACTTGAAGGCTTGAACAACTTCATCTGCCATTCAAAATTTACCATTCCTCAAATTACTCTATCTCTCTCTCTACCAAGCCATTCTCTTCAAACTTCTGAAAGGTCAGTTAAAGCCATACAAAGCTTCAACTTCTTAGTGGTAACCACCTTGGTAAACATATCACATGGCCTTTGTTTCAAGTATTTTCTTTAAGTTTAGAGTTCCTTTATTGATTAAATCTCGAATGAAATTGTACATCATCTAAATATGTTTTATTCTACTGTGAAACATTGGATTCTTTGCTTAATGAACTGCACTTTGGTTGTCACAATGCAATACATAATCCTCCTGCTGCATTTCAAGTTCTGACAAGAAACTCTTCAACCATATGAGCTATTTGGCAGCTTCTGCAAGTGTCATGTATTCTACTTCTATGGTTGAAAGAGCAACACTCTTTTATAACCTTGACATCCACCTAATTGATGTACCCCCAATTGTGAACACATAACCTATTGTGCTCTTTCCTGAATCTGCACATCCACCTAATTCTGCATCAACGAACCCTTCTAAAACTACTCATTTTCTTCTGAAACATAAGGAACGCTTAGTTGTTCCTTTTAAGTAGCATAACAACCATTTCACTCCTTCCCAATGTTGTCTTCCGGGATTTGACATGAATCTGTTCACAACTCCCGTTGCATGAGTAATATCTGTTCTCGTGCATTCTATTGCATATATTAAACGACCAACTACAGATGCGTAGGGAACTTTGGTTATGTATTCTCTGTGTTCTTCCATTTTGAGGGATTGCCTCTTGGTAAACCTCAACTGACTCCATAATGGTGTACTTCTGGCTTTCGCATCTGCCATGCTGACCTTTTCTAAAACTGTATTGATGTACTTGGCTTGTGAAAGTTTTAGTATACCGATAACTTTGTCCCTCGCTATGCTCATGCCTAATATTTGTTTAGCAGCCTCTCTAAGTCCTTTATCTCAAACTCACTGGCTAATTTCTTCTTTAGCTTGTTGATCTCCTACATGTCAAATCCAATAATTAACATGTCATCAACATATAACAATAAGATGATATAAGAGGACTTGAATTTCTTAAAATAACAGTAGCGATCCATCTCATATCTACTATACCCACTCCTCTACATGAAGCTATCAAATGTGACAACCGTCAATTTTCGGTCAAGTCAAAGTCAACTAAAGTCAACAAGTCAAACGGTCAACTCGATTTGCCCGTAGGTACTAGACTTTACGTTATGTAATTTCTAAACAACTCTCTATTCTAATGAGAGATCATAAATCGAAAAGTGCGTACATCTAGATCTCCTTAACCTAAAACTGTGGTATGTGGCGAGCCAAACCGATAAAACAATGTTGCATACTCATCGGGAGTATGCAAGATCCTTAAACAAGGCTTAACGGGGTTTACGGACCTTGCATTGCAAAGCCGGACACTCACATTCGTCACACACGAAACCGCTCTCAATCGTTTTCACTCTATCTCCCTTTAGTGTCAAAACTCTCCCAAATCTCTCTAAGTATGTGAAATCTCTCCCAAATATCTCTCTGTATGTGAAATCTCTCCAAGTATGTCAAATCTCTCCCAAATCTCTCTAAGTATGTGAAATCTCTCCCAAATATCTCTATGTATGTGAAATCTCTCCAAGTATGTCAAATCTCTCCCAAATCTCTCTAAGTATGTGAAATCTCTCCCAAATATCTCTCTGTATGTGAAATCTCTCCAAGTATGTCAAATCTCTCCCAAATCTCTCTAAGTATGTGAAATCTCTCCCAAATATCTCTTTGTATGTGAAATCTCTCCAAGAATGTCAAATCTCTCCCAAATCTCTCTAAGAATATGAAATATCTCCCAAATATCTCTTTGTATGTGAAATCTCTCCAAGAATGTCAAATCTCTCCCAAATCTCTCTAAGAATATGAATTCTCTCCCAAATATCTCTTTGTATGTGAAATCTCTCCAAGAATGTCAAATCTCTCCCAAATCTCTCTAAGAATATGAAATCTCTCCTAAATATCTCTTTGTATGTGAAATCTCTCCAAGAATGTCAAATCTCTCCCAAATCTCTCTAAGTATGTGAAATCTCTCCTAAATCTCTCTCTGAATGAGAAATCTCTCCAAGAATGTCAAATCTCTCCCAAATCTCTTTAAGAAAGTGAAATCTCTCCCAAATATCTCTTTGTATGTGAAATCTCTCCAAGAATGTCAAATCTCTCTGAGTATGTGGAATCTCTCTCAAATCTCTCCCAATTTTCTATAATCACTCGGGGCATCCCGACCCTCGAATTTGGCGAAAACAGCCCAAAAACGGAAGTCTAAGCAAAAAACGGACTTAAGGAGCCGAAACCCCTCTTAGGAACCGAAACCCCTCTTAGGAACCGAAAGTCCCCTTAGGAACCGAACCCTCCTGATGAAGAAGGCTGCTGAACCGAACCGAACCTCACTCAAAGAACCGAACCGAACCTTCGCTTCTGACCCTTCGGACTGAGACTTCGGACTGAGCCCCTCGCCTTCGCCTTCTTCTTTTGGTTCGCACTTCGCTTCCGGCTCAGCACCAGCAAGGACCGAACCTCGGCCTAGGGACCGAACCTCGGCCTAGGACCGAGAGGTCTCGCTGGGAATGCTTTTTCTCCCGGTTTTCGACTAAATTCGCAATTTAGGCCCGTTTTTAATTGTTTTAACACGGGATTTTCACCCAAAACTTTATTTTAACATATAAGGACCCTTAACTATTAATTAATCATGTTTTTAAGGATAAAACCTTATCCAAAAGAGAGTGGGTGAAATACAAAGGTAGAGTGTTGACTTTACTTATTTCTATGACACAAGCAACCACTCCCATACCCACTCCATGTCACTATTCACCACCAGCCCATCCCTAGTCACTTCATAGGTCCTTTCTCACTATTTTCAACTATTCCCACGTTCTTAGGGCTGGAACATCCATCCTCTCTCCTCACACTTTAATCATTCTCTCATTTTTACCAAGAATCACACTCCAAACTCTCTCATCTTTTTCTCTCTAATTCGAGAATTTCAAGGCATACTCCAAGACTCTTCTCCTACAACTAGTAAGTATCATCATCTTTCTTATGATTATTACACATCCTCCTACTCAAAATCAAAGATTGCTTACACAAACATCATCACATTCTTGTTAGATCTTCGAATCTTCAAGTGATTCTTCAAGTGTTCTTGGGTTGAACACTTCTCTTCTTCAACACTTACCTACTGAAATCACTCAAGGTGAGTTCATACCCCTACATTTTTATGTTTTCTTAAGTTTTTAGGGGAGGAATACAAGTTAAAACACCAAGAACATAACTAAAATTTTCTAACAGCTTTCATCAGAAAAGTGGGCCTCCATTCACTGACTGTTTTGGACAACTTAAACATTTTTGTTTGAAAAACTGTTTTAGGTGTAAGTAGTTCCAGTTCTTAGCTTTAAAATGACTACTTGCACATCTCCATACGATTTTTCTGCAATTTATGGTGATTTTTACAAAACTGCCTATCATTTCAAACACCAATCCGGACCAGTCTGTGATTATGGACTTTTTCACCCAAGTTGGAGATCATTAAAAATCATGATAAAAATTATGAGTAAACTAGACACATTTTGGAAACTCTCAGAATTTACGGATTGAGTTTTCAACTTCGTATGATTTTTCTATGACTTTTCAAAAACAGTGTAGAAAGGTTGAAAATTTGTTAACAGCTTATAACTTTCATAACACTTTGTATTATGTTGAGCAAAGTGTATAACGATAAGTTCTAAATATTGAATGTGTTTCCTTGTTAGTTTATCATCATAAAATGAAACATAGTCATTCATGATAAGATTATTCATTCATTTAGAACACGTATATTAAGCTATAATGAGCATAGTTTATGGATTCATAGCATTAAGACATTTTCATAAAAGAATTCTTATACATTACAAACGTTTTGGATAAACTATAATAGGTATAGTTTATGTATCATTCACTTCTCAAACTTATTTACCAAAGGTTTTCAGTTTAGTTCACGTAAATCTGTTAATGAATAAATTTGTGAGTCATTCCCTTCGGGTTACTTCCAAAGTAACAAAGTCAAAAAGTCATGTAAATTGTAACCAGAGTCTCTTGTAGGGAGAACGTGATAGTTGTGTATAGATCTATATTGGGTTTGACAAACCCGCACCAGAGCTGCTTGCAACAGCTAGACCGGCAGGTCTGTGGTGACAAGTGTCATTTAACGGCGACGCCTGAAGAACGTCGTATTACGAGGCCGTCTATGTCAAGTATGGTTATGATAGCTCACATGTGGTATTAACAATCATAAGATTTACGGGTTCTAACTTTAAATTAGCGAGTTATGTCTATTTAGCTCACTGAAATTACTTTAAATATGGAAAAATACTTATACGCCTTCATATCAAAAAAGGTTTTATGTCGATTTAAAATCACTTTTTACATCAACAATTACATACTTTATTGTATACTTTCGGTCTTGGTATTTAAGACTACACATCATTCATTACGGGATTTTTCTCACATCAGAAAGGGTTTTATGCCGATTTAAAACCACTTTTATATCTTTAAGTATGACAAATAGTTGTTCATTTTCGGTCCTGGTATTTAGGACTACATAAATTTTGTAAGGAAAATATTGGATTTTTCTTGGTAACATACATCTCTTTACAAAGATTGATTTTCAAACTCTTACTGTCAAAAGCTTATGAACTCACCAACCTTTGTGTTGACACTTTTCAAAACTACTTGTATTCTCAGGAATTTAGTGAAACAGGAAATCAACCACGTTTTGAGGATGGGACGATAAATCGTCGAACAGTTCATTTTGTATCATAATGTAATTGATTTGAATCATGTAAACATATACTTTGGTGTAACTTTTTCAATTATATTTATGATGGTTGTATTTACTTTGAGCACTATTATACTCGTTGTTGTGATACTCTACATGAAGTCCTCCACCCCCGGACGTTTCCGCCATCCTTGGTTTGGGGGTGTGACATCAAACTTCAAGTACCACTGCTTTGGAGCCTACTTCAAACCATACAGACTTTTCTTTAGATTACACACCATATTTTCCTTACCAACTGTAGGAAAACCTTCACGTTGTGTCATGTATATGTCTTCTTGAAGGTTGCCATGGAGAAAAGTTGTTTTGACATCTAGTTGCTTTAGATGGAGATCTTCAGAGGCCATAATTCCCAAAACCATTCTGATTGTATTCATCTTCACAACTAGAGAAAAGATCTCATTATAATCAAAAAAATTCTTCTGTTGGAACCCCTTGACTACCAACCATTCCTTGTATCTCTTGGTTCCATCAATCTCATCCTTAACCCGAAACACCCATTTTTTTGCAGTGCTTTCTTCCCAGCTGCAAGCTTGACCAAGGACCAAGTGTGATTCTTGTCTAGTAAGCTCAATTCTTCTTCCATAGCCTTCTTCCACTGTATGGATTATTTCATCCTCAAGGCTTCTAGGTAAGACTCAGGTTCACCATTCTCTGTCAGCAACAAGAAGTTTGTTGGAGGAGAATACCTGACTGGAGGCCTTCGTAATCTAGTGGATCTACGGACGGTAGGAGTTTCAGTATCTACACCTTCATTTTCTAAACTACTATCATCCATGCTCCCATTCTCTCTAGTTTCATTGTTGAACTTTCACCTATCTAAGGAGTACTGCCATGTTTTACAATGTCGTCTTCTGACGTTTCTTCTAACTTAACTGGTTCTTCCTATTCTGGTTGTTTTTTTACTTCTTGAGCCCTTAGCAAGTTCACCCTTGTATAGCACATCCTCATTGAACACCACATCCCGACTTCTGATAACCCTTTTGTGTTCGTTATCCCAAAAGCGGTATCCTATGTCGTCAAACTCGTAGCCTACAAACGTGTACTTCCTTAACTTTGTCTTTAGCTTGTCTCTATCAGAGTATTTGATTTTTATATATGAGACACAACCGAAGACCTTTATGTTTTTTAATGAAACCATGTGAACTTGCCATTCTTTCTCTAGAGTCTTGGACCCTATGGGAATTGAGGGTCCTCTATTGATTAGGTATTCAACTGTGTTGACTGCATCTACCCAAAACATCTTAGGTAAACCTGATTGCAGTCTTATGCTCTTTTCCCTTTCATTCAATGTTTTGTTTATCCTCTCAGCTACTCCATTCTGCCGAGGTGTTTCTGTAACAGTCTTCTTCATCTTGATTCCATGTTCAACATAGAAATTAATGAATTCTTTGTTGCTATATTTGCCCACATTATCAGATCTGAAACACTTGATTTTCAAGTTAGTTTCATTTCATCGCTTTCCATTTCTTGAAAGCACTGAAAACTTCAGACTCCTGCTTCAAGAAATAGAACCAAACTTTCCTAGTATAGTCATCGATGAAAGTAACATAATATCGGGATCCTCCCACTGAAGCAACTAAAGTGGAACCATAAACATTTGAATGAACAAGCTCCAATTTCCCTATCTTGGGTGGGTGTCCTATCTTTGCGAAAGTAACTTTCTTTTGTTTACCAAGAACACATGACTCACATAAATCTACTATCACGTTCTTCATATTTGGCATTCTTCCTTTGGAGGCAAGCATCTTCATTCCTTTTTCACTCATATGCCTAAGTCTTTGGATCCATAGAGTGGATGCCCCAACTTCTTCAACAAAATGTGCCTCATCATCAGTAACTACCACCATGTAAAGTGTAGCCCACTTCTAACCTCTAGCAACCATCAAGTTTCCCTTTTTCACCTTCCACTAATGATCACCAAAAATGACATGGTGACCTTCATCATCAAGTTGCCTCACTAACATCAACATTCTTTTCTAGTCTATAATAAACTTGACATTATTTAAAGTCCACTTCATACCCAAAGTAGTCTTGAGGACCACATCCCCAACACCTGTAATATCAAGGGTCTTGTTGTCTGCTGGTCTGACCTTCCCTTGGTACTGCTTGAAATTCTACATTACATCTTTGGAATGAATATCATGGAATGACGCATCAGAATCCATGATCCAGGACTCAACTGAGTTTTCAACTGCACAAATAAGAGCATCTCCTTTAGAGTCTGATTCAATGCTCATCTCATTCTTGCCTTTGTCTGCAAGAGGCTTCGGACTTTGATTCTTGAAATGACCATTTTCTTTACAGTTCCAATAGATGAAGTCCTTCCTGTTTTTTTATACACCTCTCTTCCTCAACTATGATCTTTCTCTACATCCACTCGCTCTGTTGGACTTCCTTCTTCTTTGATCAGTACTAAGAAGACAATTAGAGGATTCTCAGAACTTCGTTTGCATACATCCTCACCAAGGATTAAGTCGTGTATGCCTTTGAATGTCAGCTTGGCACATCCATCTGAGTTGTTGGCTATTGTCACTGTTCCTGACCAACTTTTGGGTAATGATGATAATAGTATCAATGCTTGGACTTCATCTTCAAATTTAATCTCAACCAATGTAAACCTTGATAGGATTGAATTAAATTCATTGACATGATCAGTCATTGAGCCACGTTCCTTCATCTTCATATTTACCAATTGTTGAATCATGTTAACCTTATTCGTTGCTAAAGGTTTGTTGTACATGTTAGATAGCGCTTTGATCACCCATAAGTTCTCTTCTCATTAACAATGTTGTAAGTAGCATTCTTTTCCAATGATAAATGCACAACACCAAGTGCCTGGCGATCTAACAACTCTGAATCTTCCTGCTTCATAAGGAACGACTTATCTTCTAATAAAGGTTCACGTAAATTCTTCTAGTAGAGGTAGTATTTAATTTGCATCTTCCAAAAACCGAAATCTTTTCCATTAAACTTGTCAATCTTAACTCTCCCGTCTTTAGCCATAGCTCCTATAATAGTTTTTTAGGTGACAACAAAACAAGTTAAGCACTTCATAAAAATATCAAAAAAACAAACTTCGGTGAACTCACGAAAAAATCTAAAAAAACGTAAATCAAAAGAGCATAATGTTTAACATGGTTCGGTCAAGATGACCAACATCCACGAGCGAACGAGAGAGAGAGAGAGAGAGAGAGAGAGGATTTTATTAACTTTCTGGAACTATTACAAGTACTTCAAATTTATCTCACCTTGAGTTGTCACAGAAATCTAGCAATTTACAATGATGAGGGTATTAACTATTTATACTTGAGGGATCAGCCTAAAAACCCTAATGGGCCAAGCCCATTGGTCCATAGGCCCATGAATGGTGACAACCTTTCATATTCCATCATACAACATCTTCTAGAACATTCTTTCGTGCCATACAAACCATAAGGATCATCAACACACATGATGGACCACCTTGACCATAATAGTGCAACATGATGCATAGGTGGAGCATCATGATCACTAATGGCCCAACATCCATCATGGTGGCACAACATGGTGTATTTCTTGAGCATGATCATCTTCTAAGAATATGTGGATCAACATGGCACAACAAAAGGAATCAAGATCGCGCATCATGTACCAAGATGGTCCATGATGGTGCAACATCCTTCCCTTGGCGCAATTTATACCCTCATGGTGTAACATCTTATAGATGTGGCGCAACATCTCCTTCTTGGCTTCCTTATGGCGTAACATCTTCTAATGTGGCTCAACATCCATTCATTTGGCATAACTCCTCTCCATTTTCCCCAACATCTTCATGGATGGCGCAAGATGCCTCCATATGGCGCAACATCACAAGGGATGGCGCAACATCAGTCATCATTGCACAACATGTTACTCCATGTTGCTCCAAGTTCTCCACGTTGCTCCTAAACCACTCTAAGTTGCTCCAAGCTACTCTAAGTTTCTCCAAACCACCTTTTAGAATATTCGTTTCGTTGTTACTTAATATGTTCCTTTGTCTGATGATCCATTCCTTTCTTAGAATAATCGCTCCTTTGTCACATGCTCTGTTAAATGTGAATCGAGCATTTGGATCATGTCCGTAGAGCACTTAGATCATGTTCATGGAGCATTTAGATCATGTTCATGGAGCATTTGGAGCACTTGGAACTCAATGGAACACTTGGGGTTCATGGAGCATGTGATAAAGGAATGGATCATCTGAGAAAGGAATGGATAGTCTGACAAAGGAATGGATCGTACAGAAAGGGGTTTAGAGAACCTGGAAGACATTTGGAGCACTTGGGAGTGATATGGAGCAACAAGGGAGCCTTGTTGCGCCATATGTTGAAGGGATGGGCCAAGAAGGATGTTGTTGCGCCAAGGGAATTCCTTCTTGTGCCATTACGCTCCCTCTTGCACCATGGAGAGTCCCTATTGTGACATGAAGAAGCCTTGTTGCGCTAACTAGGTTCTTGTTGCGCCAAGCATGTCCTTGTTACGCTAAGATGGTCCTTGTTGCGCCAAGGTGATGATGTTGCTCCAACCTAGAAATTCTTGCGCCACTCTTGATGCATCTTGCGCCATCCATACACTTGTTGTGCCATCATGGTGCAAGTTGGATCATCTTCGTCCTTGATGATCCAAGTATGTTACTAAGTCCTCTATGATGCTCGAGATCGTTCAAGGATGCTCTGAAGTTGGTATTGCTCAAGGATTACACCATGTTGTGCCACCATGATGGATGTTGGGCCATTAGTGTTCATGATGCGCCACTTGTACATCATGCTGCTCTACTATGGCTCAAGATGCTCCATCAGTAGAGTTGCTGATGTGAATGGGTTGTATAACATGGAAGAATGTTCTAGAAGTTGTTTCATGGCGGAATATGATTGGTTTTCACCTTTCATGGGCCTATGGGCCGATGGGCTTGGCCTATTAGGGTTTTAGGTCAATTCCCTCAAGTATAAATAGGGATGCATGCAAAGTCAATTGAAGCGTCTTGTCTTGTATCTTGTATCCTTAGTGAATAGGATGAATCAGCAGTGAAATGTACTTATAACCTCTGTTTGAGAACTCTACAATAAGAATACTCCCCTCCTGCCCGTGGACGTAGGTCACCTTAACCGAACCACGAAAATACTGTGTTTTTGTGTGCTTATAGTTTTGCTTGTTATCCGCATTACTTCCTAACAAGGGTCATCAAAACTTGGCAAGTGGCATCAGATTTGTTCTAAGTCTTGAAAAGTATCGCTTGTTTTCCCTAACATACTACATGAACCCCAAGTGCTCCAATGTGATCCAAGTGCTCCATGTTGGACAAGACTTCATACCCCAACAGAAGGCGAGAACATGATTTTCTGGTGGGATTAGACACCACAGACTGTATTTTTGTGATTCTTTTTTTGTTCTCGTTATTTGGATTCTTGGGGCCGATGGGTGAAAACGAATGGCACGTGGGCAATCGAAAGGGTCGACGTTATGTTCTCAATTGATTAGGCCAACCTGATCAACAACGGTCTTCGAAAGAGCACCAGCCGGAGAATATTGCCCTTACTGTGTATGTTTCTAATTTCCTCTGGCACTTAAAGATATGTCATTCATATTAGGTCTCGGATTACGAGTGTAACACACTAAAAATAAAAAAAATAAAAAAAAAACTTTTCAAAAACAACGCATTTCATCCATAAAGTGTTTACAAAACCAATGTTTCAAAAGTATTATTCAAAATCAGAGTATCCGAAGATCCAATGTCATAAAAATAGGAAGTTGTGCAAAATCACACCTTCGCTTTCCCTTGATCCTCTGAAGTACCTGAAACAATAAATTGAAACTGTAAGCCAGAACTTAGTGAGTTCCCCCAAAGTACCATCACACAACAAAGCAAACAACAACATACAAATATGAGCCTTCAGCCTGACTGGACCGCCTCGCAGGGCCTACAACCTATCTAGACCGCTCCATGAGCCTTCAGCATGATTGGACCGCCTCGAAGGGCCTACAACCTATTGGGACCGCTCTTTGAGCCTTCATCCTGATTGGACCCCCTCGTAGGGCCTACAACTTATCTGGACCACCCCAGGAATCTTGGCCTTCAGCACAAAGCAGGACTGCCTCAACCCTCCACAATATGTTGACATATAAAACAAACAAGCATAAACATATATCCAGAAAATGTAGGAAATCATACAGATCTGCTAATCTATCATATAACTAGCATCACATCATCCTATATACCAGGATACATAACCTAGTGGGCCGACATTGGTGCTTTTGACCCACGATTAAAGTAAGGAAAACTCACCTGAACCACTTGTTAGAAGGTGTTGCTTGTTGATCCTTGCACCAATTCTTCCTCACTTCCTTCCAAGAGCACCTAAATCACCCAAATGATCCAAAAGCACCAAAAGGGGAAGGATTATGGTTTTATGAGGTTGAGGGGGATAGAGGCAAAGAATGAACCCTAGAATCGAGTTAGAGGGGCTTAAATATGCAGGAAACCCTAACAGAGTCATGGGCTTGGGCCTGACCAGCTACCACGTCGTGGCCTTCCTTGGCCATGCAATGGTGGTCCAAAAATCGCGACCAATTAACCATTTCCACGCTGTGGCCTTCCTTGGCCACGTTGTGGCACATAGTTTCCTTAAAAACTCCATCCTAGATCCTTGCCACAATTAAGTTTAACCAATCTAGATACGGGTGTTACAATTCCCCCCCCCCCCCACTTAAATTGTACTCCATCCTCGAACTCATTCCTTACTACTTCCTCTGTCATCCTAATCAATCCTACCTCGTACTTCTTGAATTCCGCTTAAGACTAATGATTCATCCCATATGGATGACTATCCTCAAATCATGTCGTCTAAACTCTCATCAATTTAAAACCTCGAAAATTATTCCCTAAGACTGTTGTTCATTCATTTGTCATACTCGCCCCTAATTCTTGACTAGGAACACCACTCAACCATGCAGAAGGAATACTTAGAATATATCGATCATGAATTTCAACCAACCCAAAATCCGGAAATTGTACCCAAAACCTTAAATAAACACTTGACTTCCTGACAAGTTGTAACATCCCGAATTCCCAGGTATTATTTATTATTGTATTTTTGGTGATTTGTGAGGAGACTCGGCGAGTTGGAGCCCAAACTCGCCGAGTATGATCGCGGGTATGGGTGCGGGTTCGCGTCTGGACTCGGCAAGTCCAAAAGTGGACTCAACGAGTCCACGCTGTTTAATGAAACCCTAAATCCCCGGGTTTGGAGCCTATTTAAGGGTACTTATAGCCTCCCATTGCGGCTACCAGTCCCTTGAGAGAACCTTAAGAGAGCTAAATCGCTTTGAGAGAGAAGAAGTCACTTTTGGATCTTTGTATCTTTTGTTTAGCATGAAGAGGGTAACAAGAGCAAGGAGGAGGTGAGATTCAAGCAGATCCAAAGTCCAGAGGCTTCATTTTGAGGTAATAGTTCGAACCTCCTTCAGTTTTAGGGTTGATATTTAGAGTTAGGGTTTTCTAACCCCTTTGGAGAGTGATTTTGGGAAGCAAATGGTCCCTCTTCGAGTTTGTGTTGTGGATCTGGACTCAAAGAGGTCCAGAGACCTTAACCCTTGGAGCTTTTTGGGTTAGTATGGAGTTATTGGACTTAGGTTGTCATTTTTGGGACCAAATCTCCTTTTGATGCCTTGTTGTGGTTATACAAGCATCAAGTTTCGAACTTTACGTGACATTCATGCTTAGGAAGGCCAGATCTATGGTTTGGGGAAGCAGATCTGACCTTAGGAGGTCAATAGAGTTTGTGCATGGCATGAACTCGCCGAGTTGTTCTTGAGACTCGGCGAGTAAGGTTTGGGTTTCACGTAAATTGTTCAACGAGTAGACTCACCGGGTTGGGGGATGACCCAGTGAGTCAGGGAGAGTCAAAGGGGGGGCTGAGTCAAGCCGGAACTCGCCGAGTTGTTCTTGAGACTCGGCGAGTTGAGTCGTGGTGGCCCCGCGATTCATGCGAAGTGGAACTCGTCGAGTTAGGGAAGTACTCGACGTGTCAAGAGAGGATCCGAGGGAGTCAGTGAACACGTATAGACTCGCCGAGTCACTCTAGTGCACTCGCCGAGTCCGGTCAAAGTTGACCGTTGACCATTAACTAGAGTTGACCAGTGTTGACTTGATAGGGTTAGTCAACCTTAGTTGTGAAAGTGTTAATTAGAGATATATTGTGTTATAGGAGGACTATAGCTCGGGAGATCGAGTGCTAGTGATTTCAGGGAGTTGCGAGTTATCGAGATACGCGAGGTGAGTCTTCTCACTATACTTTACCTTGAGAAGGTAATTAGAGTTATGTGATACAATGTTGTATGCTATATATGTGTTATGTGTTGCACTGCATTATTCTATGTGATTTATGTTGTGCATGCTACAGAGTTAGAACCGGAAGGTTCACAGAGATAGAGCCTGAGGGTTCATAGAGTTGGGTGCACGGACCCAAAGAGTTATAGCCTCGAGTGGCTAATATGTGTTATATATATGGTATTTTGGGGAACTCACTAAGCTTTGTGCTTACAGTGTTTGGTGTTATTTGTTTCAGGTACTAGTGACGACCGTGGGAAGGCGCCGGCTTGATCAGTACACACACGAGATTTTTATGTTATGAGATCTTGGGATTTTTATATGTCATGGATTGAGTTTCAAACACTGATGTTTTTATGAATATTAAATGAATTATGTTTTTATAAATGTGAAAAATTGTTCTGAAATTTACGGTGTTACACAAGTCATCACCAACCCATTGCTCCCACAAGCATAACGATGGTCAATCCAAGAATCTCACATTGCATCCAAATTCCGCATCAGCTCAGGTGTACATCCTATTGACAAATCATTCGAGACTTTTACCTCAATCTTCATGACCCGAAGTTTAGAACCAATATCCAACATTGGTATCTAAGCCCGCCAATAAACAAGGTTCATAATACAACCACTCAGCAAGACACTTCTGTTGCACCACTAATACTCCCAACAAGCTCTTACTGTCCATATGATCCAAACTAACTTGTCAATCGGTCTCCCAACTCTAAAAAATGTACTAACACTCAACCATGTTAGTAAACTAACAATTTGAGACCTAAGAGTCTCAATCAAATGACTACCGGGTTCCACCTATGTGAATCATACAACCACTGGTTCATGATACATCGTGATACCTTCTAACCACTAAAATGATAAGCTCACGGTACTACGCCTATCTTGCGGTTATTCTATCACTGTCCTGAAGACACAAGACCATCCCTCTCAATCACTAATTAAACACATCACGAGTCATACCCAACGATAACGCATAATTCTCGGCACAACATAGGCTGCTACCAACGTAAAATCAAATGAGAACATGGTCGCACCCAACCGACGAATGTGTAACGCCCGGGTTTCAGGGCTAAGCATTTTTGTCAATGTAATAGTCTAGGTCAACTCTTGTAACTTTTTTTTTGAAGTAATAAAAATGAAATATTTGAGTATTATGTGAATTATGTGTATTTATGTGCTTATAATTTAATTATAAATGTATAATTAATAAATAATAAAAATAAGCGTCAAAATTAAAGTATAAGATAATCCCGATATCTATACATAAAGTTGTAGAATATGTCTCAAGGTTTTCGTACATATAAAGAATGCCGAAATCCGAGTTATAACGAAGAAGTTATGACCCGTCGAAGTTTTACGGCAAAACCGGCACGGCACCAGGAAGCGTAAATAGTGAATTTACGATAGAGCGAGATTTAGCCTTAGCAATCTAAACAAAAGTTGTAGAATATGTTAAACTAAGAGCGTCGATAAAAAGAACGCCCAAATCTGACTTCGTATGAGGAAGTTATGATTTTTCTAAGATTCGGCTTAGCAGTGCACGACCCGAAACTCGAATTTTAGTTCGAGCGGTTTTTGGCCTACGCAACCTAAATGAGAGTTGAAGATCTCATTAATAGGAACTCAACGGTAAAAAGATGGACGAAAACGGAGTTCGTATGAAGGAGTTACGAATTCTTCGCGGTCATTTAACAGTCTAAAGGCCTCCTACTGTTAAATTTGAGATCGGTCAAGAATTAGCTGACGGAGTCTAAACGAAAGTTGTAGAGTACGTCTTCACCTACGCGTGGATATAAAGAACGTCAAAAACGGAGTTCGTATGAACGAGTTACAAATTATAATAACATATTTACGTATTAAAATAAAGTATAAATCATGTATACGTACACATATATATACATATGTATATATCATTAGAAAGGTATCGAAGATGCGGTCATTATAAGACTAATGTTGAGTTCTTTCGACATTAGTTTAGTACAAATATCATTAAATCCATTTATAATAGTATTATAGAGGAGTGTTTAGTTGTTTATATAACTAAAAGGTCATTAAGTAATTATGGAGGGTAGTTTTTGAAAATTCAATTAGTATAAATAAGAGCCTTGGGCTCTCATATTTCTTGCACCATTCTCTTGATTCAAGAGTCTTTCTCTCCTTATCCCCCGAACATTTCGGTCCCTCGTGATTCGACTTCTCTTTCTGTAGCTTAGTATAGTAAGGTGAGCGCTGAAGCGCTGCACGAATCTTTCTTAGAAAGATTCAGCGACGAAGTTCTGCCCCTGCAGAGCCCGACTCCTAGCTAAAACCCCCTTGTAAGTAAGTTATGCTTACCTTATTTTAATATAGCTTATATTTAAAATTAGTATTGTTATTATGAACTTATAATAAATATTTGAGCTATTATTATAACTTATATAAGTGTCGTTATAATATTTTTTTAACTACTCGCGGTACGGGGAATCTGATTTAAAGGGCCGCATAGGGTTGTTGGATTTCAGAAGTGCTATATGCCAAAATGGTCCTGCCCTCCGGTGTTTTATGTCTGGCCCCTGTCTGTACATAGTGGTTGGAAAATATTGTTTAACGCTTATATAATAATAATAATACTAAGACTAATAGTTGGTCACGGTAAATATTAGACTAAAATTTAGCGATAATAATGTTAGGTTTCGTCGAAGGAAAATAGAATCGTTAGAAGCAAGCGCTGCCCGATTTTGGAATCATCACCTTAACAAGTGAGTGCATAGTTACTTTCAGATTACACATAGATATGAAGTATTTTATATAAATTACGTGCTATGTGTGCATATTATCTGAATACTTGCTATCTATGCTGGATGAACATTGTTATACATGTTTTCAATGATTTAAACTGTATATGTATTTTATATCTACGAAAATGTTTGGGTAAAACATGGGTAGATGTAATAGCTGATGTGTGATAAAATGATGAGAGGCCTCGATGTTGATGTTGTTGTTTCTGTCATCTAGCGGAGTATAGATGACGACCACGGACTCTTCTAGACAGTCCAGTGGAACGCTAGCAGGCTCGCAACCTGTAGGTGTTTGTGAACGACGTGTTCACCGGTGTACTCCATCCCCCACATGGTTGCCTTTAGGACATTTATTGCTGAGGAATCCCCTTAGCAGTAGTGTCCGTCCCGATGATGATCCTTAGGCTAGGTCCCTTATGATAGGTGTTTAGGGACGTAAAGTGAGGATAACGGGAACGGGTAATCGGGTTATTGTTGATCGATGAAATTAATAAACTTATTTATTGTGGGTTGAAAACCCTATGTGCTCACCAGGCTCCCAAGCCTGACCCACTCAGTTTTATGTATTACAGGTAGTGGCGCATGAGCATAGGTGTGATGTTTTGGACGAGGGATTACGGATATAGGCCTGTAGATATGAAATAATGTAGTAAGACTTATATTGTACTGTTTATGCTTTTGATCTGTACGAACATGACATCCGAGTCTTTTAATGAAATACATTTCTATGGAAATGCTTTTGATAAATCTTTATCATATTTTTGTTTTGGGACAAATTCCGCAACACTTTCATTTAAAATGTAACTCTGATTTTTAAACAAAGCATAAACAAACCGGTCTTTTCTGGCCGTGATTTTGGGGATGTCACAGTTGGTATCAGAGCATTAGTTTAAGCGAACTAGGAATTTGTAGAATTTCTAGACTTAAACTTAGAATGTTAAGCGATGATTGTGAGGTGTGAGCACTAGCTTATTTTAGGAATTGTGCCTAAAATGCTTTTATGTGCTAAATGCTTTGTGCATGATATGCTGTTATTTCTTCGGATCTATGGTCTATTGCCGACCGGATCTGGAAACCTTATGTGTTTAGGATTCTAAACGTACGACTACGATATTAGAACTAGCATGTAAATGTTTCGAGGAGGATTAAACATTTATCGTAAGTAAAGATTTCCCTATCTTAATATTCTCGTCTCAAACTTCGGCTTGGTGCCTATCGAACTCTCAAAGATAGAGAGGTTTGCTAATGGATTGTCAGCTGACTTTAGCCCAATGGTCAAAATGGCAACTACTTTGAAGACAACCGTTAAAGCAGCCAAGAATGTAGCGACCTAGTTAAGGGAGAAGGTCTGTAGAGATATGAGGTAGGAGAGAAAAGGATGTTAGATGGATCTTCAAGGTCCAGCAAGAGGAGTAAATTCTCGAAGTCTGGTTCGAGAGGAGGAGGAGTCGAAGCAAAATGGTGCGACAAATGCAAGAAGAAGCACCAAGAAAAGTGTGACGGAGGGGTCACTTGTTTCAAATGTGGAAAGCCTGGGCACTACGCCAATGAATGCACCCTCAACCAGAAAGCCTGTTATGGGTGCAATGAAGAAGGGCACATTTTGAAGGACTGCTCGAAGAAGAAGGAGACAGGAAGACCCAACATACCACCGAAGCCGAAGGCGAGAGCCTTCCAGATGACGCTCGAGGCTGCAAAGGAGGCAGCAGACGTCGCTTCAGGTACCTTTCTTGTAAATGGTTTGCCTGCAAATATACTATTTGATTCCGGAGCCAACTACTCCTTTGTGTCGCATAAATTTGGTGGGAAATTAGCATTGCCTGTAGAAAAACTAGATAATGCCCTGATTGTAGAAGTTGCCAGTGGCAAATTCGTACCTGTTAGTAATCGTATTAGGAACATCGCCATTGACCTAAACGGAAACGAATTCCACGAAGAGCTATTACCCATAGAGTTAAACGGTTTCGATATCGTTTTGGGTATGGATTGGCTTAGTGCCAACGATGCTGAGATTTAATGCCGAAAGAAGATAGTAAAGGTAAACCCACCCGGAAAAGAATCATTTATGGTGTGTGGGGACAAACGCAGAGTGAATTCTGGAATCATCTCCCTGATGAAAGCCAGGAAATGTTTGTCCAAAGGATGTGCATCATACTTGGCATTCGTAATCGATGCCAAGAAGGAGAAGAAAGAGGTGCAGAATATACCGGTTGTGTGTGATTATCCGGAAGTCTTTCCCGAAGATCTTCCCGGATTACCACCTGATAGGCAAGTGGAGTTTCGTATAGACTTGTTACCAGGAACAACGCCGATAGCAAAGACACCTTACCGATTAGCACCGACGGAGATGAAGGAGCTCATGACGCAACTTCAGGAGCTGTTGGACAACGGTTTTATTCGACCTAGTTCATCACCCTGGGGAGCTCCGGTGTTATTCGTGAAGAAGAAGGACGGAAGTATGAGAATGTGTATAGACTACCGAGAGCTGAATAAGGCAACGGTGAAGAACAAGTATCCATTGCCGAGGATTGATGACCTATTCGATCAGCTGCAAGGTTCGAGCTACTTCTCAAAGAACGATCTTAGGTCAGGATATCATCAGCTAAAGGTGAGAAAGTAGGATATTGAGAAGACTGCATTCAGAACGAGATATGGACACTACGAGTTCTTGGTTATGTCATTTGGGCTAACCAATGCTCCCGCAGCATTCATGGATTTGATGAATAGGGTTTGTAAACCATTCCTCGATAAATCCGTGATAGTGTTCATCGACGACATTCTCATATACTCGAAAAGCCAAGAGGAGCATGACAAGCATCTACGGGAAGTATTAGAAGTGTTGAAGAAGGAGAAGCTTTTTGCAAAGTTCTCCAAATGCGACTTTTGGATACGGGAAGTCCAATTCTTGGGTCATGTTGTTAACCAGGAGGGAATAATGGTTGACCCCGCAAAGATCGAGGCTGTAATGAAATGGGAACGTCCAAAGAGTCCCACAAAGATTCGAAGCTTTCTAGGATTAGCCGGATATTATCGACGATTTATCCAAGGCTTTTCTTCGATAGCTGCTCCATTAACAGCTTTGACTCATAAAGGAGCTACGTATACGTGGAGTGAGAAACACGATGAGGCATTCGAGAAGCTAAAGAAGAAGTTATGTGAAACACCGATACTTTCTCTACCCGATGGAGTCGAAGATTTCGCGGTTTATAGTGACGCTTCTGGAGTCGGGTTGGGTTGTGTTCTGACCCAAAGAGAAAAGGTGATAGCATACGCATCTCGACAATTGAAAGAGCACGAAAAGAACTACCCCACTCATGATCTGGAGTTGGCAGCGGTAGTTTTTGCCTTAAAGATATGGAGGCATTACCTCTACGGCACGAAGTGCAAGCTCTTCACTGATCATAAGAGTCTCCAGTATCTCTTTAATCAGAAGGAGTTGAACATGAGGCAATGATGCTGGCTAGAACTTCTCAAGGACTACGACTGTGAGATACTTTACCACCCAGGTAAAGCAAATATTGTTGCTGATGCTCTCAGTCGGAAAGTCAATCTGGAAAGGAAAAGGCCAAGAGCGTTAAGAATTGAAGTCGTCTCGACGATTGTGGAAAGTATCAGGAAAGCTCAAGAAGAAGCTTTAGAGAAAAATGACCGAAAGGAAGAACGTTTGGGAAGAACGTTAGTGTTTGGTACAAACAGTCGAGGACTGAAGGTATTCCAAGATTGAATTTGGGTACCTAAGACGGGAGGAATAAGAGATCTTCTGATGGAAGAAGCACACAAGACCATGTACTCAATTCATCCCGGTAGCACTAAAATGTATAGGGACCTAAAACCCTACTACTGGTGGCTGACGATGAAGCTCGATGTTGCGAAGTATGTGGCCGAGTGCGTAACATGTGCGAGGGTTAAGGCACAACATCAGAAACCGTATGGGAGTTTAGAACCTTTACCTGTACCCATGGGTAAATGGGAAGACATCACCATGGATTTTGTGACTAAACTGCCCAGGACGAAGAATGGTCACGACATGATTTGGGTAGTCGTGGATCGTTTCACCAAGAGTGCACACTTCATAGCAGCCAACGAGAAGTGGTCTATGGATAAGCTCGCAAATGCTTACGTGAAGGAAATTGTAAGACTTCACGGTGTTCCTCTTACGATTGTATCAGATCGTGATAGTCGTTTCACGTCAAGGTTTTGGAGGAGTCTACAAGAGGAGTTAGGTACAAAGTTGTGTTTGAGTACTGCTTATCATCCGCAAACTGATGATCAGAGCGAAAGAACGATTTAGACATTGGAAGATATGCTAAGAGCATGTACCCTCGAATTCCAAGGAAATTGGGACGAGCACTTACCTCTGGTAGAATTTTCCTACACCAATAGTTTTCATTCGAGCATCAAGATGGCACCTTACCAAGCCTTGTATGGACAGAAGTGTCGTACGCCGTCTTGTTGGCTTGAAGCCGGAGAGAAGCAGTTTATGGGCCCCGAGATAGTCCATGAGACTGCTGAGAAGTTGAAGGTGATTAGGGAAAGAATGTTAGCAGCCCAGGATCGTCAGAAGAGCTATGCTGACAAGAAAAGACGACCGATAACTTTCGAAGTTGGGGATTCCGTTTTGCTTAAAGTCTCACCGTGGAAGGGACTTATACGATTTGGGAAACGAGGAAAGTTGAGTCCAAGGTTTATTGGACCGTTCAAAGTTCTTCAGAAGATAGGGAACCAAGCTTACAAGTTGGAATTGCCCGAAGAACTCAATGGTATTCATAACACTTTCCATGCGTGTTATTTGAGGAAATTCACGGGAGATGTTCCCGACATAATTCCAATCTCAGAGTTAAGGATGGATGAGAATAAAAGGCTGATCGAAGAGCCTGAGGCAATTGTTGACCATAAGACTAAGAAGTTACGACGCAAGATGGTCGACTTGGTGCTAGTCCGATGGAAACATTCGAATGGGCCGAATCTCACTTGGGAAACAGAGGATGACATGATGAGTCGCTATCCACATCTGTTTGCTGATGCATGATTCCGGGACGGAATCATCCTAAGGGGGAGTGAATTGTAACGCCCGGGTTTCAGCGCTAAGCATTTTTGTCAATGTAATAGTCTAGGTCAACTCTTGTAACTCTTTTTTTTTGAAGTAATAAAAATGAAATATTTGAGTATTATGTGAATTATGTGTATTTATGTGCTTATAATTTAATTATAAATGTATAATTAATAAATAATAAAAATAAGCGTCAAAATTAAAGTATAAGATAATCCCGATATCTTTACATAAAGTTGTAGAATATGTCTCAAGGTTTTCGTACATATAAAGAATGCCGAAATCCGAGTTATAACGAAGAAGTTATGACCCGTCGAAGTTTTACGGCAAAACCGGCACGGCACCGGGAAGCGTAAATAGTGAATTTACGATAGAGCGAGATTTAGCCTTAGCAATCTAAACAAAAGTTGTAGAATATGTTAAACTAAGAGCGTCGATAAAAAGAACGCCCAAATCTGACTTCGTATGAGGAAGTTATGATTTTTCTAAGATTCGGCTTAGCAGTGCACGACCCGAAACTCGAATTTTAGTTCGAGCGGTTTTTGGCCTACGCAACCTAAATGAGAGTTGAAGATCTCATTAATAGGAACTCAACGGTAAAAAGATGGACGAAAACGGAGTTCGTATGAAGGAGTTACGAATTCTTCGCGGTCATTTAACAGTCTAAAGGCCTCCTACTGTTAAATTTGAGATCGGTCAAGAATTAGCTGACGGAGTCTAAACGAAAGTTGTAGAGTACGTCTTCACCTACGCGTGGATATAAAGAACGTCAAAAACGGAGTTCGTATGAACGAGTTACAAATTATAATAACATATTTACGTATTAAAATAAAGTATAAATCATGTATACGTACACATATATATACATATGTATATATCATTAGAAAGGTATCGAAGATGCGGTCATTATAAGACTAATGTTGAGTTCTTTCGACATTAGTTTAGTACAAATATCATTAAATCCATTTATAATAGTATTATAGAGGAGTGTTTAGTTGTTTATATAACTAAAAGGTCATTAAGTAATTATGGAGGGTAGTTTTTGAAAATTCAATTAGTATAAATAAGAGCCTTGGGCTCTCATATTTCTTGCACCATTCTCTTGATTCAAGAGTCTTTCTCTCCTTATCCCCCGAGCATTTCGGTCCCTCGTGATTCGACTTCTCTTTCTGTAGCTTAGTATAGTAAGGTGAGCGCTGAAGCGCTGCACGAATCTTTCTTAGAAAGATTCAGCGACAAAGTTCTGCCCCTGCAGAGCCCGACTCCTAGCTAAAACCCCCTTGTAAGTAAGTTATGCTTACCTTATTTTAATATAGCTTATATTTAAAATTAGTATTGTTATTATGAACTTATAATAAATATTTGAGCTATTATTATAACTTATATAAGTGTCGTTATAATATTTTTTTTTAACTACTCGCGGTACGGGGAATCTGATTTAAAGGGCCGCATAGGGTTGTTGGATTTCAGAAGTGCTATATGCCAAAATGGTCCTGCCCTCCGGTGTTTTATGTCTGGCCCCTGTCTGTACATAGTGGTTGGAAAATATTGTTTAACGCTTATATAATAATAATAATACTAAGACTAATAGTTGGTCACGGTAAATATTAGACTAAAATTTAGCGATAATAATGTTAGGTTTCGTCGAAGGAAAATAGAATCGTTAGAAGCAAGCGCTGCCCGATTTTGGAATCATCACCTTAACAAGTGAGTGCATAGTTACTTTCAGATTACACATAGATATGAAGTATTTTATATAAATTACGTGCTATGTGTGCATATTATCTGAATACTTGCTATCTATGCTGGATGAACATTGTTATACATGTTTTCAATGATTTAAACTGTATATGTATTTTATATCTACGAAAATGTTTGGGTAAAACATGGGTAGATGTAATAGCTGATGTGTGATAAAATGATGAGAGGCCTCGATGTTGATGTTGTTGTTTCTGTCATCTAGCGGAGTATAGATGACGACCACGGACTCTTCTAGACAGTCCAGTGGAACGCTAGCAGGCTCGCAACCTGTAGGTGTTTGTGAACGACGTGTTCACCGGTGTACTCCATCCCCCACATGGTTGCCTTTAGGACATTTATTGCTGAGGAATCCCCTTAGCAGTAGTGTCCGTCCCGATGATGATCCTTAGGCTAGGTCCCTTATGATAGGTGTTTAGGGACGTAAAGTGAGGATAACGGGAACGGGTAATCGGGTTATTGTTGATCGATGAAATTAATAAACTTATTTATTGTGGGTTGAAAACCCTATGTGCTCACCAGGCTCCCAAGCCTGACCCACTCAGTTTTATGTATTACAGGTAGTGGCGCATGAGCATAGGTGTGATGTTTTGGACGAGGGATTACGGATATAGGCATGTAGATATGAAATAATGTAGTAAGACTTATATTGTACTGTTTATGCTTTTGATCTGTACGAACATGACATCCGAGTCTTTTAATGAAATACATTTCTATGGAAATGCTTTTGATAAATCTTTATCATATTTTTGTTTTGGGACAAATTCCGCAACACTTTCATTTAAAATGTAACTCTGATTTTTAAACAAAGCATAAACAAACCGGTCTTTTCTGGCCGTGATTTTGGGGATGTCACAGAATGGGATAGGCGGTTATACTCTTTCTCCAATTCAAGGGCTATAAACCAGTCAAAAACTGTACCAATGAATTCCGAGCAAGTGTTTTCATGCTATATTACTCGGTCCATATACACCTCTTAATGACCATATTTGTTGAGCTACCACAATAAACATCCCCAAAAGGGAACACATAACGGTCTCTATATCTACCGCATTCCTTCTTTCTCTCAACCTTACCCAAAGGGTGAAGTGTCAATAGATCTAATGAAATGACGATCCTCAACCGTTATCAGAAACATCCTTATGACAGATCGGAACCAGATCCCACACCTTTACTGAAACTGAACAGATTCCACCAATATGTAATTAGCTCGAGAAGACTTCCAAGGTAATCTAGAAATGCTGCCAAAATTTAGTCAGATCAATCCCACTACAAATCCTAATGACACAACATGCCAAAATTAGATTCTATGTAGATCAAAGTCACACCTGGAAAACAGAACAGCATTACCCCAACATCCAAACTTCCAATAACCAAGGACAACTGCCAAACCTGAGCCTGATATGAACCAAAAATCCTTAACACAATTGAGGGTAAGCATACCTAGAAATCAAAGAAAATATAAACCATACAGAACTTGACGATAGATTAACGCATCCACTGAAATTCAACTGACACAACTTGAAACTTTTGAAGAACCTCCACTTTTAACGATGAACAAAATGACCAATGATCGAGAATGCATTGACAACCAACCCAGTAACCCCACACACTACTGAAAAAAACTCATGTGAAACTAAATATACCAAACTCTGAAGCTGATTTACCTCCAACACCTGGTCTAAAGACAGTAGGTTGTAAATGGATCTTCAAGAAGAAGACTGACATAGATGGGAATGTACACACATTTACAGCTAGGTTTACGGTGAAAGGTTACAACCAGACTCAAGGAATTAATTATAAGGAAACGTTCTCATAGGTAGCTAAGATAAATTCTATTAGGATACTTCTTGCCATAATTTTCTTTTATGATTATGAGGTATGGAAAATGGATGTTAAACCTGCTTTCTTTAATGGTAAACTTTCATAGGATGTGTATATTACAAAACTTGAAGGGTTTGAACATGCCAAGTTACCAAATAGAGTGTGTAAGCTTGAAAGGTCCATATATGGACTTAAACAAGCATCATGAAGCTAGAATTTGTACTTCCATGAGAAAGTCAAAGAATATGGTTTCTCTAGAAGTCCAGATGATTGCTATGTACATGTCAAAGCTACTAGGAGTGTCGTTTTCTTCCTAGTATTGTATGTTGATGACAAACTACTCATACGAAATGATATCCCGAAGCTGTAAAATGTAAAATCTTGGCTTGGAAAATGTTTTTCTATGAAGTAATCAAGGGAAGCGACATATTTACTTGGTATAAGAATCTATAGAGACAAATCTAAGCATTTAATAGGACTTAGTCAGAGTACACATGTGGATAAGGTATTAAAAAAGATTCAATATGGAAAAATTCCAAGAAAGGAAATGTTCCAATGCATCATAATGTTAAATTAAGTAAGTCTCAATCTCCCAATTCTAGTGATGAACAAGACAAAATGAGTCAAGTCTCATATGCTTCGACTATAGGATCGATCATGTATGTTGTGATATGTACTCATCCTGATGTGTCGTATGCTTTGAGTATGGTGAGTTGATATCTGAAAAATCCTGGACTAAGTCATTGGACGGCTGTCAAGAGCATCCTTAACATGACATCCCTATTTTCACGGCCAGAAAAGACCAATTTGTTTATGATTTATTTTGAAAATCAGAGTAACCTTTTAAAGAAAAGTGTTGTGGAATTTGTTCCCAGAAAAACATGATAAATACGTTATCAAAGCATTTCCGAAGAAATGTATTTTATTCATTTTAAAACATTAGGATGTCATCGTCGATACAGACACATACGCATAAATAGAACTTACATTCATTATCACTAGGGATTTATATCTCCTTAATCTCTCAGTGTAATGTAACTTCATATCGACACATGTGATACAAATGAATTTAATGGGTCAGGTTGGGAAACCTGGTGAGTACATAGGGTTTTCAACCCACAATAATATAATTATTAAGTTTAATCTTCAAACGGTTAACCCAATCATCTGTTCCCATTATCTTCTTTACTCTTAAGGATCTACCCTTAGAATCCGCTATTCCTCGTTCATTCATTCCTAAAGAGTATCCTAAGGAATAGACACGAAGTCCATCGTCGCCAAGGTTTATACAATAGGCACTAAGTCCATAGTCGTCAGGGATTATACAACATGCACTAAGTCCATAGTCGCTGGGGTTTATACAATAGACACTAATTCCGTAGTCACCAGGGTTTATGCAAGTGGCACTAAGTCCATAGTCGTCAGGGTTTATACAATAGGCACTAAGTCCATAGTCGCCAGGCAATGGCGGAGCCAATAGGGGGGCTGGTGGATGCTCTGTCCCCCTCAACCTCTTTTAAACCTTTAGTCATATTATAAATAAAAATGGATCGTAAGTAACTTTTAGCCCAAATCATTTAGATAACACCGTTAAGCATGCAGTTCAAATAAACCAATTATTATATAGAAAACAAGGGTATAAGAATTGCCCATCAAAATTGAGCCCAAGATATCACTTAAAACACGCAGCCTCCACCTTTATTTATTTTGCCTCCACCCCCTTTTTTTTAGTTTAATCAAATGAATATCCTTATTTGTGTGAATTTTTTGGTATCAATTGATTATACCCCCATTTGTGCATATATATAACTTTTGTTAATTGATGAGTCACCAAGATAAACTCCAAGTCCATAGCTATTTTTATTCGTTTTGACAATCTTTATTTCCAATTAAAAATTTGTTTCCGGCTACAAATGTAATATTTATGCAATTATAATTCTTTAATCAATAAAAGGTTAATCGATAAATATTAGTTAATTCTTATAATCGGTTGAAAACTTTTTAAAATTGATATTAATGGATGAATATGAGTCAATTCTTAAGGTATTTTGATAAATTTTAATATTGGTTTCTTATAATGATTGATGTAACTTCTACTACATATCGACAAATTTTTTTGTCAAATATTTCTTTTAAAATTTTAGACTCTATTTCATTTGGGTATAACAGTATATTTTAATATGTTATACGATGTGAGGCTGTCAGCTCCCTTTATTTTTAAATTCTGGCTCCGCCCCTGTCGCCAGGGTTTATACAATTGGCACTAAGTCCATAGTCGCCAATGTTTACTTATAACCTCTTTCATCCCTCCTCATTTATCTACCCATGTTTTACCCAACATATTTGTAGATATAAAATGCATATACAATTTAACTCATTTAAAACATGTATAAAATCGTTCATTTAGCATAGATAGGAGGTATTCAAATAATATGCACACACAACACGTAATTTATATAAAATACTTCATATCTATGTGTAAGATGAAAGTAACTATGCACTCACTTGTTAAAGTGATGATTCCAAACTCAGGCAGCGCTTCGCTTCTAACTATTCTATTTTCCTTCGACCAAACCTAGCATTATTATCGCTAAGTTTTAGTCTAATCTTTATTGCAACTAATTATTAGTCTAGATTCATCATTAACTCAAAGTCTACTTCATGATCTATCAAGTAAGGAACAACCAGGTAGGATCATATCGGAGGTAGGGTCTGTTTGGTATACGAAGTATACTGTTTGTAAATCCCACTTTAAACACCTCACTAAATCACTGCCTAGACATTATTCCCGTAAGTAGATCAATCAGTATAATGACTTTGAATCACTGATAAATTGTATTTATAGGTTCATAATAACAATACTATATTTAAATATAAGCTATACTTAAAGTAGGGTAAGCATATCTTACCTACGAGGGGGTTTGGATAGGATCCGGGCTCTGCAGGGGCAGAACTTCTGATCCGAAAGCTCTTCTTCTTGGAGCCTTCATGCGCTCAGGGACTCGCCTCTAACACATAGGAAGTGCTAGGGAAGGGGAGAAAGGGGTTAGGGGTTATGGGAGAGCAAGAGTATGAAAGGTGTGAGTTTTGGGGGTGATTTATGCCTCTATTTATAGGTTGTCTGGGCCTTCTCACGTCATGAGAAAGGGTTCTCACGTCATGAGCTTTGCGTAGGCTCCAAGGCGAAGTCTAGTGCTGACATGTGGCGCCAGACGCAGGTACAACAACCAATCTTTAAAAATTCATAACTTTCACACGCGTAGGTAAAGATAATATCTACAACTTTCCTATTGACTCATTCGGCTAATTCTCGACCCATTTTAAATTTAACAGTATGAGAAGATTATACTGTTAAATGACTGCGTAAAATTCATAACTTCTACATACGGACTCCGTTTCTGTCTGTCTTTTTATTGTTGAGCTCCTATTAATGAGACCTTAAATTATCATTTAGGTTGCGTTGGCCAAAAATCGATCGATCTAAAATTCGAATTCTGGGTTGTGCACTACTACGCCAAATCTTAGAAAAATCATAACTTCCTCATACGAAGTCAGATTTGGGCGTTCTTTTTATGAACGCTCTCGGTTTAACGTATACTAAAACTTTCATTTAGATTGCTAAGGCCAAAAAGTACTCTATTGTAAATTCACTATTTACGACACACAGTGTCGTGTCCGTTTTGCCGTAAAACTTCGACAAGCCATAACTTCTTCCTTCTAACTCGGATTCCGGTGTTCTTTATATGTACGAAACCCTTATGACATATACTAAAACTTACTTAAGATTTTTCTGTCTAAATAATCTTCCATAAAAAATTCATATTTTCACGTTTATTATCTCTAAATTGACTAGCCCGAATCTGCGGGCATTACACTTAACTATGTGACAAATACGAAAGACATTTTTTTTGTGTATGGTGGTGAAAAGAGATTATACTTAAAGGATATAGTGACACGAGTTTCTAGACAGATAGAGATGATTTAAATTCATAGTCCGGATGGGTATTTTTACTATATGTTGACGCAAGTTCACCTAGACTTTTCTTAGTTATTAAAATAGTTAGAGAAGCTCATAACATATTTCCTTCGTTAAAGTCACAATTTCCATTAAGCATGTAATTAGTGAAAGTTAACTAGAATTAAGAACCAAAAAATCACCAAATCGAAGAGGAGTCAAAAACGTTCACTACCATGTTGGAGAAAATGCTTTTGTGATTGTATGAAGTGAAAACTAACACAAGAATCACTTGTTGCTTGCTAATTTGAGGATCCTTTGCTTAATCAAGAAAATAGCCAACTAATCACTACAAATAGATTTAGACTTATGAATACAAATGTACAAGTAGCAAGAAGATGTTAAAACATAAAACATTCTCATAAAGATTCAAGAACAAGTTCATTGAGTTCTTCAACATTCAAGTGATTTCACCAAATTCAACCAAGATTAGTTTAGCATAGCATGGATAAACTCAAGAGAAAAAAGTAAAAATAGATTGTACCAAACATGTAGCTAGAATCAAAGAGTAAATAGTGATGTTTCTTCAAGTTTTCAAGATCTGCAAGACCTTTCCATAGAAATGACCAATTTTCGGATGTCAAGAAGAGTGCAAAATATGCACACCAACCTTCTTCATATAACACTAAATATAAATTTATGAAAATGCCCTAGTAGGGATCACGCGGGTAGGGAATGGCCCATTCAATGGCCATGTGAACTGATCTTAATTTGGTCCATTTTCACTTCTTAGGCCTTCACAACCTTAGCTCAATGGTCCATAACGAATCCAATCCATTTATAGTCGATGTTTTCAAGTTTTCTTCAATTTAAGCCTATTTTGGCTTCTTCAAATCACTCATAGCTTGTGTATTCGCCTGATCATTTATGCTCACATGTTCAAATATTCACCATTTTCTAAATTCAAGGCCCAACTTCTTCAAGTCATTCAAATATCAACAAGCCCAAGAATTGTATCATCATCATTAGTCTTTTAACCCATTATTCTTCATTGTCCTCCAAGTCAGTTTACCTCCCAAATACCTCGTTCTGCTAGTCTCCTTAAATCTGCAATTATGTTCATGAAACTAGAAAGTACCTGAAATAATTGTAAAATAACAAAAAGAAAAATATGCATGAAGATTAGCTAAATTATGAATGAAATGTGCTAAAATAAACTATAAAAATAAGTATATAAAATGAAACTATAATTATGTCTAGCCCGGACTGAATTGATGTGTGCAATTAGTAGCTGATTTGATCATCATAAATCATAAATCAAGAAACATAATGTTGAATTGTTAGGTTGATTCATAATCCATGACTAAATTCACACAAATATCTTATAGAAAAAAATTGATCACTTATCTAAGGGATGATTTTCAATTAGATTAGAGTTTGGTAAATGATATGGAAGGCATGCTTTGTTGGTTATTCGAAGATTATTTGACCAATAGTAGTTGATGACTTGTCGAACTGGGAGACTATCGGAAATGGGTGTCCAGTGTCATAACTTATTGGTATAACTTTAGGAATAATATCAAAGTCCTTTTAGGGTTGCCATCAAGTGCTAAAATAGCTAGAAAATGATTTAAGAGAGTGAGATAAATAGTTTATTAATTTATCATATCTTGGTAAATTTATTAGAAAACTAGTTTAAAATAATTTGAATTGATTTGGAATTAATTAGAATTAATCAGGAAATTATTTAAAGGTATAAGGACTGAAAATTAATTGTTTAATAGTTGAGCAACTAGAATATTTTGGAATCCCAATAGGTTGGTTGGTGTTAAGGAAGGGTAGAATCCTTCTAGAATTTGTCTATAGTTGTTGACAAGGCATAGATTTGAATTAGGATTAAATTTGATTATTTAATAAATTTAAATATGCTTTCTTTACAAGCTTTTTCAGCTATAAATATACCCTACTGGCCTTCAAAATTTTTGTTTCTTCTCTCCCTTGCACTCGCAGAATTCGAGTTTTGAAAGTCTTCTCTTCTCTCTCCTTATTTTCTAGTGTTTAGTCTTTTCGGTATGATTCTTTAGAGGCACTATACTTTGGGTGCTAAGACTTCCAAGACCATCAAGGAATTCAAGATCTACAAATGTTTAATAAGCAAATCTGAATTTTCTTGAAGCTAAGTAATTATATCCCTCTTTGTAGTATTACTTTTGTAGTTTTCAAAGTAGGTTGCAATAACTATTAAACATAGATCCTAAGTTGCTTGTGCACTTAGGGTTATTTTAATTGCTTCCGTTGACAAATATTTGTGTATAGATGCATAGAAAACCTATCACTAAGGATCGTCGGCAACAATCGACTCAGGGAAGTCAATAATAGTCTTTGACTGCCCCCCTCCTGGTCAATATTTTAATGCATGAGTCCATGTATTATGGTTGGGTCTTCATACCACTGCCAGCCTACATGCGTGGGTCAAACAGATCTTCTCTTAATTCTTGTCCCAACAGATTTCCAGCCTAGCAGTAGAATGGTCTTCTAGGCCCAGCTCCACCTCTTGCTCATCAGGGCCACGTGACAACCACCTCCACAACTAATGCGATGGGACAACAACCTTCTTCTAATTTCCCAGCTCCTTGGGATTAGTTTGGACCCAAATCAAGCAACAACCCTCCCTCAAATGTTTTCATCAATGTCTCTTTAAGAACCGGGCCAAAATGATTGGATTATGGATACGAGAGCAATTGATCATGTTCATGTAAATGAATGTATACTCGAATCCCTTAGTTATAATCATAATTTTCATTCGGTTATAGCTTGTAACATATCTCATATTCCTATAAATAAGATCGATCATTCTTCATTTCTTTTACATAATTCACACTGTCCCTTTCACCTTTACAATATTCCTATCACACCCACTGTAATAATAATAATAATAATAATAATAATAATAATAATAATAATAATAATAATAATAATAATAATAAATCTTATGTCCTCATCAAAATAAATGTTTAATTGAATTTGACTAATTTGGTTATACTATCAAGGATTACAAGGATTACAGGACAAAACAACCTTTAATCCGATGTGATAGTGATGGCCTTTTTTACCTGACTTTTCCTTCAACACCTCAAGCTAATGTCTTTGTAAGCCCTTCCATTTGGCACCAATGTCTCGACTATCCAAAGAAAAAAAAACTTTGCAATCTTTAATTTCCAATAATTCCATATTATGTAACTTAAAAATATAAATTCTTCCCACATTTAACTTAAAGACAAAAGGAGTTATTTCATTCAAATTCAGAAAGAAAAAACATCTAGTTTGACATATGTAACTCAAAGAGGAACAATATACATGCAAACCAAATTTATGTAAAATTATGAAGGTTCAAAATGTAATTCAAAAATCCAAGTGCACAGAAACAGAATGAAACATAGGACCTAGCTATTTCATTTGTCAAGGGTCCATCGTTGGTTAATTGAACATAACTATTTCTTTTTAAGGCTAGAGGGAATGATGGTGAACTTAACACACTCATCTGCCACCTAAGATTTTGTAATAAAACATGAAAATCTTGGAATTATTGGGGTGTGTGGTGATTCCATTTAAATAGCTAGGTTTTAGTTTGGTAAAAAAAAATAGAGAACACCATTCATAGACCATTTCCCCCTTTCTCTATATTCTCTCTTTTTGTTGGCCGGTTGCGAGGCATCCTTGTCAAGACCCTTGGCGAGAGCCTAAGGGCGGGGTTGGTGATGTCTTGGTGAGGAGCGACAAGGGTCACTCCCTATAGTCTAAGCCATCCCAAACCAATTTCAAAGTTCAACAACAAACTTTTTGGTTATCTGGGTGTAAAACCCAAAACCAGTTCCAAGTACCAATTTTTGGTTCCAACTGTTTCATCCCCACTTTACCCGGCCTAATACTTGGAAGCAAACCAAAGTCAGTTCCTTAATACCGTGTCGGTTCTTAAGTCTTCTAATCCTTCAATTCTGATTTTTGGGTTTTGGTTCATTCATGTCGGGCCGGTCCCACTTTCATTCCAACTTGGAATGATGACGGTGGCAACAAACGACAAGGGAGCTAGGGGTTGCCAATGTTTGGTACAATCTGTCTAATTCTAAATCGTACATACTCCTGACAAAGACTCTAAATAATCTTTCTCTGACTGAAAACATATTTGTTTGTTAGATCTAAATAATCTTTCTCTGACTGAAAACATATTTGTTTGTTAGACATCTAAATGGTTGTATTTAGAAGACACAAAACCAATAGTGAAGGTTTGTGTATATGTTAAGATTGAACTTAAAAATGATTTAGAAGGAAAATGAAAAGTTATTTGGAGGAACAAAGTGAGAAACCAAAATAAAATAAATAAAGGAAAGAGGAAAATGAGTGCTATTGACTAATTCAAAAACACAATTCAAACCTAGCTAATAATACTTCCTTTTATAAAGTAGCAAAACAAAATATGGGCCACTAAAACATAAGATAATGAATTAATGACACGAAAAAATTATGCCACTTAAAAACCTTGTGCTACTTCTTGTGCTATTAAATGTAGTTATATATATATATATATATATATATATATATATATATATATATATATATATATATATATATATATATTATTTTGTAGTGAGGCTCTCGACTACTTAGTCTTTTTTGCGTCAGTTCAAGAAAACAGAAATCCAAAACTGATATTCAATTCTAAGAAGACAAAATTGCAAAAATGGTCCCTGTGGTATGCAATTTTTTGGGATTTTAGTCCAAACCATGACTTTTTTGGATTGGTGGTCCTTTTAAGGTAGTTTGCTTGTGATTTTGGTCCTTCAATAAATTGAAAAGACTAAATTATCCTTATTATATTTATTTTCCACTTTTCTTTTTTTTTCTATAAATATTTATATATAAAAAATAAAAATAGGGCTCTCTCTCTCTCTCTCTCGCGATCTTGCAGCTATAACAAAAGCAGCTTCATCAGGGATTCAGCTTCATAAGTAACTCTCCCTGTTTCTTCATCAACATCAGGAATCGCTATCCCTGTTTCTTCATCAACATCAGGAATCGCTGTGTGACAAATCGCAAGTAATCTAAAGAACTTCTGAATAACATCAGAACGTGGTTCAAGAAGCCAACTTCAAAATTATACCCTTTTACAGATAACCCAGAATCATCGTCTTCATCATCATTATTGTCATCAAGAACTCTTCCATTAACAACCAATGGTGATCCTGTCTTTTTCGCCATAGCTCTTTCAACCTCTGTAACACCACGTCCGTATGTTATTCCTGCTATTGAACACTTGATGAACTCCATTAAATTGCAGGTTAAAGTCCCGGTTTTGTCTGATAAAATCGTGTCGATTTGGCCGAGTTCTTCGGTGATATTTGAAGTTCGCGCGTGTGCGGGTTTATCAGCTTCTTCGTAGTACATATGAATGTCGTTGTTGATGAAAATCGTCTGTAGAACTTTCACGATTTCTATTGAAACGTATAGAGAAATCGGGATTAAATATGTGTATAACAATAAAGCTGTGAGAAAATGGAAAATCGCTGCAGCTGAAGCGCGTTTCGGGTCGAAAAAGATCTCTGAATCGTCGGGTCTCAAATACCATCGTTTCATTCTGTGATTGTGAAGATAAGGGGGATGGAGACTGTTGGTGGCGAATGATGGTGGCTTATGTGTTTATGAATCTTGATTGCGTTTTTTACATGTAGGAATTGAGCATTTTTGATGGGAGAAATTAGGTTTTTTGGAAGGAGAGAATATGGTGAAAGGGGGAAGAAGATGAAGAATAAAGTCGTATGCGTTTTTGGTTGTAATCCATCGAGAGAGAGAGAGAGAGAGAGAGAGAGAGAGAGAGAGAGAGAGAGAGAGAGAGAGAGAGAGACCCCAAATTAGGTAATTATTTTATTTTTCATTTAAATTAAATAGAAAAAGAATAAAAATATATATCAGAAAGGCATAATAGTCTTTTCAGTTTACTGAGGGACCAAAAACACAAAGAAAGTAGTTCAAAAGGACCACCAATCCAAAAAAGTCGTGGTTTGGACTAAAACCTCAAAAATTTACATACCACGGACCATTTTTGCAGTTTTGTCTTCTAAGAAATGAGACATATTCAATTATGATTTTGTGAGCATTATGATTTTTTAGAATATTTTGTAGTAGTATTGAATCTAATTTACATCTGATTTTCAATTTCGAGGATTTTTTTTTAGATCATTTTGATTTTGTGTAGTAATTATGAATCAACATGTTTTGTGAGAAAACCCAAAACTGATGTTCAATTCTAATTTTGTAGTAATTATGATTCTGATATTCAATTATTATTTTGTAGTACGTAGTTTGTAGTAGATTTTGTTGCAGTTTTGAATCTTGTATTAAGTTCTGATTTTATAGTAGTTTTAATTCTGATTTTCAATTATTATTTTGTGAGATTCTGAATCTGATTTGGTATTTTTGTTGTGTGTTTTATAGTTTTAGCAACCATACTTTGATAGGTAGGCGTTTATAGTTACGTAAATGTTTTTTCTTTTGTAAATTAAAGGCAAAACCAATCATAGGCCATGGTAGTGAATCAGTGAATGTTGGTGCTTCCCATAAAGACAGATGAGTGCCTCTACTCCTTTTCTTCATTGTTTACTAAATATTCTCTCTGCGCACAAACCACTAAAGAAAACAAAAACTATTCTAGATCGATACATAGATACATAGAGAGATAGAGAGATGGAAGAACACGGCGGAAGACGGTGGCCACTGGTGGTGCTAGCATCATCCCCGTTTCATGGCCACATGACCCCTACTCTTCAGCTCGCTAAAGCCCTTCATGCCCATGGGTTCTCTATAGCCATTGCTCACTCCAATTTAAACCCTCCTAACCCTTCTAACCATCCTTCCTTCACTTTTCTCCCGCTTTCCGACAATTTATCCACTATCGATGACTCCGGTAGCTTCAGTAATTTCATCCAGACTCTCAACAAAAACTGCAAACCATCCTTCCAAGAACACTTGACTCGATTGATCGGTGAACAAAATGGAGGAAATAAATCAATCGTTGTCATCTATGACCACCTTATGTTTTTTGCAGGAATCGTTGCCGTCGATCTGAATCTTGCCGCCATAGTCTTCCGCAGTTGCAGTGCAGCGTACTTTCCGGCTTACCTTGTCCGTCAGCAGCTCCATCAAGAAAGCAGATTTCTTGAACAAGGTACATCAAACTTAATTACAACCTTGATTTATGTAGATGAAAGATTCAATTAAGTAATCTAGTACTTTTTCAATTAAAAGCACGACAAAGTACTAGATGTATATACAAACTAATTAAGGTAACTCCTATTTGTTGAAAAGATTATGTGATGCAGGAGATGGTGCCAAATCATCATCCCCTCAGGTACAAAGATCTGCCCTTTTCAAAATCACCTGTTGAAGATATGCAGCAACTGGTAGCCATAATGAGCCAATCGATACGACCCTCTACAGTTATTTGGAACACCATCAAAGTTCTCGAACATGAAGCCTTAACCCAAATCCAGAAGCACTACCAGGTTCCAGTTTTTGCAGTCGGACCTCTGCACAAAATAGCACCAACTAATCCCCCTACTAATTTTCTCGAAGAGGACACTAGTTGCATTGCCTGGCTCGACAAACAAGCTCCCAAATCCGTGATTTACATAAGCTTCGGAAGCTTAATGAGGTTGGATAAGAAAGTGCTAACCGAGATGGCATGTGGGATAGCCAAAAGCAACCAGCGGTTCATATGGGTGGTTAGACCGGGTTCAGTTTGTGACTCGGAATGGACTGAGTTCTTGCCGGAGGGTTTCATAGAGGAGACGAGAGAACGTGGCTTGATTGTAAAATGGGCGCCCCAAAAGGAAGTGTTGGCCCATTTTGCTGTTGGTGGATTTTGGAGTCATTGTGGTTGGAATTCGACATTGGAGAGTATTTCGGAAGGGATTCCGATGATATGCCAACCTTTTAATATAGACCAAATGGTGAATGCACGTTACGTGAGTTATGTATGGAAGATAGGGTTTGAATTGGAGGGTTTAGAGAGTGGGGAGATGGAAATTATGATTAGGAGAGTTATGGTGGATGAAGAAGGGGAGGAGATGAGAGTTAGAGCAATCGGAATGAAGGAAATGGTTAAAGAAGCAGTGCAAAATGGTGGTTGTTCATATGATTCGTTGGAGGAGTTAGTGGGTTTCATCTCGTCGTGTTGATAGTCAAGAAATGTGGTGAATCTGCAAGGTACAAAACAATTTATTGAATGATCAACTTATTCACATTCAAATTTAAATGAGGTTTTTCGATTCTTATAAATCTCAAATATTTCATTGCTGGCTAAACTTACATATATACGTATTTTATTTTTCCGTTTAAGCCAAAACACTAGATTAGTTAAAAACTAAGAATATAATATAGATTCTAGGTTATAACCATGGACACAACCGATGAATAACTTAAAAATAATTTTAATTAAATTATAACTTAGTTATTGAAAATTATAACTGGATCGGAAAAAAACCGGGACCGGGACGGACCGAACCGGATTATCATATTAGGGGGCCAGTTTTCAGGTTTGATTTTTTATCAATAATCAGGTTTTGGATTTGGACCGGACCGTACCCGAATTAAAGGATTTAACCCGGACCGGACCGAAAAACAAAAAGTTATTTATTTTATTTTTTTATTGACAAACAGTAAGCAAGAATTACCAAAATTAAAAAAAAAATGTTGTCCGATTGAATTGATTCGACCTCTCCAATGGATCACATTATAGTGTCAATTTTTTTTTGTTTCGGCCTCTTCACTTGATCGTATTATGGTGTTGATTTTTGTTTCTCGAAAAACCAAAAGTTATTTCCTAAAACAATTTTTTAATAAAAATAGTGTAGTTTTTTTTAAATAATATAGTATTTTTTTAAATAAAAATAGTGTTGTTAAGTGCAATTTTTTTTATAAAAATAGTGCAGTTTTGCTTTATAAAAGTAGTGCAGCTTTTCTTAATAAAAATAGTGATGTTAAGTGCAAAAACGGTCCGATTTTTGGGTAAGGTGATTCACGGTTTTTGGTCTTCGGGTCGGGCCGGTCCGAGTTCAGCAAGTTGCTCATCCCTGGTAATATCATAATGACATAATCATTGATTGAAATTAAGAAATGATATTGGTTTGAATTATTAATGTATTATTGTATTATACATTTAGATAGCGTGTATTTGTATTTAGCCCAACAGTTTCCTAGCCCATGGGGACTATGTAATCTTGTATTTAATCATTATTATTACAATGCTTCTTCATTGAGGAAAGATCTCGTCCAATATGGTTTCAGACTAAACCCATCTACCCTAATTTCCTCTTCACGATCCTCCTGTTGACGTGCACCAATGGTGTCGTCGATCACCCTTCTGCTTTGCCATGTTTTCTTTTCTTCTTTCTTCTTCACCTCTCTCTCCATCTACACTCTCTATAATCAGCCATGTCTGGTGATGAATCCTCAGGTTCGAAAAACTCCATCAATCAGAAGCCATATGGTGTTGTTAACATCAAAACTCATGTTCCTATTATTCTTGACTTCAATGAATTAAACTATGATGCCTGGCGCGAATTGTTTGAAACTCACTATAGGGGATATCGGGTGCTTGGATTTCTCGACGGGACTTTACTTCCAAAGTCTGATAAGGATGAAGAATGGTATGCCCTAGACTACATTGTCAAGTCATGGATCTATGCCACTCTTACTCAGCCTCTCCTCACATCCATAGTCAAGAAAAACTCCACCGCTCATTCCATATGGCAAAGCCTTGAAGACTTGTTTCGTAAAAATAAAGATACCCAAGCCATTGAACTTGAAAACGAACTTCGATTCATGACACAAGGTGAACTTTCAATTGCCCAATATTGTCAAAAAATGAAGTCCATCAATGATCTCTTGGCCAATATCGAGAACCCTATCCCTGAAAAGTCGTTTATTGCACATCTGTTGAATGGCTTATCCCCACAGTTCGAAAACATATCCATGCTTCTTCGCCATAGGGACCCATTTACAACCTATAATTTGGTCCGCTCCAAGCTTCTGGTTGAAGAAAGCAGACTAAAATCGAACCGCCCAACACCACCTTCACACTTGGATCACTCCTCTGCACCTTCGATATTGTATGCCGCCAACAGTAGTCGCACACTGTCTTCCTCTAACCGTAGTGGTCGTCGTCCTAATCAGAATCGTCGTGGAGGCGGCAACTCTGACTCCCATCGCCGAATACTTTTGGGTCTGGTCATATGTTGCATCCCCAACCGGTTCCTTGGAACCCATTCACCTTACCGTGGCAGAATTTTCCTTGGGGGTGTCCACCTTCTTGGCCCAGCTATAGACCCAATTCAGCAGCCCAACGGCGCATGCCTAACTCACCAGCCCAATCAATTCAATAGGGCATTCTTGGTACCCCACCTTCCGCTACAGCAACTGCATATCACACAACCTCCACTCCAACTCTTCGGCCTCCATGGCAATGGTTCCCTTCAATATCTCAAAATCAGCCTATCGACCTCGCTCAAGCCTTCAACTCCTTGAATGTTACTGATAGTGCGGATGCTAATTGGTATACGGACACCGGAGCCACATCACACCTTGGCTCCGATACAGGTATACTCACATCTTTTATCAATAAGAGACACATTAAATCTGTTCTTATTGGCAATGGTTCATCTATTCCCGTTACTCATACCGGTCACTCCAAACTTTTTTCTGTTAATCGTCCTTTACATCTTCATAACATTATTGTCACCCTTAATATTATCAAGAATCTTATATCATTTGGCATTTTGTATATATAAAAATGTTAGAAAATTATAATTTTGTAGAATGCAATATAAATATAAATAAAACTGAAACTGAAATCTATATAAATAATAAAACTGTACAAAGGTTTTATAAATTTCTAAAATCTTCTTTATACACAACAACAAATGTTTTATTTGATAGTTTACCATCTTTATCGAAACACGTATCAACAAACACAAGTCTAGGTGTCGTTTGTTTTTTCGAAGCGAAAATGTTTGAAGTATGCGGACCACCTCTGCAACCCTCTGTAACAGAAGAAAGAGACCAAACGGTTGCAGCATGTAATAAAAAGTTTATTTGTTTTTTAACCTCTACAGACTGCTGCAATAAATTAAACTAAGGTGTGAAGAGGTTTGAAGCAGATGGTCAAGTGTTGCGTCACGCAGTACACACGCAACAGTTTTTAAGTTAGAAGTCTTCTGAAAAACAAACAGCTGCGAATGGTCAAGTGTTACGTGTGTGCTGCGCGGAGCATCAATAAGTAGTCAGAAGTAGTTTTTTAGAAAAAACAAACAACACTTAAGCTTTGTTGCTTATCCGGTTATCCCTTTAGAGTGTTGATGGCTATTTTAACAATTTTACCCTTGTCCTACATCACATATAAAAGAGGATACGAAGAAGGAACAAAAAAAGAAAACAGAAATATTAAAATTAAGATAAATATAACAATATTTACATACACAGATCAGTGATATAAACTTTCAAGCATACAATTTTAGTTTCAATAAACATTTACTTAGGCATTTTAGCAAACAAGCTATGTACATAGAGTATATTTTGTCAACCACCTGGAAATCACCAAACTTTATCATTTACTCTGTTATCCCCATCATGGTATATATCAGTCACTTCTACTTGATTATCCTTGACATGGTGTAAGTTTTCCAACTACCCAGACCATATGCAAAAGTTGTTGTCGAAAATGACAAAATTCATTAGTTATTTAATTTATTTCTAATAGTAATATGTGTGATGGCATAAAAGAGTTGTCATATAAAAGATGGTCTAACATAAAATCACCCAGAAAATAAGCAATTTAATAAACTTGTCAATGACAAAATGAAGTGAACTTACTGAAATGTAAGATGGTAAAATGTGATCATCTTTCGAAATTCGTTGATATTCATGTAATCTTTGGAGACGGGGCTTAAAGCCTTTGAGTTTGGATTTTTTACCCACAAGTAGAGCTTATTTAACATCTGAATAAAACATATTCATTTAAACTTTTGATGTTGTTTTTTAATTTCCGGGTACCAAAGGCAACAAAGCAATAAACTTTGCCTGAATATTCTTTCATTAGGTTTATGTTATTATCATAAAATAAAAAAATGAAGGTAGAAGAGAACATGTCACCCCTTAAAGTTGATTTGCTTTTCACAAAACGGGACATATACATGACCCACAAACAACACACAAATCACAAGAACACAGACAAATTTTTTTTTACAATTTGACATTTTAAAGGGCACACAAGAAGAAGAAAGACATTTGGTCACCTTTATATAAGAATTGATCCAAACAGAAGTCAACCGTTGAAAACAACATACAATTTGTGTGAAAATTGGCCCATGTGTTACTGAAAGAAATGAGAAACAACCCCTGTGTTACTAAATTTACAAAATAGCCCCTGTGTTACAAACTTTCAAGCATATAATTTTAGTTTCAACAAACTACATAATAGCTCCCTATATTAGGTTTTTTTTGTTTTTTTGAAGCAAAAAATTCATGAAGTCTACGGACCACCTCTACAACCATCTATAGCAGAAGAGGTGGACCAAACGGTTGCAGACTGTAATAAGAAACGTGTTTGTTTTTTAACATCTGAATGCTGCTACAGATATTAGAAATTTAAAATAAACTGATTTTATAAACCGAAAATAGTTTTTCAATATCACAAATTTTAATAATGTATGACATTTCAACAAGAATTTATGATATTTTAGCAAAAAAAAATGATATTTCAACAAAAAATAATGATATTTCATCAAGAAATTATCATTATTCAATATAAAAAGCGAAAAAAAAAATCAACAAGAATAAACCAAAAAAACGAAAAAAAAAAAAGTGAAACAAGAATTCAGCAAGATTTCAGCAACATATAATCAAGATTCATCAAGATTTCAGCAAGAAAAAAAAAAGATGAGGTTGGAAAAGTAATACAAGTACTGCCCCAATCAAAACACGCGCATAATTTTTTTTTACTCCAAAGACTTCTAAAAAACGAACAGTTGTAAGAGGAAAAGTGTTGTGTGTGTGCTGCATTGCGCATCAACAAGAGGTCTGAAAAGTTTTTTTTACAAGAAAAACAAACACCTTAATGTATTTCATAATACATTGTAAAAAATTACATAATAGCTCCCTATGTTAATCAATGGACAAAATAGCCCTGTGTTACTAAATTTACAAATATCCCATGTCTTAATAAATTAAGTGAAATCTGGTCCTTAGTTATTCAATCAACAAAACAGCCCCTATGTAACTAAATTTTCAAAACAGTCCCTATGTTAAATTGTGAGAAATTTGGTCCTTTTGTTCATAGAACAAATATCATTCTACTTGATTATTATTTTCTTTTATTTTTTAATCTATACTAATAGTAAGGAATTGTAAGTTTATGGCAACGTTCTTTGCTTTTTGTTATGAACTTATTTGGTTAATATCAATGTACTTTGAGTTTAATCTTAAATATACTAACCGTAATTTCTAGGTTTCTTTTAAGTTAATATCAAATGTACCACAGATAAACCATTTAAACCCAAAACATTACACCTTATCAAAAAAAACAGAGATCTCAACTCTTGTTTAGAGGTTAAGTATACAATCGGACCAAAAAAAACCTTTCTTGTTTACAATTTTACCCTTTAAAGGGCACACGAGAAGAAGAAAGACATATAGTCACCTTTATACAAAAATTGATCCAAAAAAAGTCAGCCATAGAAAATAACATATTATTATAGACAAAAAGTGTAAAAAATAGGATGTTATTTGATACCATTTTATGAAAAGAGACATACATCCAAAAACAAAAACATAACAATACTTTTAATGTGTTTTTACTTAGGGGTGAGCAAAAACCGAACCGACTAAAGAAAAACCTACAAAACCGCAATAAACCGCAACCGAAAAACCGAAACCGATGCAAAAACCAATGGTGCAAATTTAATTTTTGCAAAAACCGAATGTCAACGGTGCGGTGCGATTTCTATCCTAAAAACCGGTCCACCAAAACCGAACCGCACCGCAAGCGTGTATTGTAATAAATCAATCAATGTATATTATATACATGCTATTTAAAATACTTATAAACGATAATATATTTATTATATGTTTATTTTGTGTTTGTGTAAGACTATATGGGGTGCAAAAAGAAATGTTATATTGTTAGCCAAACGTACTAATCGATTACATGTAATAAGCTTGTAACAAATTAAGTCAAAATCAACCAACCTTCAATTATTAATTAGTTTGTGAGAGTAGTCACAAGTTGTATTTTAAGCGACTTACAATTTTTGATTATGTAATTTTGTTTTGAACTGAAAATGAATGGTTTAAAAAAAAACAGCACAATACAAGCTTACATGCACATGGTTTTTAGTTCTTACAGTTTTAAAAAAACTGCACCAAAAAACATAAAAAACTGCACCAAATTCTTAACACGGTTTAAAACCGAAACCGCACCGATACAAACTGAAACCGCATTGAAAAACCGAAAAACCGCACCCAATGGTTTTAAGAATGCAAAAACCGCACCATGCGGTTTGCGGTTCGGTTTGGTCTGAAAACCGCACTAAACCGCACCATGCTCACCCCTAGTTTTACTGGTGTTTTCGTGGTGGAAGATGTGCAAGCAGACATGTAACACTCTGTTCCGAATCGTTTCCTAATTCGGGGTCGTGACCGAGGATCTGATATCATAAGGCTTAGGGCCTTTGGGAAAGAGAGATTTAGACCATTTTGGGTGTGGGTAATGTAGGTTAGATGATCCGGGAGTTCGGTTTGTGATTTGAAGCCCAAGGATATAACCGTAAAGTGGCGGTTCAAGCTTTTTTTGAATTTTGGATTTTAGTTCGGGAAGTTTCAAGGCAAGAATGAGTTGATAGAAGTGTAGAGCTTCTCATTACCTTTCTAAGGATATAAGGATCGTCGAAAACGGACTTAGAATGAAGAAGTTATGGACTTCGGAAGTTTGGCGGTTTTAGAATTGAGCCTAGTACGCTGGGCGTACATGGAAGTACGTTGGGCGTACGAGGCAAGGCAGTCGCAGATTCTATTTGGAGTACGTTAGGCGCACCAGAAGTACCAATGGCATACTCTAGTCAGACCCAAACCCTAATTTAGGATCTTAGGATCTTAGACCCTATTTAAGCTCCTTAACACAACACCACACCCTCTTATCTTTAGCCTCTATCCCATTAAACCCTATAAATGAAACCCTAGCCTCCATTGGTGTGGTTCTTAAGCTTTTGGTGGTATTTCATGCATTTTGGTGCTCATTGAAGAAGAAGGAACTTCTTGTAGAAGTGTAGGATTGCTTGAAGCTTTTGGATCCAGACTTTGTGCATCTTGATCTACCATCTGGAGGTACAAAGCTTCAAGCTTTATGGTTCTTAAGTATAGATCTGTATTTAGGTGGTTTTTTTCCATGTTTTGGTCCCAAGGTGTTGATTTTGTGAGTATAAACTACTCCAATAGCTTAGAATGCTCGATCTTGGCATTTGTGAGGTCCCTTATTCATAAAAATGTCATTTTGATGAGTTATTTTGGACCATGCATGAGTTTGGGTGTTTATTACAGATTTTATTAAGGATTTGGTCCCATTAAGTCATGCAAAGGAGTAAAGTTTCCAACTTTACGTGTTAAGACATCTCCTTAGGGTCATATATGAGTTTAGATGTTCTTATCTTAACCATTAAGAGCTTTTGTGGGATTTTTGGCTCTCTGTTGAGTACGTTAGGTGTGCATAGGAGTACACTCAGTGTAATGTATGATTTGCGCAGCATCTTGTACATTGTGCTTCGACAGTGGGTACGCGGGGCATACGTTTCGAGTACGCAGGGCGTACTTCCCAGGAATCCATTTTGGGCCTTGGGCCTTTTAGGGGTTATGCCATTTGAGGTTGGACCGGTTATGGAAGGGGTAAAATGGTATTTTACCCTTTAGGAAGTTGGATTATGGATTGGGCCTTGAATTTTGTGTGATTGGGTTAATTATTAATTATGGTTGTATTTATTGTTAGTTGGTGCGAGGTTATCCGGTAAAGGGAGCCGAGCAATTATTCACTTATTTGCTTATCAACGGATTGAGGTGAGTTCCTCACTGTGTTTAGCCGGTCGAAGGCACAAATGTCGACCCATTAATTGTATGATTAGTATGCTAGTTGTTTGTATGACTCTTGCATGTGATATGTGTTTATATGTTACCGGGCAAGACCCAATGTCTGGCGAGGCCCGATGATCATTTTGTATGCTATTCATATGTTTGATTATTGCATGTGTTATGTGTTATTATGTCTATATGCTTATATGTATACCGGGCAAGGCCCGATGATTGACATATCTGTATACTGAGTGGGGCCCATTATATGTTTGATATGTATGGTATGTGGTATTTTAGGGAACCTACTAAGCTTCGTGCTTACGGTTTATATGGTTATGGTTTCAGGTATTTCCGGTTCGAAAGAGAAGGGCATGGCTTGATCGCAGCACATCCACCCATGTTTTCACAATGTGATGATTTTGGGATTGTACTCTAATGATTGTTTTATTATGAAATACTTTTGGATGTTTGAATAAAAGATAATTGGTGTTTTGATAAAATTAAAAATGAAATTTTTACCTCATAATTTTGGGACGTTACAAGACAAAAATATAAATATTGAACTTATTAAACTAATTAAAGGGAAGAGTCTTATATTTGGTTATCCCTTTCGAGTGTTGATGGCATATAAGCATAAACAAAAATTCAATTTAAAAGTAAAAGGTAATGAAGAACTATAAGAGAAGGTATATAAAATGTGTAAGAGAATGAGAAGTAGTTACGATAATAAAGACAACCAAAATAAGGAAAAATAATAAAACCATGGACATAGTTATTTGGAGAAGTATTTTAGAATAGCAGAGAAGAAGTAGTATAAAGGACTCAAACTTCGAAAGATGGAAAAGGTTGGAAAGAAGTTTAGGTGTTCGGTTAATATAAATGAAATCAATAGTCAACGATAATGTTGTAAACATTATTTCATGGCTATTATAATGGAGGAATAATTTGTAAAGGATAAAGCAATTCAACATCATTGCTAAAAGGGTAAATTACATGAATGGTCCCTATGTTTTGGGGTAATTTATGCGTTTAACAACTTTTTTTTTAATTCGGATAGTCCCTACGATTTGTTTTTGTTTTGAATTTGGTCCCTGATCAACTTAAAATGACCATGATACCCTTATATGTTTTTTTAATAGTTTATTTATTATTATTATTATTATTATATAAGTTAGATATAAAATAAATAATAAATAAAAATGTCAAACATAATCTTTCTCTCTCTACACTAAATACATGTGAGACTTCATCTTCCGCCTTAAACGACTTCCCTCTCCGGTTTCCGGTGACTGCCAATCTTCCCCTCCGGTGCCTACCTTTCTGCTGCACCCTCACTCTGCAGTCGGTGCCCTTCCTTTCAACTTCTTCTTCCCCGCTTGCACTCTCTTTGAATCCTTCATCTTAAAACAATATAAATTTCTCATAGGGGTCATAGGAAGGGTACAGATCTGCTCTAATCAACTGTAGTTTGCATCTTCAATCCTGACCATGTTCCTCTCCCTTTCAGAACCTAATCTCCGATTTGCACCGTAACTATACTACCACATGGTTTGTCTCTTCATCCTTTTTTCTTCTCATCTTCAACCACCTCTAGTCCACATACGTAATCTTGATTTCACCAAACTAGACAATCTAAAGGGAGGAGAAGGGGTATATAGTGACAAACCTGTAACTGTAATGGATTTAATTGTAGGTTTAACATGGTAAGAACACTAATGTGTTTAGGGACCAGGGCGACATCCGATCCGACAATCCATAAATATGGTAAGAAAAGGATGGAATAGAGAAGAGGGATGCCTAGATCCACCCTCTTCATCTCTATCAGCGATCTAGAAATCCGAAACATAACCAAATATGACAATACAACAATCTGAAACAAAGAAGAGTAAATCGAAATATCCATCCAACCACACCATAGATCTCCAATCCAATTAGGTAGAAATTGAGATAGAATTATCAACACAAGAAATTTGATTTTTTCGATGGGGGTTTTCATTTGTGTTTAGGTTACCAATGGTAAATGAGAAAGGAGATTATCAATGTTTGGAACAGAGGATGTCGATGACGATATGGATGGTGACCTTCTTCCAGGTTATAGTGTTGGCGGCGGGTGGGCGGCGGTAATGGAGGTTACCGTCGATCGAAGGAGTAAGGAGAGGTAGAGACTAGAGAGAGAAACATGGGTTTGGGCTTAGGTTTGACCGAAGAGAAAAGTCAAGGGAAGGAATATGAGGTTATGTGGGTGTCACACCCCAAAACCGGAACGACGGAAATGTTCTGGGGTGGATGACGTCATGTCAAGTATCACAACATATGCAGTATAGTAATCAAAGTACAACAACCATTGCATTAATAGTAATAGTTTTACATGGTTTACATTACATTACATCATCAAAGTAATACAAGTAATAATATAAGTGCAGCTTGGTACTAAACCGTCTTCAACAGAAGCTCCTGGAATGTACCTGTCTAATGTTGACCTAAGAATACAAGTTATTTGAAAAGCGAGTATCAGCATTTTTACAAATGTTGGTGAGTTCGTAAGTATTTAGTGTCATTTTGTTCAAATAACTTAACTAAAAGTAGTAGTTTGGGATCAACAGTGTACTAGAGTCCTTTCTAGAAAATCCTATATTTTCTCAAATAAAAGGAGTCTTCTACCAAGACTCGACAGAGTTATGTTGTAAAAAGTAATTTTCCCTTAAACACTATCATTACCAAAATATGGTGTTTGGTTTTAAAGGAAGTAGGAGGATATCAGGGAAAATAACATATGCCTCAGCAGTGAAGACTGCTGACTAAGTCAGAAAGAAATCATAGACTCCAGGAGAGTATCGAATGAACGGTATGCCTGGCTCAATCTAACAAAAGGGAGACACAGATCCCAGACGGTATCAAATGAAAGATACGTCTAGCAAAGTCTAAAAAACAGTGAACACAAACCCCAGACAGTATCAACTGAATGATACGTCTAGCAAGGTCTAAAAACAGTGAACACAGACCCCAGACAGTATCAACTGAATGATACGTCTAGCAAGGTCTAAAAACAGTGAATACAGTGTTAAAAACCCGTTACCTTAAGGCCATGAATTAAAAGGTAACCCCGAGATACTCGTAACCATACTGACAGACACTAGAGAAATTGACGCCCTGCAAGCGTCGGTGTAAGTATGACATTTGTCACCCCTTGGCTTGGTAGGCCGTAGACTGTAGCTAGCAGTCAGGGTGCGGGGGTGTCAATCTTGTATAGATCTATACACATAATGTCCGCTCTCCCTACAAGAGACTCTGGTTACCAACTTGACAACGGAGAAGGCCGTGTACTGAAGATGTATCTCATATTGTGAGATCTGATGTAAAATACGGGACTAATGATAGAGACTCACAACTGAACTGACTAATGTAAACCTATATGTCTATGCTTGTATACATAATATATAACTAATGATCAAACGACCTTCGGACGGACATCCAATCCCACCAGACCACATCTCAATGAAGAAAATGAAATAGGGCGAACAAGCCTTCCTAAGTCCTTTAAACATTATTTATATATAACTATACAAGCACATGCATACATTTAACTAAGTAGAAGCATTTAACGAAGTTTAAGTGTTTAATGAAGTAGAAGTGTTTCCCAAAGTATAAGTGTTAACAAGTAGGAGCTTATTGTGAAGTAGAAGCGTGTCGTGAAGTAGAAGCGTATCGTGAAGTATAAGCGTATCGTGAAGTATAAGCGTATCGTGAAGTAGGAGCATTAACAAGTATAAGTGAAGTAGAAGCATTAACAAGTATAAGTGAAGTAGAAGCGTTAACAAGTATAAGTGAAGCAGAAGCGTTAACAAGTATAAGCGTATCACGAAGTGAAAGCGTTATCAAGTAGGAGTTTAAACTAAGTAGAAGTGAAGCAGTAGTATCTTAACCAAGTAGGAGTATAAAAACATGGGAGAAAACTTTGATGAAAAACTTGGGAAAACCTTTATACCTGAGAAAATCACGTCTTGGTATTCTTTTATAAAATAAGTTTGAAAACCTTTAGAAATTCTTTGGAAACCTTTCATAAACAAGTTTTGAATGAACTTTGATAAAACATTTTGGGTAAAGAAATCCTTTGTTTAACATACTGCCATAACAGGATCTGAAGTAAAACACACAGCGTGGGAAAACATTTGAGAAAAGCTTTGAATAAGTAAAGACGTTTTGGAAAACCATTTGCAATATCATACTCGGTAAAACAGTTGACAGTGTAATAAATCCTTGTGCATGCGGGTTATCAATCACACGTGATTGATATGATAACTGGCATGTTTAACTTGTATTCCCCCCCCCCCCCATAAAACATGTAAAAACATTTAAAAAGGTTAATTCAGGGGTATGAACTCACCTGTTGTAAGTGGATCGAACGAAGGTGCCGGTTGGGTGCTCGGTGTCAAGTAAAGACTTGAACACACTTAGTGACCTATTAACATCTGATAATATATGTTTACATACAATTAGTACATATAATACTAATTAAACAAGTATACGCATCCTAAAGTGCGGAAAACACTTCGGTTGAGTGCTAGGGGTGTCCCGGGTAACATTTATGGGTGTGTATGGCCTAAATATGGAGTTTACTCTTCAAGAGTAAACTCTTTATAGAGTTCACAGCCCTAAGACCATGTCCCCATAAGTTTACGGCCGTAAACTCATGGTGGAGGTGTTCTAGGATGCTAAATGGCCTCATCTCACTCATAGAATTAGGCTAGGTCCAAATATAATGCATATGAAGGGGTTTAATGTCTTAAATGGACCATTTGAGGAGTTTACGGCCGTAAGCTCCTATATGCATGTTCTTTTGGTGTTTTAAGGTCTTAAGTGGTAGGATATAAAGTTCTATGCATTTTCCAAGTCAAATGAAGGAGTTTAGGCATCATTTGAGCACTTAATGGGAGTTTACGGCCCATGGACCAATTCTATGGGATTTCACAGCCATAAACTCCTATTCCCTTGGTTTTATTGAAGTTTAAAGCCTTTACAATAATGGAATTGCTTCTATACATTTTTCCAAGGCCATAGGAAGTGTTTGTGGGCATTTCTAACGCATAAAACTGAGTTTACTCCCCATGAAGAGGAGTTTACGGCCCAAGCATGTTCTTGGGCAGTAAACTCATGTTTACTCTCCAAAAACTCGTTTCAAGGTGTTCTAAGTCCGGATGTGTAAGCCTACAAGTCATATCTAAGCCTTAGGGGTAATTTGGAGGGGTTTTGGGGCTTAAAAACCCCCCCATTAAATGGTGTTCACGGTCCAAGAGTGTTCTTGGGCAGTAAACACATAATCTTGCCCCTAGTTTATGTCTTAAACTCGAATTTGCATGCTAGATAAGCTATACAACAAGTTAGGGTAGATTGCTTACTCGTTTGGGGCTCGAAACGGACGATTTTTGGCTCGAAAAATAAGTTGTAGAGAGAGAGAGTAAAAAGGTGGAAATGGAGTTTACTCTCCCTTATATAGGGGCTTGAGTTAGGCTCAGTGGAAATCTACCTGATATTGCTGTTAAATGGGGCTTTTGGTCGCACCCGATTTAGTGGTCGTATTTTGACTTGGTTGAAATTAAAAAAAAAATTCAAAGGAAAAATTTGGGGTGTTTCTAATTTATTTCAACCATTTCCAAGTCATCATAAAAGTCCCACATTAATTAGCCAGTCCAAAAGTTAACGGACAGTTAAATAAAACGAGGCTTATTAACGGAAAAAGGGGTTAAAATGACTGAATAAATTTCGGGTTGTCACATCATCCCCCTGTTAGAGGGAATTTCGTCCCGAAATTCAGGTTTAGGCAAGAAAGTAGGTATGAATGACCGAGTAAAGGCAGGAGGGTACTTCCTATTCGGTTTGTCCTCGCACTCCCAAGTAAACTCTGGCATGTGTTTGTCATTCCAACAAACCTTCACCTATGGGGTGCGGATTCCGTCTCGTGCAGTTAGCGATTTCCTACAAGTATGTCTACGAAGCTAGGGTTCTCAATGGTTTCTATCAAGATGAGTGGGATACGAAGGGTGACGTCGGGCAAACACTTATCAATTCTAAGGAGTGGATCGATCTGTGGTGAAACTTGTGGAATTTCCAAAAGTAGTAGTGGTCTGACGAGGGTTGGACCAATCTCCGTAAAGAATCTCGGGTGCTCCTAAGCTCTCGTAAGGGTAGAGCTTTTCAGTACTTAGAACATAGTGTACTTCTATGGTGAGATCATCACTGGCGTGATCACCATTCCGAAGTTTCCAAATGTTCTCTCTCATACTGGAAGTGTAGTCCTTCAGGGTGGGTTCTTAGGAAGCTCGGGTTGTCCTTGGTTTCGCGTTTCCTGTCACTTGGCTTTTAGAGACTTTCTAGATCATCGGATGGGTTGTGTGCCTACGGTATCTTTTGTTGTAGAGTGGCTATCTCAATCTTGTGCAAAATGGGTCTGCACTAATGAATCTTGAGATATTCCTAACAGAAACCCTCAGGGTCAGGGAGATAGGGTTTCACCAGACGAGTGTTGGACTATCTCAGGAGGTGGTTCTACTATTTGTGCGTGAGATAGTATTCGTGGAACACCTGATAGTCCAATGAATCTTGTAAGACATGCCCTAATTTCCAAGGCGTTAGTTTATTTTAGTGCGGAACGCGGGTACTCCTGTATAACCCATCGACTAACACCTAGACTGGTGTCAAGCCTATAATCTCTTTGGGATCTAGGTTATAAGGCTTAACGCAACTACTTTCGCACTTTGATCAAGTATTCTTGGCTGCGGAGGTTATCCTGTGGTTCTCGGTATTCTAGTGTTCGCTTTGGAGAATGAAGTCTATCGCCTACAAGGCGGCGGTGACTTCCTCCATGCGAGAGGGCGGAGGATCCTAGGCACTACTCGTCTGTAGTGGGGTGGAAGAAGTGCTGAGTAGTGCGAACATCTATCTCCGGCAACTACTCATCCGAACGTTCTGAGTTTTCTCGGTTTAGGTCAAATCTAGTGAGTATAGGGTTCCATCGCTCGGAACTTTAACCTCCTCATCCACTCTTCTCAGAGTTTAATTTATCGCAGCTCTCGGATTTCCGGGATATTCGCTGCGATGCCTAATTCGGGGGATTAAGCGTGAATGAATGATCGTAGTCAATGTCCTTGACTCTTACGACTCAGACTTCTTTACCAACCGAGGGTGTTAGCTACTATGTTGGCTTAACCGGGATAACGACAAACTTCGAATCTGTGGTCATTATAGTAGCTCAACCCGCAAGGAGTTCTCTTGACTCTAGCTCCTGTTCCATGGGATAGGATGAAGGGTCTTTCTGAGGGATCTACGAGGTATGCTTCGGGTGGTTATCGCCTTCTGGAATTCTTGCAGTGTCTTTCGCTTCGGTTTTTATCTGTCTAAAGATGGTTGGTTAACAGCGCGCGGTACCCCTCTCCTGGGTACTTCAAAAGGTTTGAAATAAGATTGATAACTGACGGATCGCATTAGTCTTTATTATTTAATTTTGTTTAGGTTCTGAAGAACCTTTATTTGCCGAATGGCTATGGAGAAAGTTCTTTTTACACAACACTAAGGATTTACACATGGTCGCACGAAGTCGAACCATGATTGATAGAGGCGTCGAAGTTGGCACACTTCGACATGACATAGAATGAAGGTCGATAGAGTCATGTGCCGAACAGGCACACAAGTTCTAGGTGTCTCGGGTTTCGTCCCGTGTATCACTGTAGCGGATACTTGGACCGATATAGTCGACGCGGAACTATAGAGGGTCCTGAGTGTTTCTGAGTAGAGTACCTTTTATGAATGGATTATCACGAGGCATTTCTATAATCGCCTCACATATGCTAGTCATGTATAATTAAGGTGGGGATGACTGTTGACTGAGCGACTCCGCCTTAAATCCACAACCAAACAAGGAACATGAAATGAGGCAGCCTTCACTTACTCTAGGTCTATCCATCTCAATCATACATGGTCGTAACGTATATATTTAGCCATTATAGTTTTACCTGATGAATTTTAAATTTTATAACAGTTCTGCGAATTTCGCCTTAATTTAAAATAATTACACTTAGAATTAACCTTTTTATGTTCTCGGTTAGTTATCTGAATTTGAGAGACGTACTTAAAATTCTACCGGGTTCCTGGATGCTTCTCCCTAAGCAGTAGAGTCAGACTCCTCCTGAGTCCTTGTTGTTTTATTCAGTTTGGATAGCTCTTCTTGAAGGGTCCATCCTTACCACATATGTGGTAAACTGAGTTGTCTGCCACATTGTCGATTGATGTAATAAACTCAACCGGAGTTCTGCAGACACGAGCAACATGGCCCTTCATATGGCACCTAGCACCATAGAGCTACCGGCGTACACCATGATGATGGTAGCTACACTTGCTGCAGTGGGGAAAGTTTCCTAGGTATGGTCTCCTAGGTGTAGGGATGGAAGGGTTGGCAGGGAATTTAACCGTCTCAGCTTGTTGCCCTTCGGAAGGTCCTTGAGCCGACGTACTTCCCTCCTCGATCTTGATCTTCCTCTTCAGTGGATTTGAGTGAGGTTCTTGGGTGGCTGGGTATACAGAGGTTGGTTGCTGCTGTCCATTACTAGGATCGGAATTTCCGATAGGGCTCTTGCTAACATTGGCGTTGTTAGCAATCAGTTGAGCCATGACAGCTGCTACGGCTGCCGAGACTGCAGTCTGGAAGGTAGCTTCATCGAGTAGGAGAGTAGGTTTCTTGCTAGTGGATTGATTACGCTTGCTCGGAGGCATGGTTTTTCCCTATACGGAAAGGAACTCAAGCGGATGAGAGACGATGGTTAGCCCTGGACATATCTATCCTTACTAGGTTAGGCCTAAATTTTTCCCATGCTCCGGGTATTGGTTGTCTGAGTGTCGACCTACATCCCTATGATGTAGTCCTGGTATGCAAGGTAGGAGTGTGAGTATCGGAAAAGCCATAAGATGTGAGTCGTTCCTACTAAGTTACCTCTATACTAGGAAAGGTTTCACTCTCCAGCTTGGAAAGATTTGAGAACAGTTCGGAACGAAGACCGCGGGAAGAAAAGCTCATGAAGACTTATGGCTAAACAACCTCAATAGAGGTGTGGGGATCCGCTCTAAGCGTATTACTTGCAACGGGAAAAAGGCGATTTACCTAACACATAGCGTGAGTAGTGTAGCCATAAACTCACTAAATTGTATTATTTTATGGGTGTATTAGCGTGACGAACACGAGGAAAAGACACTTCTCGGGTTCCATGTACTGGCTCCCTTTGTCTTTCTCGTATCCCTGACCGGGACTGGCGTTGGTTTCCTTCGGGTAGTTACCTAGGGTTCTTTTCTCGTGAGGACATATTGAATCTCTCCTCCGCCTTACTTCCGAATCCGACTCGGGGTGTCATCACTTCATGATAGATGACTGGAAATCTCAGAAGTTTAGGCGAATTTCTTCACTGATGTCCCTAAAAGATATAGGCACTTGGTGAATTCAATAGTCTCGACCTAGTTCATTTATTTCCGAACCGGAAATCTTCTCAATGAATCTCTTCTGGGTCTGAATCAACTCTTCTGCCGAGTACTGAAGTGGATAGGGTTTTCTACAGGGTTCGTGCGAGAATGGAAATGTCTAAAGAATCCTAAGAGATTATTAACATTTCACTGTGTGATCCATATCGAGTCGTGCTACGATTACACAGGGTATACAAATCATATATAGCTTAGATCTGATAGGCCTTCGAATATGTGATACTACTCGATATCCACATCCAAACAAGGAAAAGGAAGTAGAGCGAAACCACACATTCTTAGCCTATGGGATCCATGTTATATATAACCTTGGGAGTATACCTCTGTAATTGTAGGTATATCAATAAGGATCTGGTTAGTTCTTCACACAAGGCTGTCTATGAATCCTAAAATACCCCTATGGTATTTTAATTTCTTGTTTGTTTCTTATCTTCTGAATATGATTCTGGGATTAATGTGAGTCTTTTAGTATTCCAAAATACTCCCATAGTATTTTTAAACTTTATGTTTGGCTCTAGCATTCCTAGTTGGTAAGTTTCAGACCTGTTGCAACACCACTATCACTACCAAGCACACGTTCATCGCATCTCAAATAAATGTAGTTGATCAGGTTACATTTATTCCAGCTTACGATTACATAACTGCCCAGGTTTGACGGTAATGCTCAACATCCGAAGACTTTTATTCTTGTTCTTCTTGTGATACTTGTGTTCGAGTGTTTAGATTCTGGATGTTCTTATACTTTGGTAAAATATGGTTATATTTTAAAGTATAATTCTTGGTCAGAGTGTTTTATCCCTATGTATTTATAGGTTGTATATCTTTTATGAATTGATATACTTAGCTCACTATAAACAATGCTCTGATACTAATCTGTCACACCCCAGAACGTTTCCGCCGTTCCGGTTTTGGGGTGTGACAGATGGATCCACAAAGCTAATTATCATTTCTTTTTATTTTTAATTATAAGTAATAGATAATAATAAAAAGTTAAAAACAAATATCATTAAGGGCAATATAGTCAATTTAAGTAGGTAAGGGACTAAATACGCAATAAAAATATATTATAGGAACTATCCGAGTTAAAAAAAAGTTGTTAAGGACCAAACATGCAAATTACCCCAAACTAAATGGCTAATCAATAGGAGACGATCATGTTGTTGATATCATTTATTCTAAAATGTAATGGGTGGGAAAACAAATCAGAAGATAGATGAATAAGTGATACGCGGACCGAAGGTGGTGTAGAAGGGGGACAAGTGGCGCCTTAGAGAGTCTTTTATTAGGATTAGAGATTTGAAATGTAACGTCCCAAAATTTACGACCAAAAATTTCGTTTTAAAAAAACATTACTTTAGAAAACATTAATAGTTAAAAACATTGTTTGATCAACCATAACAAAACGTAAACCATGTATAAAAGCCAAATCATACAATCATCAAAATATCAGAGTATAAATCCCAGAGAATCTCATAAGTGCAGAAACCAGTGTGTGTGTGTGTATGATGTGCCGCTACCGCGTCGGCTCCTTCCCCTTAGACGAAGAGGTACCTGAAACCAAAACTGTAAACTGTAAGCACAAAGCTTAGTGAGTTCCCCCATCGTACCACATACCATACAAACAAATAACACACATACTGCCAGGCTATTCTGGGGTGCCTGACTACCCGGTACGGCCATTCTGGGGTGCCGACTACCCGTGTCAAGCCATTCTGGGGTGCTGACTACCCATCGGTTCTAACAACCGATCCTCGGGGACTAGTCCCCTCCTACTACCACTATCGCATATAACATAACAGGCCAGCATGCAAACATATCTTCACGTACTGTCAGACATTTCTGGGGTGTCTGACTACCCTCCGGTCCTAACAACCGAACTCTACTATTATCACATATAACATATCATGCTAGCATATAACATATCAGATAGTAGCAACCTAGATGATATCACAAATACAATCATCTAGCATACGACTCCTACTGGTGGGCCTGCATTGTGGCCGAAGACCCACCGCTACTGGAAGGTAACTCACCTCGAAGTAGCTGTTGATCTGAGCGGGAACTGACTGTCTACTGCTGCTGCTGCTGCTCCGGAAATCCTCCGGCTGCAATTCCCACAACATACTCAATCAAACACTGCTCACTGTCCTTTGGGTAAAATTACCATTTTACCCCTGATCATGACCTAAGTCAAAATCAGAGTCAACTTTCAGTTGACCCGACTCGCCGAGTTGGCTTTCCAACTCGCCAAGTCCCTACTCAAACGTTTGCCCTGAATCCTGTTCCTACTCGTCGAGTTAGGCGACGACTCGACGAGTTCTCCTTCTTAACAGATACTCAAGTCCTTCATCCCACTCGCCGAGTTGTATGAACAACTCGTCGAGTTCATCTTCATCCGATGAACACTTATGCTAAGACTCGTTGAGTTGTATGAACAACTCGTCGAGTCTGTTCTTGATCTAAGGAGATTGCCTGGAACTCGCCGAGTCAGGGCATTGACTCGCCGAGTACCTCCATAGATGAGTTCAGCTTCCGACTCACTGAGTCACACCCCGTGACTCACTGCTCACTCGACACTACGAAAAGGGGACAAACTCGGAGACTCGCGAACAGACTCGCCGAGTCGTTGCCATGCACCCACTAAATACACAGATCTGCTCGATTCCAGTCCATGCCATTCACAGATATGGGCTTCTAGGACACGAATCACACGTAAAGTTTCCAACTTTACGTGTAGATATTCACCAATATGGATTTTAGGGTTCAAAATGCCTCAAAAGGGTAGATCTAGGGTGAACAAGCAATATGGGTCCATAAATCTACCAGATCTGAGCTCCTAGAGCTCAATCTTGCCTAGATCTAGAGGCCAATCAACTTATTACGAAATATTATGCACATACAAGCTTAGGGAATGGCTCAAGAATGTCTTCAATAAAGCCTAAAGCATAGAAACAGGGGAAAATGGGATATACCTCAATGGAACTGCTGAAAGAACACAATGATGCTTGGATGGCTTCCCTTCTTCTGGATCTACTTCCCTTCTTCTTCAAAACCTTCAAGAGCACACAACAAATGCTTCAACTCTTCAAAGAACAAGCTTAAACGAGGGTTGGGAGCTCTAGGGGGGTGAATGGGGGCTGGCTTGGGGTGGATGTGCTATTTAAATAGGGTGCAAACCCCTGAAACTTAGGGTTTCATCCAACAGTGGTGACTCGCCGAGTCCAGAATATGGACTCGCCGAGTCGCCAACTTAACCGTGTCCCGGGTCCCGCATCTACTCGGCGAGTCGGACCTGTGACTCACCGAGTCCAAGGCTAAAAGAAGAGAAATACTCAAATAAGATTTACGTACCAGGAACCAGGTGCTACATGAAAACCTAAAATACTAAGGGTATGTTCGGCAAAATTAGTTGGTAGCGGGTAGCTTGTAGCGCGTAGTGGACAACTTGTAGCTTGTAGTTTTTTCACTTTTTTTGCATTTGTTTTTAGTTTTTTTCCTTTATTTATTATTTTTTTAAGGTTTTTAATACACTTTTAAATGTTATTGTGTTTGCTTTTGTTTTTTTTTTTCATGTTTTTTTTGTCGAATGAAATATCGATTTGAGTTTTTGATATTTAACAATTATAAAAAAAAAATCATAACAATATTATGCATCGTACTATTTTAGATCATGAAAATTTGAATTATATCATTTTTTATCTTATCATTTTAAATCATATTATTTTGGATCATATAACTTTTTAATCATCATATGATTTTGAATCATAATATATTGTATTAAATAATTTTTTGTTCATAACAACATCTAGATCATTAGTTTTTTTCTAATCATTTAATTTTAAATCATAAAGATATGATAATTATAGATCATAAAATATTTGAATCAAAATATTTTTAGATCATAACAAATTAAGGATCATAAACATTTTGAATAATATTTTTTTTAATCATAAATATTTTGAATCGTCTCGTTTTGGATCATATTATGTTTAACATGTTTTTAAAATCAAGTTTACTATCTAAAACACCTTATTTTTTTAAAAGATTCCTTTTACAAAGTCATTAGTACAGTGAGTATAAATATTCTTTAAATTTTTATAATTTTAGAAGAATTTTTTATGGCTTTTTTATAAATAATAAAAATTAAAATAATAATAATTTTTTTCAAGTTTTCATGATTATGCTTCTTTTGTAAAAAATTAAATTTTAAAAACTTTGGTTTTTTTTTAAAAAAAAATTATATCAATATGGATGGAAAAATAAATACGCACAAATACTCAAAAAGAGATATGTGTCACTAGAGGGTGGAGGACACCTAATGTAGTGGAGGTACGATTATCCAGGCGTATCTATTGTGTTGATTAGGGGTGAGCAAAAATCGCATCATAATTAAAATTAACCACAAAACCACATAAACCGTAACCGCTATAAAAAAAATGATGGTGAGTTTTTTGTTTTTCATAAACCGCAAATTTGCGGTGCGGTGCGGTTATTAGTTTTCAGAAACCGCAAAAAAACCGCACCGCGCCACATATATTATATACAATTTTTTATTATTAATTATTAATATGTTAAATATTACAAGTAAGACAAGTTTTAAGGATAAAAGAATGATAAAATTCTAAAGGACAAAAGTGTTTGTTTTTACTTATGTTTAACTTTGGAAAATTGTAAAATTTAACAATTTTAAGATATTTATTGTTAATTACTAGGGATTTAACGTTTTTAAGATATTATTTGTTTGTAATTTAAACTAATTGTTTTATACCTTATGGTTTTTATTATTACAAGTAATATCTTTAAACTCTTAAAACTGTTTGAACTCCAAAGTGCGGTTAAAAACCACACAAAATAACCGCACCAAATCCATACGGTTAATAATCGAAACACAAAAAAACAAAACCACACCGAAAAAATAACCGCCTAACTGCACCGCAAAAATAACCGCACCAATCGATTTTGGAAATGCATTAACCGCATTGCAGTTAGTGATAAAGTTTTGGTCAATAACCACACCGAACTGCACCGCGCTCACCCTTGGTGTTTGTTGATCATTATGGATTTTCCACTTTTGACACTTTTAACCCCTAACCTTTTACCCTTTCCGGAAATTTTCTAGATATTTCGAATTAATTATAAAATCTATCATTTCAAATTTAATAGAAAATAGAAAATAATAAATAAACCATAGCCATTCAATTTTGCCAAGACACCAAAAGTTCATTTTTATAACTTCATTTTTCTTTCGTTTTTATATGCGTTATATATATATATATATATATATATATATATATATATATATATATATATATATATATATATATATATATATATATATATATATATATATATATATATATATATATATATATATATGCTTTCATTTTATATGTTTTTTCATAATTTGTTTTATTAACTTCATTTTTACTCTATTTTTCATGTTTTTTTACAATCTATTTTTACAACTTCACTTTTTTACTTCATTTTCATGTTTTTTTCAAAATCCATTTTATAACTTCATTTTTTGTATGTTTTTCGATAAAATGTTTTTAAAACTTTGTATATTTGTTTTGCCATTTAGATGTAAATTAACTGAACTTCAAAATTATTAATCTAAGTGATAATCCTAGAATTATCAGTTTGTCATGCATCTAGTGATATTGCATAATTAGCAATTTTTTCATCTAATGGTTTACCTATTACACCAGTAACAATACCTTATATATGTTTCTCACATAAAAAAATACATAATTACATAACTTACAGTATCCATAGTTCTTGTTATCAAGTTGTATACTGACCGAAGAGAATTGTATCTTGGATCCATAATGTCAGTAATCAGACAAAACCGAAAATTTAGTACTATAGAAAAACCAACAACAAAAACGAAAAAAGAATGATGTTTTCTTTTGTTTGAGAAACATATATGTGATGTTGTTACTGTTGTAATATGTAGACTTTATATAAAAAAGTTGTTAATTATGTAACTTTACTGGATGCACGAGAAACAAATAATTCTAGGATTATCACTTGGTTTAATAATTATATAGTTCAATATTGATACTTAATTGACAAAACAAATATATGAAGCTCTAAAAAAATATTATGAAAACATATATAAAAAGGGAAAAGTTGTAAAATGAATTTTGAAAAAAAAAAACATGAAATTAAAGTAAAAAAAAAAATCAGTTGTAAAAATAGATTGTGAAAAAAAAATACAAAAATACAATAAAATTGAAGATATTAAGAAATAATTATGAAATATAACATGTAAACACAAAAGTAAAAAAAACAAAGAATTAAAAATGATTTGTGGAAAAAAAATATATTAAAATAAATGAGCACCATTTCAAAAGTCTGTCGACTAATTATATTACAAAAAAATTTAGTAACCTAAAAAAAAATCCAATAACCTTAAATAACTAAAAAAGATATGCTAACATTTTATCAAAAAAAATTAAAAGTTAAGAGACCTTGTAAAATTTAAAACGAGTTAAATGACAAAATAAAAAACCAAAAGCTAAGTGATCACATATGACCTAAACTCTGTCATATATAGTTTTTAAGTTTTTTAATTAGTTTTGTATGTTTTTTATATTTTATAAACTAGTTTTGTATAATTTTAATTAATTTGTATTTATTTTAAAATTAAAATTTGAATAAAATGGGAGTGATGAAAAGATGGGATGTAAGGAGTGGAACATTGAGATTTGAGAAGAAAAGAAAAACTAATATAGTGTCATTGATGTAGCGGCTATGCCTATGTGTTAGTTTAGTTAATAACTTAATATCTTGTCCACAACCTTTTTATGTAGACAAAATTGCAAAAATGATTCCTATGGTATGTATTTTTTGGGGGTTTTAGTTCAAACCCCGACTTTTTTGGATTAGTAGTCCTTGTAAGCTAGTTTCGTTGCGGATTTGGTCCCTTGGTAAATTGAAATGACTGTAATGCCCTTAGGATTTATTTTTTATGTTTTTTTCTATTTAATTTAAATAATAAAGAAAATAATTAATTAAGTTGGGCCTCTCTCTCTCTCTCTCTCTCTCTCTCTCTCTCTCTCTCTCTCTCTCTCTCTCTCTCTCTCTCTCTTACCAGTCACACCTTTCAATGAAGCTACCACCAAACACCATCATCGGTTTCTATTATTCATCTTCTTCGCCTTTCACCAAATATAATATCCAAATCTGATGAACACCCAAAAACAAAAATCGTATCCAAATCTAATGAACCAAAAGCAAAAATCGTATCAATTTTGATTTTGTTCTTGAAGAGAAGAAAGAGAGTTCGATTTCACACACCCACACACAACTACGATTTCATCTGAAGAGAGAGAAAAGCGCTCAAGAACATACCAACATATCTACAACCACAAGTTCATATTTGCTTAAGTTTTTAGATTCAAGTTCCTATTTGATTTCAGGGTTTATTCTTAAGAGTTAAAAGTAAGAAAACCAAACCCCACATATCTGCAACTATCAATTTGCGTGTTTGTGTGCGAGTTCGTTTATGAACAAAAAAACAATGATTCGCCTGAAGAAGAAGAAGAAAATACGGTGATAAAGGTGTGAGTTCTTTGAAGACGAAGATGGAATCGAGGTGGATTTTTTTACTTTTATATCTGTTGAGAGATGAGAAAGAGGGGATGAGTGGTGATTTTTGTGTGCTTCTTATCTGTTACAATGTCAGATACACATGTATGTGTGAACATTCATGTGACCAACCTAGGATTTAAACAGATACGAGATGAACAAATTTGAGAAGGGTTTTTCAGATCCATAAACGGGGAGGGAGAGTCTTCAGATCGCGATGGATGTGAAGTGGTAGAAAAAATTTAGGTGGAGATGGAAGTAGCAGCCGGTGGTAGTGGTGGCGGAAGATGTTCTTGACTTTATAAAGATGTTCTTCAGTTCATGAATATGTTCTTAACGTGATGAAGATGTTCTTGGGTGATTATCAGAGAGAGAGAGAGAGAGAGAGAGAGAGAGAGAGAGAGAGAGAGTAGTGGTGGCGGAAGATGTTCTTGACTTTATGAAGATGTTCTTCGGTTCATGAATATGTTCTCGGATGATTATGAGAGAGAGAGAGAGAGGTGGACCCTTCATTATTTTTTAAATGTTAAAATAAATAAATAAATATTAAATTTAAAAAAATGAAAGAAAAATGAAAAATAAATACCCCAAGAGTATTATAGTCATTTCAATTTTCGAAGGGACTATTTTCACATACAAACTAGTCTAAAAGGACCACGAAGCCAAAAGATTCATGGTTTCGACTAAAACCCAAAATAAATACATACCACAAGTACCATTTTTGCAGTTTTGTCTTTTATATATTCATAGATTTTTAAAGGAAGTTGACGATAATGCCCTTCGTTTATATTTTAGAATGTAAACCATTATTCATAGATATATATGTTCTGATTTTAAGTAAACCATTAGACAACTCCAATGTACCTGCACAATGGTGATTTGCAGGCCAAATAAGTTGTAACTGACCGCTATCGTCAACGCCAAAATGTAAGAATGAACAGTATCCCACAAAAATGGTGGGACTAAGTGGCAAATATACTGATTAATATAATAATGTTAATATATATATATATATATATATATATATATATATATATATATATATATATATATATATATATATATATATATATATATATATATATATATATTTCACGACTTCTTCTTTGCTGTCATTGTTCTTTCCCGCAACTAATTGTTAATGTTTTAAGTTTATTTCTTCCGTCTACCTCAACTTTTAATTCTTTTCTCCGGTGACCCAACTATTAAAGCTTTTATTCTTCTTCTTTTTGAGATGGAAAACTGAAACGGAAAGGGATAATGAAATTTGGATACTAAATTGAGTCTTCTCATTTCCTTTGTCTCGCTCTACATTTTGGAGATCGAAAATTGAAACGGAATTGGGCACCAGAGAAACTCTTTTATCTGGTTCTCACCTTTGAAATTAAATTAACAATTAAAATGGCTATAAGTGAATAATCCCATTAATGTTTAAAAAAAATTAAATGGAGATGCACAATAGAGAGGTCTCGGTAGAGTGGGAAATTGGGAAACGTAATATGTGTTTTCAAAAGAATAGCAAACGGTGGGGATGAAAGACTTGGCACTGAGACGACGAATAAACCAAGGTGTTGTAATAGTCGGCACTAAAATTGCCGATGGCGGCATCTGCAAGCACAAACAACACAACAGGTTGTGAACAGCGATTGTCACAGCCTCGTAAAGCGATGGGGTGATCCTTCTTCTTTAAACCTCAGACTGATTATTGAAAGAGGAGAGATTCCCTATGATTTTCCATTTGGATGGGATGAGATAGAAAGAAAGTAGTCTTTGAGATACGGGAAGAAGCAGTTTTTGAATAATATTCATTTCATCCGGAAGGGTAAAATCGTCAATTGACTTTAAGAATCTTGGATCAATAAAAAATAGCCGTGGAAGTATCACTTCCCAAATATAATGTCTATCAGGTGAGGATCAATGGCGTTGTATCCTAGATAATAGCGGGACATTCTCGGTGAGTACCATGCGGAAAAAGATTGCTTCAAAATTGTCCCCATCCCCCTCTTGCGCCTCCACCAGCTTTGTCTTCAAATGGAATAAGGTATCTCCTAATAAAGTCAACTGTTTTATTTGGCGGGCATTACAAAAGAAGATCCCTTCAGCGGTGGCGTTACGATCTCGCGGTATTGATCTCACGATAGTTACATGCAATGCATGCATCAATGAATCCGAGTGTGCTGATCACATACTACTTCAATGCCCATTTGCTCGTTTTATTACTGATAAAATCCTTTCTTGGTGTGGTGTGCAACATAACTCATTCACCTCGGTGGGTGAACTGCTGGAATATGCAAACGGATGGGGTCGGAATTTGAAGACGAGAAAGAGATTCGTCACCATATGTCACGGACTTATCTGGAACTTATGGAAACTCAGGAATGACCGTGTGTTTAAAGGAGTATTCGCAAAGCCTGGAACTGGTATTGAAGCAGTAAAATCAATGGTGTATTTTTGGTTAAAATGCAGGGGTAAACAAGTAATGTGCACTTGGGAAGAATGGTCAACATATCCATTTGGGTGATGTCTTTAATTTTCGTTTGTCGTTCTGTTGTATTTACTTTAGTTTGAATGATGTTTACGTCTGTTGGTTTGTTCCTTTGCTAGTTTCTATAGTCGTTGATTCTTTTTATAAAAGTTGTCGTTTCCAAAAAAAACAATATAATATCTATCGTGGATGATAATAAATTAATCTCATCATGGATGATAATAATTTTTAACTACTAATTAAACCAATCGTATGCCATGCATGTGAATGTTGGTGGCTTCGCATATAGACGAATGAATGCCTACCTACTACTCCTTTTTCTTCATATTTTATAAAATATTCTGTCATTGGAACCAACATTGTTACCATCGCACTAACCTCCCTCTAAAGAAAACAAAAAAGTGTTCCAAGTTAGATAAATAGATATAGAGAGATGGAAGAACACGGCGGAAGACGGTGGCCAGTACTGGTGGTGCTTGCAGCATCCCCGTTTCATGGCCATATGACCCCTACTCTCCAGCTAGCCAAAGCCCTTCATGCCAATGGGTTCTCTATAGCCATTGCTCACTCCAAACTGAACCCTCCTAACCCTTCTAACCATCCTTCCTTCATTTTCCTCCCTCTTTCCGACAACTTATCCGCTATTGATGACTCCGGTAACTTCAGTAATTTCATCCACACTCTCAACAAAAACTGCAAACCATCCTTCCAAAAACACATGACTCGTTTGATCGGTGAACAAAATAGAGGAAATAAATCAATCGTTGTCATCTATGACAACCTTATGTTTTGTGCAGGAAGCGTTGCTGTCGATCTGAATCTTGTCGCCATAGTCTTCCGCAGTTGCAGTGCAGCGTACTTTCCGGCTAACCTTGTCCGTCAGCAGCTCCATCAAGAAAGCAGATATCTTGAACAAGGTACATCAAACTTACAACCTTGATATATGTAGATGAAAGATTCAATTAATTAATCTAGTACTTTTTCAATTGAAAGCACCACTAGCTAACTTTCGGTATACGAACTAATTAAGGTAACTCCCATTTGTTGAAAAGATTATGTGATGCAGGAGATGGTGCCAAATCATCATCCCCTCAGGTATAAAGATCTGCCCTTTTCAAAATCACCTATTGAAGATTGGCAGCAATTGTTTGCCATTATCAGCCAATCGATACGACCCTCTGCAGTTATTTGGAACACCATTAAAGTTCTCGAACATGAAGCCTTAACCCAAATCCAGAAGTACTACCAGGTTCCTGTTTTTTCAGTCGGGCCTCTACACAAAATAACACCAACTGATCTCCCTACTAGTTTTCTCGAAGAGGACACTAGTTGCATTGCCTGGCTCGACAAACAACCTCCCAAATCCGTAATTTACGTTAGCTTCGGAAGCTTAATGACGTTGGATAAAAAAGTGCTAACCGAGATGGCATGTGGGATAGCCAAAAGCAACCAGCGGTTCATATGGGTAGTTAGACCGGGTTCAGTTGGTGAGTCGGAATGGACTGAGTTCTTGCCGGAGGGTTTCATAGAGGAGACGAGAGAACGTGGTTTGATTGTAAAATGGGCGCCCCAAAGGAAAGTGTTGGCGCATATTGCCGTTGGTGGATTTTGGAGTCATTGTGGTTGGAATTCGACATTGGAGAGTATTTCGGAAGGGATTCCGATGATATGCCAACCATTTAATGTAGACCAAATGGTGAATGCACGTTACGTGAGTTATGTATGGAAGATAGGGTTGGAATTGGAGGATTTAAAGAGTGAGGAAATGGAAAGTATGATTAGAAGAGTTATGGTGGATGAAGAAGGGGAGGAGATGAGAGTTAGAGCAATCGGAATGAAGGAAATGGTTAAAGAAGCAGTGCAAAATGGTGGTTGTTCATATGATTCGTTGGAGGAGTTAGTGGGTTTTATCTCGTCTTGTTGATAGTCAAGAAATGTGATGAATCTGCAAGGTACAAAATATTTAATGGAATGATCGACTTATTCACATTCAAATGAGGTTTCTCGAGTCTTAAATTAAAGCTCAAAAATTTCGTTGTTGGCCAAACTTAATTACATTTCGAATATACTGATCAGTATCTCAAATATCATGTTTCTATTCTCTTAATATGGCAAAATAAATGTCCGAAGTCAAGTTGATGTAACTAGAAATTAAAAGAGTAATACATCAACCAGAAATAGAGTCAACACTTGATTTTGTTATAGTACCATCCAACTTGTTATTTTTGTTTGGTTTTTACTATTTTCTAAAGATATACACGTATTTGCAGCTCGAGGATGGACAAATCCGGCCAAGTGGAGCATTTGAACGCATTGAAGTTTTTTTTTTTTTCAATATTCATTTTATAAATATATAAAAATTCATGAACCTTGCAGTCTTTTTGGTTCCATAAATTTGGATGTATACTAATTATTAACGAGTTTAATCCATCTAAGACAAAGAGGAAACAACGACATGATTTGCTTTATTTATCAAAGTATTTATAATTAACCGATTATATCGTTTGATAATGAGGAAAATGTTAATGCCGAATTAGAGTTGGATTTTGGATAATTAATACAAAGTTGCTTGCTAGTTCAGTTGGCATATGAAGCGAGCATTGATGAGTACTCGAATTAATATGAACTAGAATCAATTGTTCTTTAAATGTTAAAATCAGAATTGGAACTATTTATATATAGACAAAATTGCAAAAATAGTTCCTGTGGTATACATTTTTTTAGAGGTTTAGTCCAAACCTCGATTTTTTTGGTTTCATGGTCCTTTTGTTCTAGTTTAGTGAAATGACTGTAATACCCTTGGGTGTTTATTTTCCATTTTTCTTTTATTTTTTTAAATCTAATACTAATTTATTTATTTTAATAATTAAAAAAATAAGAAGGCTCTCTCTCTCTCTCTCTCTCTCTCTCTCTCTCTCTCTCTCTCTCTCTCTCTCTCTCTCTCTCTCTCTCTCTCTCTCTCTCTCTCTCTCTCTCTCTCTCTCTCTCTCTCTCTCTTAGCATCATCGCCATCATTTTCATTCAAAAGAAAAACTTTCACTTTACAAGCAAAATTGACATTCATTACTACATAGATCCATTTTTTCTTTTGAAGGTTAATAAGAAGATGAAGAAGGATTAAAAAATTTCACAAACAAATCGTACATGACAACACTAGACTCAAATCCCTCTAGGATCTGGGATGGAGATTTGAACTCGTTAAGGTTGCAAAAAGTCAGGATCTAATTTCACCCCATCACTATCAAAATCGATTTTTGATTACATCATCGTTTATTGAGTTTGAATCTGAAACATCCCAAAAATACAAGTCAACAATTTTTGTTTAAAAACATTACTAAAACCATATATCGAAATATCATATAATAAAACCATAAGTAGTGTGTCTCAAAATATCATAAAATATATCTCATATCACAACTGATGTCAAATCAAACTGAAGTCAACATCATATCAAAATATTTGAATAAAACTCCCAGGATAAAACTGTAATTGTGGTATGTGTCATGCCATCATCCCGAGCTCTTCCCCTTGCTAGCGGAAGTACTTGAAACCAAAACTGAAACTGTAAGCACGAAGCTTAGTGAGCTCCCCCAAACTACCACATACCATACAACTACATATAAAGCACATATTGGGCCTTCCCAACTCCATCGGACCTAAATCCGGAAACTGCATCGGACCGAAGTCCGGAAACTGCATCAGATCGAAGTTCGGAAACCAACCAAGGCCTTGCCTCTGCATCGGACCGAAGTCCGGAACTAACTAGGGTCTTGCCCTCTGCATCAGACCGAAGTCCGGAAACTAACCAGGGCCTTGCCCTCTACATCGGACCGAAGTCTGGAAACTGTCTCGGACCGAAGTCCGGAAACTGACTGAACATAGCATAGCATAATCATATCTACTAACATAACACATAAATTGCATATTGCATCAGACCGAAGTCCAGAACACATAACACAAAGACATGCTTAAATCACAAAGACATCAAGCACACTGAACTACTGCATCGGACCAAAGTCCGAAACTACTGCTAAATAAACGGGTCGGCATTGTGGCCGTAGACCCATTCCTACTGGAAGAAAAACTCATCTCGTAGCGCTGGCTGCTGAGATGCTAGATCTAAAATTGTTGACTGCTGCTCCAAAACTCCCCGGCTACAAATCCCATAAACACTAAATCAAATATTGATAACTAATCTCAGGGTAAAATGACTATTTACCCCTGGTCAAAGTCAACTTTCAGTTAACCGAACTCGCCGAGTTAGGCTATCAACTCGTCGAGTCCCTATCATCCATTCTAATCCTCTACCCGCTTCTACTCATCGAGTTTGGCAAAGACTCGACAAGTTCTTCTTCGATGCTAAGATCGAGTCTAACTTCATCCGACTTGCCGAGTTGTATGAACAACTCGTCGAGTTCCCCTTCAACAGAAGAACACACTTGGTCTATGACTCGCCGAGTCGTATGAACAACTCGTCGAGTCCGTTTGCTTCCAGATCCAAGTCTTAACTCATTGAGTCCTTACTCTACTCACTACCCAGGCTCGCTACAACTGAACCGGGAATCTAAGACTCGCGACCCGACTCGTTGAGTCGGAAGAATGACTCGCCGAGTCCTTTGCATGCAGATTCCATATAGTCGATTCTAATCAACGTTAATGCATCAAATTTGTAGATCTAAGCTTCTGGGACTATCTGAACACGTAAATTTGCTAACTTTACATGTATCTAAGATGTAATGAGAGAATAACACTCATACTTTGCTATTATGGGGGTTTACTTGACTAAAACAAAGACATGGCTGCCAAAAGGTGGTCTCCTTGAGCTTCTGGAGCTCAAGAGAGGCTAGATCTGAGATATGACTCGATCATAAGGCTTTATCACAAAGGATTTAGGGTTTTTGAGCTTAAAACAAACCATTTGGGGACAAACTAGATCTATTAGCACAATACTCAAGATGGAAACTTCATTACCAGAAGGAATGGCCAAAAAGGAGTGTATTCTGGATCTACTTCTTCTTCCTTGAGTTCTTCTACCTTCTGTTTCTTCTCCTTGCTCCAAAATGCACCAAAAGCTCCTTCACAAGGTAAAGATCATTCACACACACTTCAAGGAGGCTAGGGTTTCGAGAATAAGTCTCTGGGAAGTGAAGGAGGCTGGTTTGGGGCTATAATGACGTTTAAATAAGGTGCAAACCCTTGAAATTAAGGTTTCATCCCGACTGGCAGACTCGCCGACTCTGAGAATATGGACTCGTCAAGTCGCCAACTTAAACCGCGTGCAAATCCCATCTCTACTCGACGAGTCAGGCTACTGACTCGTCGAGTACCCCTTAAGAAAAGAAAATTACTTTATATAAATCACATACCAGAAATGGGGCGTTACAGAATCTGAGACATCGTGTTTATCCCTATGTGTGTCTGTGTTTTATTTTTTCTTTCTCCACTTCTATGCTCAACTCGGCGACAAGGTTGGTATTGGGTTTGAGAAACATGGTGGTGAGCAGCTTTCCGATATTAAAAGTAGGCATCAGCTTACATGAGTTACATTCTTGGAGAACCTCCCACCATAAGGTTTAAATGGAGAAGCATCACCATCGTGAAAACCCTCTATTCTTCTCTCATTGGAAACAACCCTAATACTCTTCTCCTTCATATTCTCAACAAATCCGATCATTTTTTTCCAGGTTCGGGTACCAATTTGTAAATTGGACCACCAATAGTTAGCTTGATTCTACCTCGTGAAGCCACTACAAGCTCCAATCAAAAAACCATCCACCAGAAGTACAAGCGTTCGTATCCACCAAGTTTCTAAAGGTAAAAAACATTTTTACCCTTTTCACATTTGATTTAGTTTTAGGTATTGATTTTTCAATGGTTTTAGGTTTTGATTTCATTTTATTTGGTTTAGTTTCTGGGATATTGTATTTCACTTTGGTTGACTGTGATGGTGGCAAGTTTTTTTATCAGGATCATGTTCACATTCATGGTGACGAGATCAATTAAAGCAACTGAAGTAGGAATATTAACATCATCTTCAAATTTATATAACAGAGATACAATGTTACTGTCAAGATGAAAAATAGAATGTGTATTATATATAAGATAAAGAATAAGAAAGTGAGAAAGACTTGAGACCCACTGAGTCGACGACATCCATGGAAACTTGAAACATGTTCCTACAACATTATGGGTTTTGTTAAGTTGCTCACCTTCTTCAACTTTATATGCAGCATAATGTTCCAGAATCAATGAAATAATTTCTATAATTTTTTCTTGATGCATACCCCGATCTTCGAGGCCCTTTTATAGGTTTTAGGAGAGTTATATATATATATATATATATATATATATATATATATATATATATATATATATATATATATATATATGAGGTGGGGCCCTCTTATTTTTTTAATTGTTTAAATAAATAAACAAATATTAGATTTAAGAAAAATAGAAAACAAATAGTCCAAGGGTATTATAGTTATTTCAGTTTACTGGGGGACCAAATCCGCAACGAAACTAACTCAAAAGGACCACGAAGACAAAAAAAGTCGAGGTTTGTACTAAACCTCAGAAAAAATGCATACCATAGGGACCATTTTTGCAGTTTTGTCTCTCTCTCTCTCTCTCTCTGTATATATATATATATATATATATATATATATATATATATATATATATATATATATATAGTATGTGAGAACGTAAAAACATTATTTTTATGTTATTATTCTGCAATGAATTTTGTATCCACAACTTTATATCTTTATTTAGCGATGATAAATGAATAATCACAGTTTACGATTAAAAATTAAAATTTACTACAAAAATGCATATACATAAATTTATAAAAAAAAATAATAACATTCTAATTAATATACGACTAATCAAACGTTAATATTCATTTTAGAATTACTTCAACAATAGATATACAGAATAATAAGATAAACATAGTGTTTTTACGTTCTTACACTATTTACTGTTTTTATTTGAACTTTATATATATATATATATATATATATATATATATATATATATATATATATATATATATATATATATATATATATATATATATATATATATTCTCTAGATTTTGGAACCGATGATGATATCGAGTATCCGCTTTTAATTTTTTTTTTAATAATTTCATAACTACAAACTAATAACTTTTAACAAAACTTTTTTTGGTTTAAAATATTAAAAGTTGACATATAGTCCAGATAAGATTACATAAACGATTATTGTGTTTTACAAAAATTCATACATTTAGTCATTAGTATTTTTTTATGAAAATATTCATTGTGGTTTCTAAAAGTTGCATTGGTGGCCCTTATGCCTCACTCTGTTTGTTTTCCTCGTTTACACCTAACATATGCCCATGGAATGAGGTTAGTTTAGTCATTTCCTTCCCCATATCGTATTATATTGAGGCAATGTGTACTTGCATTTTTAAACACTATTACAATCTCTCCTTTTTATTTCACTACTAGAAAATAGACCTTTAATGACGCGCTTTTTACGACACGTGCTGATTAATGATACGCAAAAGGACATGCCCTTAAAATAGTGTCATCTCTTCAAAAAAATTTAGGATTTACGTCACGCATTACTGCATGCCCTTAATTTAGTGTCTCAAGAAAAAAAATTAAAAACACGGAGGGCGCTTTATCTTAAACGCGCGTCGTCTTTACCTATCGCTTTATAATTTTAATGAAACACGCTTTTAGTAGACAAGGGGGAAACGAAATCCCCAAAATTTTGAAAACCCGCCTTGTTTTTTCTATCTTCTATCTATCTTTCATCCTTGCAATCCACTCTCCTCTCTCTGATACTCTCTCCTCTAGATCTCCCTTCATTCTCTACCTCTCGTCTCTCCGTAAACTCTAAGCCATCGCCACCTCCCTTCTCTCTAGCACGTGCTAGGCCAGGGTTTTAGTAGATACTGGGGAAAATGAAATCCCTAAAATTTTGAAAACCCGCTTCTTTTTTATCCTCCATTTTTGTTTCCCTCTTGCTCTAGTTATGATGCTTCCTTCCTTCCCCCTCCTAAAGTTCAAGCTCTAGAAATCATGGTTTTCGATTAGGAATCGGTAGGGAAGCATGATAAAATGGAGATGAACCGTGTACCTTTGAAAGATCTAACTCTCGAAGAACCAAAAACCCTGACTCACAATCTACTCAAGAACATGGATCTCAATGATTCGCATATGATAAATCACAAGGTCAAATCGTGGTTGAATTCATGTACAAACCCTTCGGAGAATACCAGATGCTAACTGGCGTTGAAGAAGTTAGTGCGATGCAGACAGCTCCGGTGGGAACTCCAGAGGGCGACGGCTTGATTGCTGTTATAATCCATGAAGGCGAAGATCTTGAAGGAAAACATCATACACATCCTTCCGTTTGTGTGCTTTTCCATGGCGAAGAAAAAAGAACTAAGGTTTGTTTCCTTAATTCAAAATTAACGCTAATTGCTTCTTAAACTGCATGTTATTTTACAGTTTTTTTGGGTGATTTACAGCCGATGAATTCTAACGATTTTCATTTATTGTGCACATGTTTTCGAATTCTAACGATTTTCATTTATTGTGCAGATGTTGAGCGATTTTATCGACTGTGCGATCCAGGCGTGTATTAGGGTTTCGTTTTTTCCTACCGCTTCCGTGAAATCTCCACTGGGGATCGATCGACACTTGTTATCTAACAACACACCGACAAACACCACCGAAGATGGCTTCAATTTCTCCGCTTATCGATCCTCTATCTTCTTCCCTACTCTGTTCTACAACCACTTCCGTCCCCGCCACCGCCTTCTTCCACCGTTCGTGTCTAACCTCATCTCCTACAGTGCTCGCCACTACGCTTTCTTCTCCTTTCCGCCTTACAGATCCTCGCAGACCATTGCTCATCTTCGCTGCAGCTACCACTTTGATGTCCAATTTCGTGCAGGTACAACTCTTCTCAGTGTAATTTGTGAGTTTAGTTTCGGATAAATTTCTTTGTAGATCAGTCTGTAATACGTGCTGTTACCCTTTTCGGACATTTGAAAATAGACGTGATCATGAAACAGGAGCTAAATTTGTTGTTACCCTAAGCATCGCCTCGACAGAAATGGAAGAACAAAGTGATTCGCTAAATTTGTTTTTCAGTTCGTATTGATCGCTAATTTTGTCCCAATCCTTCCAATTCGATGTTCCAGATCAGTTTTATATTCGAATTGGTAACTAGTATGGTAAGAATTTTGTCCCAATCCTTCCAATTTGATGTTCCAGATCACCCCTGCTTCTGATTTTTTAGCTTCCTGGTCAGGCCGACTCATAGAATTATTCCCCACAAACCCTTTGACTTCCAAAACATCACCCCCATCCTTGTTCTTTCCCATAACCTTGTTACTTTTCCAACTTTGCCCCTGTTTAATCTTTGAATCATTAGACTTTCCTTTCATTGGCTGAATATTCCCATAATACCCCTGCCCATTTTTACCTCCTGTCTTCCCACCTCTATCAAAACTAAATTCCAATTTTTCCTGATTATTCCCATTATACCCCTGATAGCGAATTCCAGCAGAAGCCCTAGAATTTCCAATTTTCGGATAATTCGCTTTTTGCCCCTGCTTGCGGTTTCCAGCAAAAACCCCTGAACCTTCATTTTTCAAGAAATTCCCTTGATGCCCCTGACTCGAAAACTGTTTTTCCCCCCTATAGCTTCTTTTGAAAAAAAATCCATTATTTCCTTTGGTTTTCTTCACCACATCAATGCCTAACTAAGTTGGCTATGTTTCTTGTACTAAAACGATGATGTTTATTATTGTGGTAAAATGTTTTGGTTTAACTTTACTGAATTATTATTATTCAGGTTATGTTGACTGACTTTGGGGTAGCAATGCAATTTGATGAAAGCACAAGGTTAAATTCCATGTGTGGGACATTAGAATATATGACACCTGAAATTGTACAAGGGAGGGGCCATGATAAGGCCGCTGATTGGTGGAGTGTTGGAATTTTAATGTATGAAATGCTTTCTGGAAAGGTTGGTGTGCTGTCACCCTTAATTACTTTTAATAAATCACTATTAAATTCCCATTACTTTTAGCGTGAGGGTAATAATGTAATTTTGTTCGACATTGTATCTTTGCAGCCTTTGTTTAGAGGTGGAAACAGACAGAAGATTCAGGAGAAAATAGTGAAGGACAAGATAAAGCTTCCAAGATTCTTGTCAAGTGAAGCACATTCGCTTTTCAAAGGGGTAATGTTGTAATTTGTAATACTATATGCATGTGTTATAGTTGTTGGTTAATATTATATGCATGGGAATACAACAATTTCTGTTTTGAGCTTCTCACCTGATGGAGAGGTACAACCGTTCATGCTATTTTAATACATGATGAAACAGAATCACTACAAGTTTTTCAATTAATTTTTAAATATATATATATATATATATATATATATATATATATATATATATATATATATATATATATATATATATGGTAGGGGTTGATAGCTTTCTCTTAGCTTGGTTGAATGATAAGATGGTGGTCATTGGGATCCATGTGATCAGAATTTCCCTGTTGCTCCAACATTTTTGCCAGGTAAACCCATCTGGCCAGACCTCTGCATTGCCTCCTACAAGATCTGTTACGTGTTATTATGATTTATGATTCTGAGGGTATTTAGGTCATTTACTCAGAATTTTGCGTTTTCAACTTTACAGGTAGATCACACTTGCTTGGCTAAACGTTATGCTGTATGCTTTCAAACTTGTCTTCTTCCTGAATTCTTTTTCTTTGTAAGTTTAGCCTTATTATTTTCTTCAATTAAGTGTTGTCTGGAGAGTGTTGTATGAACAACAATAAATCAACATTTTTTTCCTTCTTTTTCTTGTATGAACAATACATAGTCATAGTTTGACTTAATTAGTTGCTTGTTTTCTAGCTTATTATAGTCACTGATTGGTTTCTTGTTATGCTTAAATCTTAACAGCTATCATGGCAACCTTCAACAGTAGTTTTGGACCGGCACCTTCTTGCAAAAGATATCGTGTACGTGTTCTTCTGTTGCTATTGTGGATTCGGGAACATCCTTGCTTACTGGTCCAACTGTATGTATCTCACGTGAAGCTTCTGTTAGAATTATTAATCTTAGAGATTTCAAGTTTTTCATATTTCTTGTATCTAATTAGTTTGTAAATTTTCGTTACAACTTTTATTGATTTGTTTTATCTTTCCATGGATCGATTATTTGTATGACATTATATTTTATGCAATGGATTGTATTTTTGTATATGATATTTTATTTATTAAGAGACATTAAATGAAAATTTAATTTGAAAATTAATAAATCTATAAATAATATTTTTTTTAAACATATAAAATTATGATACGCAAAAATGTGTGTCATCTTCATTTATGAAATGGCCTTTCTTGACAGGGGCTTTCTTGATACGCATTGCGTGTCATTAACACGCGTGTCGTAAGGTTACGACACGCGAATGCGTGTCGTCTTCCTTTATGACAGGGCCTTCCTTGATACGCATTGCGTGTCGTAAACGCATGTCGTAATTGCGCGTCGTAAATGAGCGTCGTAAATGCGCGTCGTCTCTCTTTATGATAGGGCCTTCCTTGACGCGCATTTGCGCGTCAAGGAAGGCCATGTCATAACAAGAGACGACGCGCATTTACGACATGCAATGCGTATCATTAAAGCCGCTGTCAAGAAAGGCCATGTCATAAATGAAGATGACACACATTTTTGCGTATCGTAATTTTTAATTTTTTTTTAAAAGAAATTATTTATAGATTTACTATTTTTCGAATTAAATTTGCATTTCATGTCTCATAATAGAAAATATAATACCATATACAAAAAGTACAATCCATTGCACAAAAGTTAATGTCATACAAAATACAAAATAAAATACATATAAAATACCATGAAAAAAATTATTTACAGTTGGACCAGTACGTAAGCAAAGATGTTCCCGAATCGACAATAGCAACACAAGAACACGTACACGATATCTTGTGCTAGAATTCACAACTATAGTTTCAGCCTTGCTCCTTCTTCTTCTTCTTCTGAACTCATCTTGTGCAGCCATTGCTCTAAGCCTAGTCTGCATAGATACAACAGCTCCTTGTAAATGCTTGTATGATGTTCTTCCTGCACCTCCTTAAATACTTTTAAAGGACATGAAAAAGTTAACTGCCAAGGGAAAACCCAAGGGCAAGAGATTATCTGTCCTGGTGGACATAATAATGTAAATAGTAAATAGTAAATACCATTTCAAGATCATTGTCCATATCTGCCTTGTCAAGGATCAATGCTTCATTCAAGTGCTCGGATCTAAGAATTTTGACAGCAACTTCCTGACCAACATATATTCTATGATGCGTTGCCAAGAATAAAAAAAAGATAGAGAATATTCAGAGTTAAATTAAACAATAATAATAATGGGCACGTATAATAATAATAATAATAATAATAATAATAATAATAATAATAATATAATGGAATTACAAATCACCACAAGATCTAGAAGCAAAATTTTCTCCTATTTTGTGTAATCTTATAAACTAGACATGAATCAAAGTCATCTAGAGTCAATAAATACTCCTCATTTTTAGCACCAGAAATCACCACTAGACTACTATTCCATCTTCTCCTTAACCAACTGAAAAAAGCAACAAGTATTAATTAAGCTTCTGTTGACAAGTCAAATTACATAGTAATTGTATGAATATGGCTTACCTAGAAATGCCATTTGCTGGGGTCCCACCACACCATGCAACCTCTAGGTGGCATGTAATTATGTTTCCCTCCACTAGTTCTCCGCGCACATCAGGCTTCAAAACCTTTGGGCATTTGGTTCCTATGCAAAAAGGATAAAATTGATATCTAAATGACGCAATTAGGAAAGGTTGTTTAGGGTTTAGGGTTTTTCTTTGTTATTTACCTGGGGAGACTGGTGAAGATAGAGCAAATATAGGGGGATATCTAGCCAGTACACCTAAACAAAAAGAATAAAACAATTACATAGAGTGAGATATCATTAAAAGCAATAATTCAGAAAAGAACCACAAATTAGTAATTACCTCAGCTGTAGCATTTGGAATTGGGGTGAAGTTTGAAAGAGGTGTGGATCCAACAAACCATTGATAATGCAAAACTACTATGTAAAATTCATGTTAGGAGATAGTTGATGGAAACTACTATGTAAAATTCATGTTAACGAACACCCAATTAATAATTAATTAAGTATATAAATAAAAGATTTGAAGGAGGAGACCCAGTACAACTATAAACATATTAACCTTGTCGTAGAGATCAAGGTCACCTAATCCTGTCAAATCAATCAGCAGCCTCACCAGTGCATAATGTGAACCGGGACCTGTAACTATAACTGGTTCTTCGTTTTCATGAGGGGTATGCACAAGCAATGAAGATTCAGACGAAAATGATCTACTGGATAACAATTGTTGAAGCCCGCGTTCCATTCTAATGGTATAAACCTATTAAAGAAATTAAGATTTGTTTCAGAGCGCAGAAAAAACGGCTTAACAGACAGAGACAAATTCAAAGTCAAAGTCAAACCTGAAAGCAGTCAACGGAGAAATTCCGCCTTTTAGATTTTTCTGGTGCTATAGTTAGAAGTATCTGAACAACTTCACTCATTATTGGGCGAGCATCAGGATCCAACAACAAACACTCTTTTGCAGCGTATTTGTCTACTTCTAAGCCATTTTCCCGATAAGATTACAAACCCAAATATTCTGAATTTTAAAATAAATAAATTTTATAAGAATAAACTATCCTAGATTATAATACATCAGCCAAAGCACTTAAAGATCCTAATTAAGTTGTCAAAACAGAAAGAACAGTAATCCAAAATTTCAAATGAGTAAAGTCCAGACTAACCCATATAAGCCTCCTTCTCCCATCTTCCACTTTTTCGGCTAGTGCTATCTGTTGGAATCTTAGTAAAATCCTTTGTATTTGTCACAAAAAATATATGTTTATGATAAATCACCATAAAAATATATCATATAAATTATTTATGATATTACAGATATACCCCTAAATCAAATGAGATAGTAAGCTATTATATTAAAAAACAAACTACTGATGTATTTTCCCTTTTTCTACATATGACATGCTTAACAAAAAAAGTAAGAGAACTTCTTAATAAAATTAAGAGCCTCCGCCTTAACATATTCAGCTCTTCTCAAATTCAAGATACTTCTTAAATAAAAACTCCAAAATCCAACAAATATATATAAATCATAACCATATAAGTGAAAAAATAGAATCAACAACAATAACTAACTCACCTTCATCTTCTTAACTGGAAGCTCTAAGCATATAGTTGCTAAATAAAAATTGTAATGCCCTTTGAAATATTTTTACCACTGCATCCTCTAGTGGGGACTCGTATTCATTTTCTAAGTTAAAGTATGCAACCCAAACATTCTGCTTCTCTGACTTTTCTCTTATATTAATTGTCTTCAAAGCCCTAAACAACAACCAAAAAACTGTAAATTTATATAATTTTTTTAATCAACTATGAAGAATTTTTATTTTTATATACCTTTCAGCCATTGATCGAGCCTTTTCAACTTCATTCAAGGAGAGAAAAAATGCCATGTATTTTATCCAGATAAAGCTGCTATTTGGGGAGCTTCTTATCATCTTCTCATAATCATCAGCTGTTCTTGGAATATCTTTCTACAATACTCTCTCCTCTATAGCCCGAATTCTTCTTTCCCTGTTTACAGAAAAGTTAAAATTACGATATTTCCCTTTTCATAGTGAGAGATTATTAATTATTAATTATTAAATATTAACCTATGTGAATACCTTTCATCTGTTTCTTTCTTTTTTGTTCGTTTACTTTTGTTTTCATTCTTTTTTGTTCGTTAACTTCAATTCTCTTTGACAGAGGCTCCAATGAAACCACCCTGTTTGAAAACAAAAACACATCATTACATTAGACAGTAGAAGTGAGGATCGTGGAATGAGGAGGAAATCACCATTGAAACCTGCATAGTTTTTCGGTTAGGGTTTTACACAAGAGAAGATGAGAAGATCCAAAATCGAAATCAAAGCTATCAATAGAGGAGAAATTAAAGAAATAGAAGAACGAAAAAATTAGGAAGAGAGAATAACCAAAGCATATCTTAGTCAGGCTAGGGTGTGGAAATTCAAGCAGTCTCCGACGAAGTCACATGAGCCCGAGGTCGCCGGAGGAAAATACCCCTGAGGTCGTTGGAGGAGAAGTGAGCAAAGATGTTGTCGGAGACGTGAGGCGAGATCATCGATCGATTGTTGCAGAGGCCAGAGAGCACCAAGTGTTTTCATTCTTGAAAAAAAAGCCCTAGTCCCTGCGATTTTGTGGAATTTAGTAGTACTATCCTTGCTTGTCTTCTATTTTGCTTCTTAAATTATCATAACAATCTCCATGAAATCGCATTGGGTTTTAGGTTAGAGGGGGAGAGAGAGAGAGAGAGGGGGGGAGAGGAAGATGAAGACCCTAGGCTTCTTTCTTGCTAATTGGAAGAGGAGCGGGTTTTAATTTTTCACATGGAATATGCGGGGTTTTAATTTTTGGGGATTTCATTTCCCCCTTTCAAGAACGCGCGTTTTGAGTAAAACATAAAGTGACACTCACAGAGGGCGCACATTTTAGATATAGTGCCCTCCGTGTTTTTTTTTACATGAGACACTAATCTAAGGGTACGTACTAATGCGTGACATAAATCCTTAATTTTTTGAAGAGACGACACTTTTTTAATGTCACTCTCTTTTGCGTAACGTAAATCAATGAGTGTCGTGATTGCGCGTCGTAAAAGGGTCTTTTTCTTGTAGTGCGTAGATCTGGAATATCTTCGTCATTTGGGACTCTTTGGAGGTATAAAGTTCATAACTTTCCTCAAGTATGTTTAGATCTAGTACAGTTTGGTTTTGAAAGTCATTTTGGTCGAAAGGATGAAGCTTTATAGTCCAAATCTGATTTCTAGGCTAAAGGTTGCCACCCTTGGTGCTAAATGACTCCTTAGGACAAAAAGCTATCATCTTGGTGGTCTTAATGAGTTCATGCAAGAGTCTGGACCACTTTCATGGAAGTATAATATCATTTTTGGAGTTTGGACTTGTTTGGGGCATGTAAAGTCACCAAGTCATTACTTATTATACTTTTAATGAGAGGATGAGGTTGCCCTATCCTACCCGTTCGGCTAACGACCCTCCACCAATCAAGCAAGCGGTGGGTGTGAGTGTACACCCATTAAGCGCCATTTTATAGGTCGCAACCTTATACCCACCTTATAGATCGGCTTCGTGAATGAGGCCTACTAACTGTAAGACTAGCATTTAGTTATACATATATATATTATACTAGTAATATCATATTAGTATAGGGTTGCATTTTAAACCTTTTAAAATCTAGGGTTTTGAAATTTAAGTTGTCTAAATTAAACTTTTAATCACAAATTATAAATTTCAAAAACTTGAGGGCAAGTTTTAAACATTTAAAACATGGAGGATCAAATAACAAATAATTCCAATTAACAATTAATATCATAATTATCTATATTTGATTTTATTCAAGATTTCTTTGAAAGATAATTACCAAAATAATTAAAATAATTAATTAATTATCATATAAGGAAATTAAATATTTTATTAATTGATAAATACCTTTAACTAGATCAAGATAATAGTCATATATATCAAAAAATCGGATCTAGGTTGATCTATTATGATTAAGGTAAGTTTCCATAAGATAATTATGAAAAAAACCCGAATCTGGCCATTCCTGACGCCTGGACTCGCCGAGTGCACAAAGGGACTCGCCGAGTCAGGCCTACTCGCCGAGTCCACTTTGAGACTCGCCGAGTCCATGACTCAGAAACCAAAAAATCGAATTTTGCAGGTTTGTTTCAGTTAATTAAGCAACAATTTAAAGAAAACCAAGCTAGGCTCTGATACCACTGTTGGGTTTTAGCCATAAGAACTTTCCTATGTGCGCATGCAAAACCCTAATGCTTGGATCTAGGCTTTCTAAATAAACATGCTTTGAATCCAAGACTTCTAATGGCTAATTAGATTAAATAACAACATTGAAACAGATCTAGAACCATACCTTTGAGTTCCTTGTTGATCTTGTGGCCTTGGAGCTTCTAGAGTCACAAATGTCACTCCTCTAATGGCTTACAAACACCAATAGTAAGGAAGATGATTTAGGAGAGAGGAGAGGGAAGGAAATCGGCCAGGGTTCTCTTACTTTAGGTGAGGTGCCGATTTCCCTTGCCCATGGGGTCTATTTATACTTGTAGACTCCTTAAGGGTTACAACCTAAACCCAAATTGGATAATCTTCTCTTCAGGCTATCCAAATCCTTTCCTTAGATAAGCCATGGACGAATTTAGCTATCCTTTAGCTTCTAGAATTCGTCCCTAGTATATCTATAAGGATTTATAGTCTAAATCTTAACTATCAAGCAATTGACAGTTTATACCCCTTTATTTAATTAACCTCTTTAAGTCACCAAATTAATTCCAATTAATTCTATGACTTATATTAATCAAATAACAATATATTATTCTTTATATTATTCTCATAATATATTAATAATATTTACTCTCTCTTAATAAATCATCCTATCAAGTTGCTATGGTGAAGGCAACCCAAAAGGACCATGCACAACCGGGTCAAATACTTTCCTAATATAGTTGCAGCCTTAGACACTATTCCAACAGTCTCCCACTTGGATAAGTCTAGCAACTATATGCACAAGTACAATTCGGTTTGCAATCGTAGCTCTCAAAGACACTGTCAAACTCTGATCTAATCAATCTTGTCCTTTAGATAAGGGATCATACAGTCCTCTGTTAGATATCATGCTGACAATCCTATGGAATAGTTAGTCAAGCATTCAGGTTTCTCGATCTCTGATTTATTCGACATAGAACTTAATCGAACACATCAATTCAGTTCTGACCGGGCCCGGCACATAAGTCAAATCAAATCATCGAGCGGCCGAGATATCACTTTTACCTTCTTAGATAAAAGTTACAGATAAACTTCGACTTATATGCATTTACTTATTCATTAACCAACTATACACAACAATGCGTTTTATAACACCGAGTTACTGATGCGTTTTTGCATTATCAATGTACAATCAATTAACAAATAACAAACCATATATCTAGGTTTTAAGACTATATGATATTATCGTCTTGCGATCACCCTTTTATATCATATTCCATAAGGTGATTCCAGCAAGCGCGGGTTTGTTCCAATGCTCAAAACTAGTTCATAAGCACTCATGAACGTTGCAGCAACCCTTTGCTATGTCTAAAACCATTTAGACAATCTACACACCAATTCATGACAATCTTCATTCATATCTACTTCCAACATATGAACGATTGTGGATAATTTGAACAATTCGATTATTACTAATAAACTCAATTATTCTGGAAGTCAAAACATGCAAAGTGAAACAATAGTTAAATAATTAACATAAGACAGTAACATTACTCATAAATAAAACTCCTTTATTTAATCATCAAATGTTAATTACATTTATCTATTACACGTTTCTAATACTATCTAATCTATGCTAATATCATCTTTCAGCCCAATACTCCTATCATGCTGCAAGTGCTTAACCCTACTCAGTCCCTTCGTGAGCGGATCTGCTGGGTTATTTTCTGATGATATCCTCTTCACTACGAGTTGTCCTTCTTCTACACGATGTCTGATGAAGTGATATTTTCTGTCGATATGTCTTGATCTACCATGATCCCTCGGTTCCTTGGTCAAGGCAACCGCTCCTTCGTTATCACAAAAAATCTCCATGGGCTCCTTTATGGCAGGTACGACTCCAAGATCACCGATGAAGTTCTTTAGCCATAATGCCTCCTTCGACGCTTCGCTCGCTGCAATGTACTTTGATTCGCACGTTGAATCAGCTACGGTCTCCTGCTTGGAACTCTTCCATGTCACTGCTCCTCCATTTAGGGTAAAGACCCAACCCGACTGCGAATGGTAGTTGTCCCTGTCGGTCTGAAAACTGGCGTCACTATACCCTCGCACCTTCAAGTCATCACTCCCTCCGAGGACTAAGAACCATTCCTTCGTCCTCCGAAGGTACTTAAGGATATTCTTCACCGCAATCCAATGTGCTTTGCCAGGGTTCCCTTGATATCTACTAACCATGCTCAAAGCGAAGGCTACATCAGGGCGAGTACAAGTCATACCGTACATGATTGAGCCAACTGCGGAAGCGTATGGTACTCAGCTCATTTCTGCTATCTCAACTTCGGTACTCGGACTTTGAGTCTTACTCAACTTGGCATTACTTTGTATCGGTAATTCTCCCTTCTTTGAGTTTTCCATACTAAAACGTTTTAGTACCTTCTCTAAGTAAGTATTTTGACTAAGTCTAATTAGTCTCTTACTTCTTTCTCTTACTATCCTTATTCCCAAAATGTAAGAAGCCTCTCTGAGGTCCTTCATAGCGAAGCACTTCCCGAGCCAGGACTTAACCTCCTACAGAGTCGGGATGTCATTTCCTATGAGTAATATGTCATCGACATATAGAACAAGGAAGCTTACTATACTCCCACTGGCTTTGACATATACACAAGACTCGTCTTCGCTTCGTACAAATCCAAACTCTTTGACTTTCTCATCGAAGCAAATATTCCATCTGCGAGACGCTTGCTTAAGTCCATAAATGGACTTCTCAAGCTTACACACTCTATTTGGATGCTTCGGATCCACAAACCCCTCTGGCTGAGCCATATAAACATCCTCAGCCAACTTCCCGTTAAGGAAATCGGTCTTGACATCCATTTGCCAAATCTCATAATCATGAAATGCGGCAATAGCTAGCATCACTCTAATAGATTTAATCTTCGCGACTGGTGAGAAGGTCTCATCATAGTCAACTCCAGGAGTTTGAGTAAATCCCTTCGCAACCAATCGCGCTTTATATGTGTGCACGTTTCCATCCACGTCGGTCTTCTTCTTGAAGATCCACTTGCACCCAATGGTCTTACGTCCGGGCACATAATCAACCAAATTCCAAACTTGGTTATCATACATGGATTGGATCTCGCTATCCATTGCCTCTTTCCACTTTGCAGACTCCGGGCCTGCCATGGCTTCCTTATAGCTATTAGGTTCATCAAGATTTATTAGTGTACCATCACTAATATACGTGTCCCCTTCGGTAGTAATATGAAAACCATAAAACTGGGGTAGAACTCTAACTCTATCGGAACGTCTAAGAGGTAGGGATTCGTCAATTGGTTCAACCGGAGTTTCCTCCTCTGGTTAAGTGCCAGCGGTAGAGGTTCCTTCATCTATCGACTCTTGAATCTCTTCAAGTTCGATTTGCCTCCCACTGTCTCCTTGGCTTATGAGTTCTCGCTCTCGGAAAACTCCTCTCCTCGCAACGAAGACAACATTGTCCTTCGGTCTATAGAAGAGATATCCAAAGGATGTCTGCGGATAGCCGATGAAAATACATCGCTCACTTCGAGGTTCAAGCTTGTCGTGAGTATCTCGTCTTACGAAAGCCTCACAACCCCAAACCTTGATATGTGCCAACGAGGGAGCTTTCCCTGTCCACATCTCTTAAGGTGTTTTGGCAACCTTCTTGGTAGGGACTCGGTTAAGGATATGGGCGGCAGTCTCTAAGGCATACCCCCAGAAAGAGATAGGTAGTGAAGCACGACTCATCATAGAGCGAACCATATCCAATAAGGTTCGATTACGCCTTTTTGTCACACCATTCAACTGCGGTGTCCTAGGAGGCGTCAATTGCGAAACTATTCCACACTCCTTGAGATAATCGTGGAATTCAAGACTTAGGTACTCTCCTCCTCGATCGGATCGAAGCATCTTGATTTTCCTGCCCAATTGATTCTCCACTTCATTCTTGAACTCTTTGAATTTTTCAAAGGTTTCTGACTTTTGCTTGATTAAATAGATATACCCATATCTACTATAATCATCGGTAAACGTCACGTAGAAGCGGTTCCCATCCTTCGTGGTTGATCTAAACGGTCCACATACATCGGTATGTATTAGGTCCAATAGACCTTCACCCCTTTCATATGTACTCGTGAAGGGTGACTTAGTCATCTTTCCAAGTAAACAAGACTTGTATGTGTCATCTTCCCTAAGGTCGAATGACTCCAACACTCCATCCTTTTGGAGTTGGGCTATGCGTTTCTTGTTGACATGTCCAAGACGACAATGCCACAAGGATGCTTTATCCATACTAGTGGAAGAATCAATATTCAAAACATCATTTCCTAAGTTATCAACAATCATAACAGTTTCATATATTCCATTACATGGTATAGCTTCAAAGTAAAAGACACCATTTAGATAAGCCAAAATAGAACCATTCTCATTATTAAAAGAAAATCTAAATCCTTGTCTATATAAACCATGAAATGAAATGATGTTTCTAGCCATTTCTGGCGAATAGCAACAATTGTTCAAATCTAAAACCAAATTATTCCTAAGCACTAAAGAATACACTCCAATCTTGGTCACAGGCGACGATCTTCTATTTCCCATGATTAGATTGATCCTTCCTTGCTCCACATCCCTACTTCTTCTTAGTCCCTACACATTAGAACAAATGTGATAACCACAACCGGTATCAAGAACCCAAGAAATAGCATGATTAGAATCGTTAGATTTAATTGTGTATATACCTGCGAAAGATGGCTTGATCTTTCCTTCTTTCATTGCTTGCAGGTACTCTGGGCAGCTTCTCTTCCAATGTCCTATCTTGTGGCAGTGGTGGCACTCTGCCTCCTTCGGGTTAGGACAGGGCTTAGCGGGATCAACTTTGGTCCCACTAGAAGAGGCACCATCTCGGGCTTTGACCTTGCGATAGTTCTTCGATGAAGCCTTCCTCTTCTTTCCTTTTCCTTGACCAATAGCCAAGACAGGAGCAGCAGGTGGATTGGGAGTCGGTGCAGCAGACTTGTCTTTGAAGTTGCTCTCAGCAACCCTCAAGAGACCTTGGAGCTTGCTTTGGGTGACCTCTTCTTTGTTCATGTGGTAGGTCATCCTAAACTGGTTGTACATCGGAGGCAAAGAGTGAAGAACCATGTCGATCGCCAAATCTTCTCCAAAGTCAACATTTAACTTGCGAAGGCGGTCGACATACCTTTGCATCTTTTGCAAGTGCACGGTAAGAGATTCTCAATGACCCATCTTAGCGGAAATCATGTTGGTGAAAATCTCATAACGCTCTTGTCTCCCGTTTTGGTGGTATCTCTCCAATAAGTCTTGGTGCATCTCGTACGGGTACATGTCCTCGTAGGACTTTTGGAATTCGGAGTTCATGGTGGCAATCATAATGCAATGTACCTTCGTTGCATCTCGCTCATGAGTCTCAAAAGCGGTGATCTCGGCCGGAGTAGCGATTTCAGGGTTGATTTTCTCGAGCTTCTCATCAAGGACATACTCCTTGTCCTCATAGCGAGCAATGGTGCGAATGTACCTTATCCATTCGCTAAAGTTCGTTCCATCGAAGGTGACCTTTTGGCAAAGGCTCATCAACGTGAAAGAACTAGCAGCAGCGTTGTTTGCGTTCGACATCTACAAAAGAAAAAGGACAAAGATAGATTAGAATAAGAATCCCTAATTATCACCCAATAAGAAAATTAGGGCTAGGATCCAACAATAACATTTACATACTAGAAAAGGGATGCCGTAATCTAACATGCAAATAAATTGAAGGTAAGTGAATGACGATTCATTAATTCTCCATCACAAAACTAAACTATTAGTCCTAAATGTATTGAGAATTCCTAGGTTAGAATGAGATTCATTGAAACTATTCAATGGCATGTTTAAATCTCGATATGCCCCTCTTGTTTGTGACTGGGATACCGAGGATCACAAAGCGGGTGTGAATTACCATGCAAATTCACATTGTGCCTTCATTGTAACGATCACCTATTCGATGTGTCGGTAAACCACACACGCTCCATCGAACTATGATAAACAATGGATCACCCTTTGCCACCTTTTCTTAGAACCAATTAGTGTGCCGGTAAACCACACACGCTCCACTAACTTCTTAGCGAGGGTGCAATGTGTAATTTCATGGGATTGCATCAATTCACTTTTCCTAAAGTAACTAAGATTGGGAAATTTTTAAAAAATATGTAGTTACTTTGTATTACTTATTATACTTTTAATGAGAGGATGAGGTTGCCCTATCCTACCCGTTCGGCTAACGACCCTCCACCAATCAAGCAAGCGGTGGGTGTGAGTGTACACCCATTAAGCGTCATTTTATAGGTCGCAACCTTATACCCACCTTATAGATCGGCTTCGTGAATGAGGCCTACTAACTGTAAGACTAGCATTTAGTTATACATATATATATTATACTAGTAATATCATATTAGTATAGGGTTACATTTTAAACCTTTTAAAATCTAGGGTTTTGAAATTTAAGTTGTCTAAATTAAACTTTTAATCACAAATTATAAATTTCAAAAACTTGAGGGCAAGTTTTAAACATTTAAAACATGGAGGATTAAATAACAAATAATTCCAATTAACAATTAATATCATAATTATCTATATTTGATTTTATTCAAGATTTCTTTGAAAGATAATTACCAAAATAATTAAAATAATTAATTAATTATCATATAAGGAAATTAAATATTTTATTAATTGATAAATACCTTTAACTAGATCAAGATAATAGTCATATATATCAAAAAATCGGATCTAGGTTTATCTATTATGATTAAGGTAAGTTTCCATAAGATAATTATGAAAAAATCCCGAATCTGGCCATTCCTGACGCCTGGACTCGCCGAGTGCACAAAGGGACTCGCCGAGTCAGGCCTACTCGCCGAGTCCACTTTGAGACTCGCCGAGTCCATGACTCAGAAACCAAAAAATCGAATTTTGCAGGTTTGTTTCAGTTAATTAAGCAACAATTTAAAGAAAACCAAGCTAGGCTCTGATACCACTGTTGGGTTTTAGCCATAAGAACTTTCCTATGTGCGCATGCAAAACCCTAATGCTTGGATCTAGGCTTTCTAAATAAACATGCTTTGAATCCAAGACTTCTAATGGCTAATTAGATTAAATAACAACATTGAAACAGATCTAGAACCATACCTTTGAGTTCCTTGTTGATCTTGTGGTCTTGGAGCTTCTAGAGTCACAAATGTCACTCCTCTAATGGCTTACAAACACCAATAGTAAGGAAGATGATTTAGGAGAGAGGAGAGGGAAGGAAATCGGCCAAGGTTCTCTTACTTTAGGTGAGGTGCCGATTTCCCTTGCCCATGGGGTCTATTTATACTTGTAGACTCCTTAAGGGTTACAACCTAAACCTTAATTGGATAATCTTCTCTTAAGGCTATCCAAATCCTTTCCTTAGATAAGCCATGGACGAATTTAGCTATCCTTTAGCTTCTAGAATTCGTCCCTAGTATATCTATAAGGATTTATAGTCTAAAGCTTAACTATCAAACAATTGACAGTTTATACCCCTTTATTTAATTAACCTCTTTAAGTCACCAAATTAATTCCAATTAATTCTATGACTTATATTAATCAAATAACAATATATTATTCTTTATATTATTTTCATAATATATTAATAATATTTACTCTCTCTCTTAATAAATCATCCTATCAAAGGCAACCCAAAAGGACCATGCACAACCGGGTCAAATACTTTCCTAATATAGTTGCAGCCTTAGACACTATTCCAACAGCTTATGTGTTCCAGACTTCGGTTCGATGTCGGGACGGTCCCGAGAAGTAGTTATGTATATGTGATGTCTTTGTGATTCATGCATGTTATATGTTATTTGTTATGTGTTCCAGGCTTCGATCTGATATCGGGGCAAGCCCGATGTATGTTAGTTTATATGTGATGTGTTATGTGTTCCGGGGCTAGCCCGATGTATGCTAGTTTGTATGTTATATGTTATATGTTTCGGGCTTCGGCCCGATGCCGGGGCAAGCTCGATGCAGGTTATGTGATTATGTTATGTGTTTATGATGTGTGTTATGTTGTGTATGTTTTGGGGTAAGCCCGATGCCGAGGTGAGCCCGATGCCCGATGCGGTCAGATGCCGGGGTGATCCCGATGCCAAATAGAAGTCTGATGTCGGGTTCTTCCTGATGTAGTTGGGCGGTGTCCCATAGTTGTTTTATGTGTGATATGTTATGTGCATGGTATGTGGTATTTTTTGGGAGCTCACTAAGCTTCGTGCTTACAGTTTCAGTTTTGGTTTCAGGTACTTCAGCTAGCAAAGAGAAGGGCTCGGGATGATCGCATGGCACACACCACAGTTTTCTTAGCCTGGGAGTTTACTCTGATAATTTATATGAGCTTGTGATATGATGACATATATTACATTATTTTAAAATACATGGTTTATGATTTTATATGATGATGATACTTATGGTTTTATTAATGATTTAAAAACGGAATTTTTGGACCGTGTTTTTGGGATGTTTCACTCACGTCGTGCGGTCGTGATTTCTGCCCAGAAACTTCCTCAAACACGTTCTCACATCGTGAGGTATTATTCCTCACGTCATGAGACCAAATCTGACCAAAAATGAGCATTAAGTTCCTAATCCATTAAGCCTTAACATAAGACAGTCTAAAGTGTCTTCCTTGACCCCAAAGACCATAAAAATTGAAGTTTTCAGTCATGTATGTACAATACATGACTCAAACACCAACTTGGGTCAAAATGGAGGAAAAAGGACCAAGACTCAAGCTTCGAGTCCAAAACCATGACCACAATCCAAATCTAGAACATATAGGACTTAAGATACCATCATGATCCATAAAGTTGCCAACTTTATGGATTCCATGCATGCTAACCACAATTACAAGCCATAAAATTTATGGAAACTTAGATCTAGCAAGCAAGCAGGGTCGGTCCTGAAAAATGAAATATTCTTAAAGGCCTAGGACGAACGTACAAGAAAAAAAAGGGCCCTTATCTTTATAATAATTTTGTATTTTTAAATAAAAATATATAATGAAAAAAATTGGGCCCTGTGCAGCTGCCCACTTTGCCCCCTCTAAGCCCCCCATGCAAGCAAGGAAAGGAAAGGCATGAGCTTGAGGACTTACAAAGGTCCAAAAGCTCCACAACTAGCTGATGATGAAGTCAAGATGTCAACAAATGCACCACCAATGATCTTCTTCTCCCTCAATGAACTTCAAAGACTCAAAATCTCTTGAATAACACCAAGAATGACCAAGAACTTCAATGGTGGCTGAGATTAGGGTTTCTAGAGGTCTTGGGAGTGAAAGAGGTTGAGGAGAAGCAACCCTAATCATCTCATACCTTTAAATAACCGAAAATAAGGGTTTTGGTGCATCAGGTGCTCCTCACGTCGTAAGCCATAAATGAGCTTGGTCAACAAGTCAACGATCACTCACCCGAATTACTCCAACTTCAAACGGCCATAACTTCTTCGTTTCAACTCCGTTTTTTATGTTCTTTATATCCACGGAAAGGTGGAGAGAAGCTCTACACATCTAACAAATTATCCTCACCTCAAAAATTTCCGAACAAAAATCCAAAATTTTATAAAGAGCTCGAATTGCCACTTTACCGATATACCCATTGGCTCCAAGACACAACCCAAACCCCGGGATCACCTCAATTACATTATCCATACCTAAATGGGTCTAGATCTCTCTTTTCCAATGGCCCTAAGCCTTATGATAACCTATCTTTGAAACGACCCAAAAATACAACCCAAAAATTTCATTTTTCAATATAACCAAAAACCATAAGCTGAGTGTCATATCATAAAAACCATACGTGATGTATCCCAAACATAATAAAAACAACACTGTGCGGAAACTGTATCATATCCATGTCATATAAAAATCACAAACTAAATCAACTCCCAGGATAAAAGCTGAAGTTGTGGTGTGTGCGATGCCATCATCCCGAGCTCTTCCCTCTGCTAGCGGAAGTACCTGAAACCAAAACTAAAACTGTAAGCACGAAGCTTAGTGAGCTCCCCCAAACTACCACATACCATACAATACATATAAAGCACATACTGGGCCTTGCCCACTGCATCAGACCGAAGTCTGGAACTAGCTGCATCGGACCGAAGTCCGGAACTGACTGGGACCTTGTCCCCTGCATCGGACCAGAGTCCGGAACTAACTGCATCGGACCGAAGTCCGGAACTGACTGGGACCTTGTCCCCTGCATCAGACCAGAGTCCGGAACTAACTGCATCGGACCGAAATCCGGAACTGGCTGCATCGGACCGTAGTCCGGAACTAACTGCATCGGACCGGAGTCCGGAACTGACTGATCATGACATAGCATAACACATAACAACTATTATAATCACACATACTGCATACTGCATCGGACCGAAGTCCGGAACACATAACACAAATATGCTTGAATCACAAAGACATCAAGCACTCTAGCTACTGCATCAGACCAAAGTCCGGAACTACTGATAATTAAACGGGCCGGCATTGTGGCCGTAGACCCGTTCCTACTGAAGGGAAACTCACCTCGTGAACTGGCTGCCGAGTGAATAGCTCTGAGGGCTAACTGCTGCTGCTCCGGTATCTCCCCGACTATAAGTCCATAAACACACTCAATCAAATACTAAACACTGCACTGGGTAAAATGACTCTTTTACCCTTGGTCAAAGTCAACTGTTGGTCAAGGTCAACTCTCAGTCAAAGTCAACCCACAGTTGACCTGACTCGCCGAGTTGGGCCGCCAACTCGCCGAGTCCCTAATCTCACTCCTCGACCCTGATCGCTGCTACTCGTCGAGTATGGCATACTCGACGAGTACTCTCCCGATCCAAGAACTCAGACAATCTTCATCCGACTCGCCGAGTCCTATGAACAACTCGACGAGTTGTTCTTGAGTGTAAGAAGATTGCCTTGGACTCGCCGAGTTGTATGAACAACTCGCCGAGTCCCTCCATTACTGAGTCTACCCTCAAACTCGCTGAGTCCACTCCACTACTCACTGGTCTCACTCGACACTGCTCAAAAGGAAGAAATCGGGGACTCGCGACTCGACTCGCCGAGTCGTTCTTCCGACTCGCCGAGTCGTTCTTCCGACTCGCCGAGTCACCGCCATGCAACTATTCTACACTCGATTCTGCTCGAATCCAAAACATACAAATGATAGATATGAGTCCAATAAGCTGATTTACCACGTAAAGTTTCTAACTTTACGTGTACAAACACATGAACAAGGGAATAAAGGCTAAAAGATGCTTAAAAGGGGTAGATCTAGGGTTAATATGCAAAATAACTCCATAAAGGCAGTAGATCTGGGCTCTTCAACTCCTAAATGAACAGATCTAAGGTTATCTCGGCATAAGAGAGCTTCCATATCAACATAAAGCTTTGAGAAAGGCATTAACAAGATCTAGAAAGGGTTTTAAGGCATAAAAGAGAAGGAAAACTGAAGAATACCTCAAAGAGCTCTTGCTTTCCCTTGAATCTCTGCTCTACAATCCTTCTCATTGTTCCTTTCTTCTTCTCCCTCTTCAAGCCTTCACAATAGCACACAAAAATCACTTAGAATCACTCAAGAACGAATTAGGGTTTTCTCACAGCTTTTGAGGGTGAAGGAGGCGAGATTGGGGGCTATAAGGTGGCTTAAATAGTGGGCAACCCGGGGATTTAGGGTTTCTCCCAGACGAACAGACTCGCCGAGTCGCCAGCTAACACGTGCTCGAAATCCCGACCCTACTCGGCGAGTCAGGCTATGAACTCGCCGAGTCCCTCCTATAAAACTTAAAAATAAAAACCAAGGAATTATCATACCGGAAACGGGTCGTTACAATTCTCCCCCACTTATCTCAGACTTCGTCCTCGAAGTCTGCTACGGCTGAATCTGCAAATATCTCTGAGTAGTGCTCCCTTATCTCCTCCTCAGCCTCCCACATCCATTCCGATCCCTTCTGGTGCTGCCACTGCACCTTCACTAACTGAATTACCTTGTTCCTCAAGGTCTTGGTCTTCCGGTCCAGAATCGCGACCGGCCTCTCGATATAATTCAGGCTACTATCAACCTGAATATCCTCTAGGGGAACAACTACTGACTCATCCACTAAACACTTCCTCAACTGAGACACATGGAAAGTGTTGTGGATCTGACTAAGCTCCTCAGGAAGATCTAACCGATAAGCAACCCGACCCACCCGGGCCAAAACCCTGAAAGGACCAATAAATCTGGGGCCCAACTTGCCCCTCTTCCGGAACCTGATGACACCCTTCCAAGGTGAGACCTTCAGAAGGACCATATCCCCCACCTGGAACTCCAAGTCCGAACGCCTCCTATCGGCATAGCTCTTCTACCGACTCTGAGCAGTCTGTAGTCTACTACGGACCTGCTGGATCAACCCAGTCGTCTTGAGCACCACTTCCGTGCTCCCGATGACCCGCTGACCGACCTCACCCCAACAAATCGGGGTCCTACACTTCCTCCCATACAGCATCTCAAAGGGAGGTCGATCAATGCTCGCATGATAACTGTTGTTATACGAGAATTCCGCTAACGGAAGATACGTATCCCAACTGCCACCGAAATCTAGGACACATGCCCTAAGCATGTCCTCGAGAGTCTGAATCGTCCTCTCGCTCTGCCCGTCTGTCTGAGGGTGGAAAGCGGTGCTGAAATGGAGACGAGTACCCATCTCGTTGTGGAACCGCTTCCAGAACCTGGATGTGAAACGGACATCTCGGTCTGACACCACCGATACTGACACTCCATGACGTGCCACAATCTCTCGCACATAGATATCGGCTAACTTCTCCGCCGATATACTCTCCTGGATCGGAAGACCAAGACCTTGAGGAAAGAGAATACCCGTAAAATTGTTCCAACAACAACACTCGGTTAATTTGATAATCCCAACAAAAATTCGGCAGCAATACGAGACAAAATGAGGAAATCCCAACCAAAGTTTAAACAATTTTTGAACAAATTTCCAAACAAATTAACCAATCTCAACCTTTCTCAAATCAATGTTTCCAAATAAACCGGGCAACAACTAACGATCTTAGGCAATTTCCAAAGCATAATTGAATGCAATTACTGAATTGAAACAATGCAAGGTAATAAAAACCAAGGAAAGAGAATACCCGTTTTATCCCAAAATTGAACTTGAACCCGGAATCCGCTACCGTGCACCCCAAGCTTTGGTTATTCGTGGGTGCCTAAATGCAAGACTTGTTCATTGAACGGATATTTTCAACTTGATTTGTGTGAAAAATCCGGCGGCGGCTCGTGGTGGCTCAAAAATTATGGAAAATTTTTTTGTGAGATTTTGAGGTTTTGTTTGGTTAGATGTAAAGATCCCCGAAAAAGAAACACTTTGGTGGTGTCGGAATTGCGAGAGGTGGTAGGAGTTGGCCGGAAAATGGCCGGAAAGCGGCGAGTTGGATGGTGGTGGCGCCCCTAAACCCGGCGATGGATAGGAGTAAACTTCAGGTGGGGTTTGTAGAGCACGGAGAATGGTGAAGAATGGTGGTGGTCTCGTCGAATTCCGACCGGTGGAACTCCGGGAAATCAAATTTTTGTGAAAAGTGGGTGTATGTGTTCTTGAGAGTTTGAGAGAGAATGAGAGGGTTTTGAGAGAATGAAATGAAGAAGGAGAGTTGCTGGAGGTTTTCAATCCATATTCAAGTGTGGTCAACACCCGGTCAATGTTGGTCAACTCATTAAACCACCTGGTCAACGAAAGTCAAAGTTGGTCAACAAAATAGGGGATAGTCGTCAAAACAGCACGCGGGTCGCGCAGAGGGGGCGCGCGGGTCGCGCACATGTTGCAGTTTGGATTTGATCTTTGTTGCATGTTGGAGACCGGCCGCGCACACCAGCCGCGCACCCGTGCGCGGGTCGCGCAGATCATGCAGTTAGGAGTCCGATCTTTGTCGCGAGTTGAAGACCGGCCGCGCACCTGTGCGCGGGTCGCGCAGATCCCTGCTCCCGGAAATCGATTTTTCTCTGTTTTCTTCTGTTTCTTCACTAGTTCTTGATCCCAAATGCCCCAAACACCTAGGTACTCTTGGTTTCTTCAAAAATGACTTCAAAAGACACATCAAAACATTTTCAAAACTTCTTTATTCGGATGTAGAAACACGAAAGCATAAAGCTTTTCCAAAAATGCCCCTTTTTAACGTCTTAGGCGAGACGTCCTTCTAGCTTGGTTCAACACGCCGGGACATCCAAGTGGATGATTTCAATAACACTTGCATTAAAACCTTCATAGAATGGCTTTAATCGGTGCCCATTGACTTTGAAATTTTGTCCCGTTTCTTCACTTTGGATTTCGACCGCTCCATGGTCAAAAGTCTTTATTACAACAAATGGGCCAATCCACCTTGATCTTAATTTACCTGGGAATAACTTCAACCGTGAATGGTAAAGTAAGACCCTATGTCCCGGTTCAAAATTCTTCCGGGTGATGGACTTGTCGTGGAAAAGCTTCATTTTCTCCTTATAAATCCTTGCGTTTTCATAGGATTCGTTTCTCAATTCTTCTAGCTCTTGGAGTTGAAGTTTCCTATGCCTTCCCGCCTCGTCTACGTCGAAGTTGCATTTCTTGACCGCCCAAACTGCTCGGTGCTCTAACTCGACGGGAAGATGACAAGATTTTCCAAAAACCAATCTGAAGGGCGACATTCCAATCGGGGTCTTATAAGCGGTCCGATACGCCCATAAGGCATCGTCAAGTCTCAAACTCCAATCCTTCCTTGTCGGGTTCACCGTTTTTTCTAGAATAGACTTCACTTCACGATTCGAGACCTCCGCTTGACCATTCGTTTGAGGGTGATAGGCAGTAGAGACACGATGAGTCACGTGATACATCTTCAATAGAGCCTCCATCATTTTGTTGCAAAAGTGCGTCCCTCTATCACTAATCAAAGCCCTAGGCACACCAAATCTTGCAAAAACATTAGACTTTAAAAACTCGATAACCGTTTTGGCATCGTCCGATCTTGTGGCTTTGGCTTCAACCCATTTAGAAACATAGTCAACCGCGAGTAAAATATAAACGTTGCCAAATGACACGGGAAATGGGCCCATAAAATCAATCCCCCATACGTCAAAATTTTCACAAACAAGGATTGGATTTTGGGGCATTTGGTTCTTTTGCGAAATGTTTCCCGTTCTTTGGCACCGCTCACAACTTTTGCAAAACATATAACAATCGCGTGACATGGTTGGCCAAAATAATCCACACTCAAGGACTTTTCTCAAAGTCCGGCTAGGTCCGAAGTGTCCCCCACAAGCAAATTCATGACAAAATTGCAAAATGGATTGGTGCTCTTGTTGGGGTACACATCGCCTAATGATTTGATCGGGACAATGTTTCCACAAATAAGGTTCATCCCACACATAGTATTTTGCATCACTTTTCAACTTGTCTTTTTGAGCACGTGTGAATGTGTCGGGATACCTTTTTGTGACCAAAAAGTTAACGATATCGGCATACCAAGGAATAGATTGAGTAAGGGAAAAGAGATGCTCATCCGGAAACTCGTCCCGCAATGGGAGAGGAGTTTCATTTGAAATGATCCGGCTTAGATGATCGGCAACGAGGTTCTCGCATCCACTCTTGTCTCGGATTTCCAAGTCAAATTCTTGTAACAGTAGGATCCACCGGATGAGTCTCGGCTTTGCATCTTTCTTCGTCATCAAGTACTTAAGTGCTGCGTGATCCGAATACACTATGACCTTGGTACCAAGTAGGTATTGTCTAAATTTCTCCAAGGCGAACACTATGGCCAATAGCTCCTTCTCCGTGGTAGAGTAGTTGCTTTGAGCATTGTCTAGTGTCCTTGATGCATAATAGATCACGTGGGAGGCCCTCCCATTCTTTTGACCCAAAACGGCGCCTATCGCATAGTTGCTTGCATCACACATGATCTCAAAGGGGAGATCCCAATTTGGTGCTTGCATGATGGGAGCGGATGTAAGCAACTCTTTGAGCTTGTCAAAAGCTTCTTTGCACGCCTCATTGAACTCGAAATCGACCTCCTTTTGCAAGAGTTGGCACATTGGTCTTGTTATCTTTGAAAAATCCTTGATGAACCTTCGGTAAAAACCTGCATGGCCCAAAAAAGAACGAACTTCCCGAACACAAGTCGGATAAGGTAAGCTTTGAATAACATCAATTTTTGCCTTATCTACCTCAATTCCTTTTTTAGACACAATGTGACCCAAAATGAGACCTTGACTCACCATGAAATGACATTTCTCAAAATTCAAAACCAAGTTTGTTTCGATGCACCTTTTTAAAATTTTTGTGAGGTTAGTCAAACATTCTTGAAAGGAGTTGCCATATACCGTGAAATCATCCATAAAAACCTCAATTATGTTTTCAACATATTCCGAAAAGATACTAACCATACAACGTTGGAAAGTGGCCGGGGCGTTACACAATCCAAATGGCATTCTCCGGTAGGCAAAAGTACCAAATGGACATGTAAATGTCGTCTTTTCTTGGTCTTCCGGTGCCACCGGGATTTGGTGAAAACCGGAATACCCGTCGAGACAACAATAATGAGATTTCCCGGCCAACCTTTCTAACATTTGGTCAATGAAAGGCAATGGGAAATGATCTTTTCTTGTGCTTGCATTGAGTTTGCGGTAGTCAATACATACTCTCCACCCGTTTTGCACACGAGTGGGGACCATCATACCTTTGTTGTTCTCGACCACCGTGATTCCCGTCTTCTTTGGAACGATTTGCACCGGGCTCATCCACTTGCTATCCGAGATTGGATAGATCATCCCCGCATCAAGAAGCTTTAATATCTCTTTCTTCACAACTTCCATCATTGGCGGATTTAACCTTCTTTGCGCGTCTCTACTTGGCTTGCATTCATCCTCCATTAAGATCTTGTGCATACAAGTGGAGGGGCTCAAACCCTTGATATCCGCAATCGTCCAACCCATGGCTTCTTTATGCTCCTTCAACACCTTGAGGAGTTGCTCTTCTTCGAATTCGGTTAAATGAGTTGAAATGATAACCGGAAGGGTTTCATTCTTTCCCAAGTAAGCATACTTCAAATGTTGAGGTAAGACCTTCAATTCCAATTCGGGTGGTTGAACAAGGGATGGCGGCAATTTTGTGTGAGTTGGGGGCAATTCAATTTGCTTGACATCTAATCTTGTGAATTTTTTCATCTCCATTTTACTTACCAACTTCTCAACTTCCGGATCCAAAGAATAAAGCTTTAATTGTTCGGCTAGCTTCCCACAATCGAATCCTTTGCTCAAGATCATTTTCAACATATCACCGTTAGACAACTCAAACAATTCTTGAGTAATTGGCTCAACAACATCAACAAAGTACAAAGATGACACGTCACTAGGATATCTCATGGCATCATAAATATTAAAACTTATTGTTTCACCATCAAACTCCATTGTCAAACTTCCCGCATACACATCGATCTTTGTCCTAGCCGTCTTCAAAAACGGTCTCCCAAGCAAGATTAGAGCCGATTTGGAGGACACTTGCTCATCTAGATCAATCACATAGAAATCCGCCGGGAAGACTAATTGGTTCACTTGCACTAGGACATCTTCTAAAACACCTCTAGGAAAGACACTCGATTTATCCGCAAGAGAGATTATGACACCGGTTTCACTTAAGGGTCCGACATTTAATGATTCATATACCGAATAATGCATGAAATTGATAGAAGCACCAAGATCAAGCATAGCACTACTAAAAGTGACATCCCCAATCTTGCAAGGAACCGTGAACATTCCGGGATCTTTGCATTTGGGTGGAAGTTTCCTTTGTAAAACCGCGGATGCGTTTTCATTCATCAAAATTTTCTCATTTCCCTTCAACTTCCTCTTGTTGGTACAAAGTTCTTTCAAGAACTTTGCATATCTCGGGATTTGCTTGATTGCGTCAAGTAGAGGGATGTTTACTTCCACCTTTCGGAAGGTGTCCAAAATCTCTTTCTCCTCCATATTCTTCTTTGAAGTTGAAAGTCGGGAGGGGAACGGTGGTTGAGTGACTATTGGTGTTACTAGAGGGGCAGCCTTCTTTGGAACTCCGGCTTGTGCATCATTCTTGATTATAGGTACTTCAACGGGAATAACTTCTATCTCTTCCTCTTCTTCCCTTGGCTTCTTCTTTGAACTACTTTCTCCGGCTTGCTTGCCACTTCTCAAGGTCACCACATTGACATTTGGGTTCTTTTCGGTTTGAGAAGGGAGTTTACCACGGGATTCCAACTTGCTTATGGATGTAACTATATCTCCCATTTGTGCTTCAAGGTTGGAGATACTAGTCCTTGTCTCTTTTTGGAATTGTTGGGTACTAGTGGCTAGAGATTTGACAATGTCTTCAAGAGACATTCCGGAGCTACTTGGTTGGGATTGAGGAGGTTGTTGATGATGATGTGGAGGGTGCGGTTTGGGTTGATAATGTGGTTGTTGATGTTGGTAATGAGGTTGTGGTGGTGGATAGGATGGTCTAACCAATGCATTTTGAGGCAATGATCTTGGGTTGTAGCTCATGTTGGGATTTGGCTTCCAACTTGAATTATATGCATTTTGGTAACCGGATGGTTTGTTGTGGTAGTTTTGGAACTCTCCCGTGGCATTCACATGCTCCGCATCTTCTTGAAGGATGGGACACATATCCGTAGGATGTCCCATTGTTGCACATATTCCACAAACCATCACTTGTGGAGTTTGTCCCATGGCTAGCTTTTGGACAACGGAGGTTAGATCTTTGATTTGAGACTCGAGATTTGATGTTCCCACTTCATTGACTTTGTGTTGTGTGTCTCTTTTCATATCTTGGCGAGGGCCAAAATGTTGTGAATTCGCGGCTATGGTGTTGAAAAGTTGTCTTGTTTGTTGTGGGGTTTTACTAAAGACATCTCCACCACTTGAGGCATCAACTAGTCTTCTCTCCATTGGCAACAATCCCTCGTAGAAGTGTTGAATGAGGAGTTGTTCCGGAATTTGGTGTTGTGGGCAACTATAGCACAAGTTGTTGAACCTCTCTCAATAATCATGGAAAGTCTCATTTTGACCTTGGCGGATTCCACAAATCTCATTTCGAAGACTTGAGACTCTTGAGGCGGGATAGAACTTATCGAGGAAAGCTCTTGCCATGTCGGTCCATGAGTTGATCGACCCCGGTGGAAGATAGAATAACCAATCTTTTGCTCTATCGGCCAATGAAAAGGGGAATGCCCTTAGCTTGATTTGGTCATCGGTTGACCCTTGTGGCTTCATGCTAGTGCAAATAATGTGGAACATCTTCAAGTGCTTATGAGGGTCTTCGTTCTCCAATCCATGAAAAGTTGGTAGGTGGTGGACTAAACTTGACTTCAATTCCGAACCTCCTTCCAAAACCGGGTAATTGATACCGGTTGGAGTTTGTGTAACATCGGTCTCCATCATTTGCCTCAAAGTCCTTTCGGGAACTTCTCCTCCGTCCGCCATTGCAATTGGTTCAATAATGGGTGGATTTTGTTGTAGGGGTGGTGTTTCGGGAATTTCTTGGCGAGGGTCGGGACTAGAATCGGGTTCTATATCACTTAATGAAGCGGTTTCAACCTCCGGGTCCCCGTGGGGGTTAGAAGTTTGACCACGTTCAACTCGTTTTTCCTTAGCCAAACGCCTTGCTTCTTTTTCGATTTCGGGGTTGTAAATCAAGTCACCTGTACGCTGAGATCTGGGCATAGAGAAACAATTGATTAAAAATAAACCAATCCCCGGCAACGGCGCCAAAAATTTGGTGGTTGTCGAGGCCAACACAAATAATAACCCTAAATATTACACACTAAAATAGTGTATAGTGGTAAAGGGATCGAATCCACGGAGATTGGTTCAATTTATAACTCTATGAAAAATCTCTTTGTAAAAATACTTGAAAATGACAATAAAAATAAAATGGGGGGTTTTGGTGTTTTGAAATACTTGAAACAACTAGAATTAACTATGATTTAAATAGACAAATGCAACAAAAATAAGAGTTTGATGTAAAACCAATGAGGGAAAGATGGTTGACTTAAAGTTTCCTCACTTTGACTTTTGATGAACATATCATTAGAATCCAATGGTGCAATACTTTGATTTAAATCCTTAATTTGGCTATAGTAATCCAAGGAGCTTGAGATTACCTAGACTTTTCTTAATTGTTGAAATGGCTAGAGAAGCTCATAACAATTTCCTTAGTCAAAGTCACTAATTCCAAATAGCATGTAATTAGTGAAAGTCAACTAGCATTAAGAACCAAAAAGTCACCAAATCCAAGAGGGGTCAAATGCTTTCACCACCATGTTGGAGGAAATGTTTTTATGATTGTGTGAAGCAAAAACAACACAAAAATCATTTGTTGCTTGCTAATTTGAAGATCCTTTACTTAATCAAGAAATTAGCCAACTAATCACCACAAATATATTTAAACTCATGAACTAAAACATACAAGTAGTGATAAGATGTAAAAACACAAAACATTCCCATAAAGATTTAAGAACATGTTCATGGATTCTTCAACATTCAACAAAAGTTCAAAGGATTAACCAAAAGTCAACCAAGATTAGTTTAGCCAAGCATGGCTAAACACAAAGAAACAAAGTTAGAGAAAATTGTACCAAACATTAAGCAAGAATCAAGAGGTAAAAATATGATGTTCTTCAAGTGTTCTTGGCCTTCAAAAGTCTTCAAAACTCCAGAGAGAATCTCCAAAAATCGGATGTCTAAGAGTATGCAAAAGATGGGCACCAACCTTCCTCAAATAGCTCAAAAGAAGGATTCCCGAAATTGCCCCTGCAGGGCCTTGCGCGACCCGCGTGCTGCTGCGCGGGTGGTACCTGACATGGGCTCCTTTGAGAATTTGGGCCTCTAAAGCATATCCCACTAGCCCAGATCGAATCCAATCACCTCCTAGCCCATTTTCTTCAAGTTTTTCTTCATTTAAAGCCCAATTTGACCTCTCTAAATCCTCCAAAGCTCGTGAACTCGCCCGATTAATAATTTTCATACGCTTGAATGTTCCCCCGCATCTTTCAAATTTAAAGCTCAATTCTTCCAAGCCTTCAAGCAATTGACAAGTCCACCCCATGAATCACCTTCATAGCCATCAAGCATGAAATCTCCAATTCCCTTCAAGCCCAATCGCCTCGCAAGAGTGCCGCCCCGCTAGTTTCCAAGAAAATCTGCAATAATGCTCAAGAAACTAGAAAGTACCCCGAAATGGTCATAAAAATAACAAAAGGGAAAATATGCATGAAAGTTAACTAAAATGCGAATGAAATGTACTAAAATAAACTATAAAAATAAGTAAATAAAATGAAGCTATCAGTGACCAAGGAACTGCACCTCGTGCAACCAAAACTCACATTTGGAGAACTTTGCGAAAAGTCTCTCCCTCCTCAAAGCCTCCAGCACCTCCCGCAGGTGCTCCTCGTGATGCTCCTGCGTCTTGGAATATACCAAGATATCATCTATGAACACTATCACTGACCGATCCAGCATCGGCCTACACACGCGGTTCATGAGATCCATGAACGCGGCTGGAGCATTGGTGAGCCCAAATGGCATCACCACAAACTCATAATGACCATACCTGGTCCTGAAAGCAGTCTTCTGTACATCCTCATCTCTAACCCGCATCTGATGATAACCGGAGCGTAGATCGATCTTGGAGAACCAAGACGCTCCCTGAAGCTGATCAAACAAATCATCTATCCTCGGAAGTGGGTAACGGTTCTTCACCGTTACCTTATTCAACTCCCGATAATCTATACACATACGATGCGACCCATCCTTCTTCCTCACAAACAGGATCGGCGCTCCCCAAGGCGAACTGCTCGGCCGAATGAAACCCTTGTCTAACAGCTCCTGCAGCTGTGTAGACAACTCCTGCATCTCAGGGGGAGCTAATCGATACGGTGCTTTGGCTATCGGAGCCGCACCAGGAATTAGGTCGATCCTGAACTCGACCTGTCTCTCAGGAGGTATCCCCAGCAAATCCTCGGGAAACACGTCCGGGTAGTCTCGAACAATAGGAACATCATCAACTGTCGTCTTGCCCTTCTCCTGGGCATCCAAAACGTAAGCTACAAAACCGGCGCAACCCTGCTGAACATAGCGCCTCGCCCTTGCGGCGGAACAAAAGGTCGGTCCCCGCTGTGGCCTCTCGCCCTGAATCACTAACTCTCCCCCATTGGGAGTGCGGACCCTCACTATCTGAAGTTCACAATCAATCACCGCCCCATTGGGGCTTAGCCAATCCATGCCCACAATAACCTTATTCCCTCGCAGGGGAATAGGTATCAGATCCACTGAAAACTGCTCATCAAATAACTGAAGAGAACACCCTCTAAGCACTATGCCGACCCTCACGGTCCTATCATCTGCTATCTCAACCTCTAATGGACAATCCAGCTCCCCAGGAGCTCTACTAAATCTCTTGCTAAGCGCAAGCGATACAAAAGATCGGGTAGCCCCCGAATCGAATAATACCATAGCAGAAATGCCGTTCACAGAGAACGACCCTGAATAAAACATACAATCATAAGCAATACTCAAACGATAATAATAATAAAGATATGAAGGGAAGATACATACCCGTCACCACATCAGGAGTCGCCCGCGCCTCCTCTGCTGTCATCTGAAACGCCCTGCTCTTCGCCACCGACGTTTCGGCTCGGCCCTGCCGGCCATCTGTAATCCTCAAGGTAGCAGGAGTAGGTGCAGCCACCTTCCCTGCTGCAGCTAAACTCGGACACTGGGACTTTTTATGTCCCCTCTGATTGCACTGAAAGCAAATCAGATCTGATGCTGCGACGGCAGTAGCAGGGGCCGTGCAATCCCTACTCAAATGCCCAATCCGACCGCACTTGTAGCAGTCGGAACTCCCTGCCTTGCACGCTCCCTCCTGCAATCTCCCACACTTGCCACATCGACCGTGGCTCTGCTGACTCCTAGATCTGTGATCCGAAACCTTGGGCTTTTTGCCTGAACCGCCTGTACCTGAAACCGCCTCCGGTTTCCTCTTCTTCTCCATCTCGAGATCAATCTCCCTCTCCCGAGCCCTAGCAATCATATCTTCCAGCGTTTTACAGCTGGACCGGCTCACAAACTGGCGGATATCGCTCCGCAACATCTCATGATAACGGGCCTTCTTCATTTCCTCATCAGCTACGTACTGAGGAACGAGAAGAGCCCTCTCCCTGAACTTGGCGGTGATCTCCGCCACTGTCTCTGTAGTCTGGGTGAGGTCCTGAAACTCCCTAGCTAACTGCTGCACCTCAATGACCGGTGCAAACTCCGCCCTGAACCTAGTAGAGAAATCAGCCCAGGTCATGGCGTCCAATGCTGCATCATCCCCAATGGCATGTCCGACCTCCTCCCACCAATCCCGTGCCCTGTCCTTCAGAAGATAGGACGCCAATCTGACCTTGTCCCCCTCGGGACATCTGCTAGTACGGAAAGCGTTGGCCACATCCGCCAACCATCTGGTGCTCGCTATGGGGTTTCGCGCCCCATGATAGTCCGGAGCTCCACATGCCCTGAACTCCCTGAAAGTAAGGGTGCGCGACCCCATCATGGCCGCCACCTCGGCACGGAAGGTGCCCAATCTCTCATCCATCAGCTCTAGAATCCCCTCCTTGATCGAACCGAAGATCACAGGAGTCTGCTCTATAATGATGCGCGTAAACTCCGAAGAAAGAAACTCTCGGGTCTGCTCATCGATGCGCTCACCCCCCGAGCCTGAACCTGATCCCTCCCCGGCACCTCCACTGCCGGCTGCTGGTCTCGAACGTAAAACCACCATTCTGAAACATATCACAACTACATCAGAAAACCGAAATATCTCAAGGGATCATTAATTACTACAACTAGCTTCCTGGTCTTGTCTCAGCCTTTCTTGATTCGAGTACGGATCCTCTACTTTCAGTAGTACGGGCCCATACTACCTTCCACATCTATCTGTACTTTCTTCAAGAACTGCCTTGACTCCACCAAGTCACTTTTACTACTACTGATCTCTGCTACTCTCATCCTAGGCTTGCCCTAGGGAAACCTCAGACTCAACTCAACTAGTCCTCAGCTGCTGAAGGTCTCCTTATAATGCTAGTTAGCCACCACCTGAACACCATCACACGTGACGAGGATCAGATAATCCTTCAAGTAAAAGACCCGTCCCTATAACGGTTGGACTCAAACAAGAGCTGCGCAATAGGGCCAGTTCCAGCACTCTGGGATTATTCAACCCTGATCACATGTGGTGTAACGTGTTCACCTAATGGCTAACTCCCATCACTCAGAACTCCCACAAAGCACGAAGCAAGCAGCATTCGGATAAAGGAAACATACTCAGGCAAAACTATTCTCATAACGAGAAATTGTACTAGCATACAATGCTAAGCTCATACTATAAGGCATAACCTAAACAGGCTATCCTACTGTTGTCTACTCGATACTAGCATGCAATACTCATAAAGCTGTAACACATAAAGCAGGCACATAAGGCATCCTCCTAGATCCTTAGTTCTATACTAGCATGCTGTTCTACTGAAACTGAACAAATAACTTGTATGGGTAATTTGGGAGTACTTACTTGAGCTCGGCTGATCGCATGCACCACACCCTTATCTTGATTAAAAATTTCTTTCTTTCTAAGTGCTTTCAAAATTCTTTTAGAAAACATTTTCCTTTTTAGAAAAAACCTTTTTATTTCCCCGTAGTTTGAGTTCAGATACACCCGGAAGTGCATCCGAATCCCTCAAACTGGGGCTCTGATACCAACTTGAAACGACCCAAAAATACGACCCAAAAATTTCATTTTTCAATATAACCAAAAACCATAAGCTGAGTGTCATATCATAAAAACCATACGTGATTTATCCCAAACATAATAAAAACAACACTGTGCGGAAACTGTATCATATCCATGTCATATAAAAATCACAAACTAAATCAACTCCCAGGATAAAAGCTGAAGCTGTGGTGTGTGCGATGCCATCATCCCGAGCTCTTCCCTCTGCTAGCGGAAGTACCTGAAACCAAAACTAAAACTGTAAGCACGAAGCTTAGTGAGCTCCCCCAAACTACCACATACCATACAATATATATAAAGCACATATTGGGCCTTGCCCACTGCATCAGACCGAAGTCTGGAACTAGCTGCATCGGACCGAAGTTCGGAACTGACTGGGACCTTGTCCCCTGCATCGGACCAGAGTCCGGAACTAACTGCATCAGACCGAAATCCGGAACTGGCTGCATCGGACCGTAGTCCGGAACTAACTGCATCGGACCGGAGTCCGGAACTGACTGATCATGACATAGCATAACACATAACAACTATTATAATCACACATACTGCATACTGCATCGGACCGAAGTCCGGAACACATAACACAAATATGCTTGAATCACAAAGACATCAAGCACTCTAGCTACTGCATCAGACCAAAGTCCGGAACTACTGATAATTAAACGGGCCGGCATTGTGGCCGTAGACCCGTTCCTACTGAAGGGAAACTCACCTCGTGAACTGGCTGCCGAGTGAATAGCTCTGAGGGCTAACTGCTGCTGCTCCGGTATCTCCCCGACTATAAGTCCATAAACACACTCAATCAAATACTAAACACTGCACTGGGTAAAATGACTCTTTTACCCTTGGTCAAAGTCAACTGTTGGTCAAGGTCAACTCTCAGTCAAAGTCAACCCACAGTTGACCTGACTCGCCGAGTTGGGCCGCCAACTCGCCGAGTCCCTAATCTCACTCCTCGACCCTGCTCGTTGCTACTCGTCGAGTATGGCATACTCGACGAGTACTCTCCCGATCCAAGAACTCAGACAATCTTCATCCGACTCGCCGAGTCCTATGAACAACTCGACGAGTTGTTCTTGAGTGTAAGAAGATTGCCTTGGACTCGCCGAGTTGTATGAACAACTCGCCGAGTCCCTCCATTACTGAGTCTACCCTCAAACTCGTTGAGTCCACTCCACTACTCACTGGTCCCACTCGACACTGCTCAAAAGGAAGAAATCGGGGACTCGCGACTCGACTCGCCGAGTCGTTCTTCCGACTCGCCGAGTCACCGCCATGCAACTATTCTACACTCGATTCTGCTCGAATCCAAAACATACAAATGATAGATATGAGTCCAATAAGCTGATTTACCACGTAAAGTTTCTAACTTTACGTGTACAAACACATGAACAAGGGAATAAAGGCTAAAAGATGCTTAAAAGGGGTAGATCTAGGGTTAATATGCAATATAACTCCATAAAGGCAGTAGATCTGGGCTCTTCAACTCCTAAATGAACAGATCTAAGGTTATCTCGGCATAAGAGAGCTTCCATATCAACATAAAGCTTTGAGAAAGGCATTAACAAGATCTAGAAAGGGTTTTAAGGCATAAAAGAGAAGGAAAACTGAAGAATACCTCAAAGAGCTCTTGCTTTCCCTTGAATCTCTGCTCTACAATCCTTCTCCTTGTTCCTTTCTTCTTCTCCCTCTTCAAGCCTTCACAATAGCACACAAAAATCACTTAGAATCACTCAAGAACGAATTAGGGTTTTCTCACAGCTTTTGAGGGTGAAGGAGGCGAGATTGGGGGCTATAAGGTGGCTTAAATAGTGGGCAACCCGGGGATTTAGGGTTTCTCCCAGACGGACAGACTCGCCGAGTCCAGAATATGGACTCGCCGAGTCGCCAGCTAACACGTGCTCGAAATCCCGACCCTACTCGGCGAGTCAGGCTATGAACTCGTCGAGTCCCTCCTATAAAACTTAAAAATAAAAACCAAGGAATTATCATACCGGAAACGGGTCGTTACAATCTTCAAGCCAGAACCACAAATTAGGAAAGCGATTCGGAACAGGGTGTTACATTGGGACCAACATATTTTTTTGGCCTTATCCCCCACATCTATATTGCATATATTTTGGTATTCATTTTCACCAATATCAAAAAATAGATAAAAAAAAATCATATTGTAATAATGTTTGAGTAGGAATATCTACATTAAATTGACTTGGAACCTTTTCAATAGTTGTACATCTAGAGCTATTGGTATATTGTGCTCATCTTGAACATATTGTGCAATAGGAACACATTGTTCACTTAGAAGATCTTTTTCTAGTGTGTTTTGGTGTACCTTAACATGTTGATTTATAGGACTGTGTTGGGTTATATGAGATTGTCTAAAAGATATAATAAGCTTTATATATAGAGTGGGATTAGATAAAGGCCTCATTAAGAGAAAAAAATGAAATTGGGTTTCATATATATTGCAAGAGCCAAATTCCTTTTTTTATGTTTAATATATGTAAGCTTAGTGAAACAACATAATCCAATTCCTGAATCACAATATTGGATAGAAACATGAAATATGTGTACTCTTGTTTGCACTTGTTCAATGTACACAAATAGTTATCTATGTTTACATACATACTTAGTTAATTTGATCATATCATGATCATTTCCTAGAGACAATAGTTAAAAGTCTAAGTTTACATCACGAATTGAAAAATGATAACAGATGGTATGACTGCCATGATAGCCTTCGTGAATAGAAAAATAACAATGCACTCAATGTACGACACAGTGTTATCAATGTATTTTCTTCATGTATATTTGGTAAAGATGCAACAATGGCATATCAGTATTAAATAGTTATCAAACCCTTATCTAACAATTGTTTTGTATTTGTTTTGTATTTGCAAATACAAAATTTTATAGGTTATTGTTTTGTATTTGCAAATACAAAACAAAAACCTATAAAAAATTTTCAGGTATAATACTACTTGTTTCATAAAAACACTCAATGCATTACTTGTATTCTTTTTCTAAATCTGGTGTTTGTGTACATACCTCACAAACATTTCATGGAGTTAGAACGATTACTTTAAAAATCTTATTTTCAAAAATGATAATGGCGTATTTAGGGTTTTTCTTCTAAGTTGCACCGGTGAAGAAGGAAGTTTGGACATAGAAAGAAGACAAATAAAATTTTTGGGAGGAATGAGATCAATGACATTGACAGTTTAGTGCATGATTGATTATGTAATTCCATATCTAAGGTGTTAATGAATATGCACCAAAAGAAATGACTAATGTACCTTACGTGGTTGGATTAAACGACCAAAAATAAACGACGAGAGGCATAAGGACTACCAATGCAACTTTCAGAAACAAGAGGACCGTTTCATCAAGAATATAGAACGAATTGTGACTTTTTTTGTAAAGAATATACACCAGTTATGAAGTTTTGTCTTATAAAAGTCTTAAAGATGTACCGGGTTTAATACCCACGTGGGGTCAGAGGTTGGGAGTTCAATCCCTGCAAAACCCAATTTGGGTGCCTCTTAAACTTGTGTCACATGTGGGGAAATTTTCCATGGATACCCCTAAGGGGACTGGGTTTGCCCTGTAAAGGAGCTCGAATCCAGGGTGCACGTTGAAATATGCAAATAGGCTTCCGATTAATCATTTGCGGTTTCCAAAAAAAAAGTCTTAAAGACGTTAATAAAATAAATAAATAAAGCAAATTAAAATGGTATAATAATCCTTTATGGTTGACAAGGACCCAATCTACAAAAGTTCCTATTTTGAACGTCTTGGGTTAGTTGGAATTTTTTAGGCTCGATACAAAGAAAACAACAAATCACATGCACCAAATATATTAATTTTGTAAGAATGAACTTATGAAAAAAATTAAAATACATAAACTGTTATAGCTAAAGAAAATTTACAAGTAATTTTTATTTTGCATAATATTAATTGTTATTTCGTTTACCTTATACAACAATAACTTATGTAGGATTTATATTTTATATAACAAAAAAGTTAATTTTCTTACATTCTTCATTTTGAAAATCATCAAAAGATTTGAACTTTGTAAATAACTTTATTCACAAAATTAGTAATTTTGAGGTAATTACTAATTAATAGCTATAAACGATGGCAAAGTTGGTTATTTCGTTGCAATTCACGGAAAAAGCAAGGATGTTTTTTAAAACTTTTTTATGCCTTTTATTTAGGAATGTTGTTAATGTAACAAATCAAGTTTACGACCCAATCTCTATTTATCCCCATGTACGACTACATTAACATACCAACAATATTGTACTATCAAAAGTAAATATGTATCGTACCATACAGTATATAATATATCCTACTATATATATACAAACAAACTTGTGAATACTGACTGATTCATATTTCATACAAGAAACAAAAAGATCGAACCAGACTCATTTGTAGCTTGATCATGGCTCCACCACCGATGATGACGAATGGTGTCAATGGAACAACACTGGGGATGCCACGTCGGAAGAGAATGATTATGCACATGACATTCTATTGGGGAAAAGACGCTTTGATCCTTTTCAAAGGGTGGCCAGGGCCAAATAACATAGGCATGTATGCATTGGCTTTGATATTCGTGTTTTTTATGGCTCTTTTAGTGGAATGGCTTGCTGATGCCATGTCAAGGATGAAATCCGAAGGTGCGGCGTCTGGATTGGCTCAGACGATGTTGTATGGCTTACGTGTCGGGATTGGAAACATGGTGATGTTGGCTTTGATGTCATTTAATGTTGGAGTTTTTTTGGTGGCTGTATTGGGACATACATTAGGGTTCTTTTTCTTTCGGGTGATAATCAGATCCAGAGAGGAGAGAGATGTGATTTCGAATAGTTGTTAAGGTGAATTTTTTTTTTTTTAATTTTTTAATTATTTCAATAATATTGAATTGTGATCAATAAAAATTTGTCGAATGTAAGTTGGTTTAGCCAGAAGACGCAGAACGGCAGAAAGTTTAGGCGTTTTTACACGAATCGCTCAACATGAAATGCATCTTAGGGAGTTTGCCCAAAAAGGAGCCTGGCCCAAGAAGGACCCGTCAAAAAGCCCACCAAGACCAGCCATTGGCCTAGTAATTTGCATGAAAATATTCAAGCCCATGACCAAAAATAGCTTCTATCTATAGATGTTATTATGTTAAAAAGGTCACATTTTCATGGGACACAAGGTTTTTATTCATAAGGAATTTGTTGTTAGACCATTTAGAAAAGGTTTTTTTTTTTTATTTCTTGTATATGATCGCGTCAAAATCATATGAAAGAAATACCCCTGCTACCCTTTCAGTGATCGCTTTATATTTAGTCATAAATGTCTTCTACCTCATCTTCTTCTTTCTGTTTTATAGGTTATTCTCTAAGAAAATCACACCATCCACTAAAGCTCTTATGTCTCCTTAGTTTTCGATTTTATTATGTTATAACTACATTACTAAACTATTTTATGAATTGTGAAATTATTTGCACTGATTGTTGGAACGCGATGAACTAGTGAAGTCGGTAATATCAAATGTTTTGATTGTGATTTCTAGTAATTTCAAATCTTTTGATTGTGATTTTGTGATTTCGCTTGCTCTTTGTTAGCTATATAATTTTATGTACTTTGTGAGCAATAAACTACTTGCTTAGTTGTACTAATGTTGAATCTGAATTTTGTAACCAAAACAATAAACTAACCGACCTAGCTAATTATTTTAACTGCAATAGTTACTGTTACCGACAAACAAATGTTAGAATGCCTTGCCATTGTGAATAAAAAGAATGAACATACAAAACAATAGTATAAGGGAATAGGTCCCCTCACTCACATAAAAAAGACAAATGCGCGTGCACACACACAGGGTACACCAAACAATTATGGGTAATATAGAATAATCCTAATATATCTAATAAAACCTGGGGCATATGTTTTAATTCAACAATGTAAACACTGGTTTTTAATGAGGGTTAACAAAGTATTACAAGATTGCCTAAAAGCCCTAAACTTGGGATTTTACATTTTATTTTTATTATCTAAAGTGTTTATTTATGTATTATAATCATTCCGTTTAATCAATGGATCATGATTAGTTTGTCACTTTTTGAAGTAAGTTGCTCCTTGAAGTTACATTCGCATATGCAACGAGCAAAAATCCAGTAAGTGGTGAATTGGCCTTTTTGGCAAATAGATTCATTTAGATTTTTTTTTTGCTGGTGGTGATTAGTTTTCTTTTAACAAATAATTTTTTTTAAACATGTCATAAAATAAAGATAAAGTTATATAAATAATCTCTGTTGTTGACAATAAAATGCCACTTATAGTCCTTATGAATTTTCTTTGATATGGATGGTCTTTGTTAAGTATGCATTATATGTTAACTTGTTAAGTATGACAAATCTATACCAACCCCCTTTTCCCTAGCTATGTAAAAATGACCAAACTCTACTCTTTTGAGTGGCTTGGCATCGTTTAAGTATCCAAATTATTATCTTTAATTTCAATATTTTAGAAAAAAAATCCAATAGTCATGTAAAGTGTATCATAGTAAAATATCATCAAAGTATAAATCTCAAAATCACATAATACAGAAAAACATGAAAAACATGGGTGGATGAAGTGCGATCAAACCGGGTTCTTTTCCTTCGAGTTGGAGTACTTGAAACATACATTGAAAATCATAAGCACAAAGCTTAGGTGTTGTTTGTTAACTCTTAAGACCACTTTTTGTTGTGCAGTGCAGCACACGTGCAACACTTGCCCTCTCACAACAGTTTGTTTTTTGGAAGACTTCATACTACAAAACATTTATGTGTCTTTTGTGTGTGTCTTATGTGCGTCGTAGCTCTTGAATTACTTCTTCAAACCTCTTCACGTTTCATTTTTTCAAAATGTTTTTTTTTTAATTTGGTATAACTTATCTTTTTTAAACTTTGATTTATGGATTTGATAAAATTTAGTTTATAGTTTCCACAATTTTTATAACTTGATTTTTATTTTTATTTTTTTAAAAAAAACTTCGATTTTTTTAATCTTTTTACTATTTATGTTAATAATATTTTCAGTGTCAGTTGTATCTTTTTTAACATGTATAATTTTTTTACGAACTTTGTAGACATCAAGGTTGTAGAAATCGTTCGGCGGTGAACTGGGGTCAAGGGATTAATCGGCTAGACGGGCATTAATCGGGGGATTAATCGGGGACCATTAATTATTAAAAAAAATTATAAAAAATTAATAAATATAACATTAACATCAATGATTGTTTATTCGATTAAAAACAATCCTCTGATTGGAATAAGAAGTTACAAATACAAGCTGAAGTAATCACAACAATCTATTACAACACCAAAAAAGAACCACTTGATAGTATTATACACTAACTGGGAACAACAAAAGTGGACCATTATACCTTCTAAAATTGAATATCATCTAAATGGTACATCACTACAGACAACAAGTTTTGAACACGAATCATATTACTCAATTAAAGAAATCACTGTGTAGAACGTGAAGCAGCAAGAACACCCCCTGCAACATGAAAATTGAATAAATTCGGATGATGTTGTTTTGCTTCCATTTCTCCTTCCCATTTCGTGTTCTGCTGATCAGACAAGCAGAGATGATTGACCCATGAATACCAACACCTTTCTTTGATATTCAAGACCATTTGATAATGAGTCTTCACTTAGGCAATTAATCGAACACTTGGTGGGCAGATGGTTTCATACATAAACCAACATCACCACTGCTTCTGCCCTACCTGTTACTTACAACCTGAAACAATAAGGATCTTGGAAGTAACATACATACATACATACATACATACATAATCACAAGTTATTGCAATAACATGATTCTAACATTGTTTCGATTCAACAAGATTCAATCAGGTAATGTATGTACATAATCAGGAAATTGGCGTCGACGGGAAAACGAGGTTGGTGTTGACAAGTAGCTGCGTGTCACACCCCCGAACCAGACGGCGGAAACGTCCGAGGGCTGTCGTGACTTAATTGAATACCATAACATTGAATATATATGAAACGTAACATCATTCATCACCATGCATTAATATAGTACAACCGATAAAGTTTACATTGAGTACATTGTTTAAACATTACATTCCCAAAAATAAATTGTTCGATTCATAAATAGATAAACTGCAAGCCATCACTGAGTACATTTTCTTTTGGTTCACTTGTTACCTGAGAATACAAGTATTTTGAAAGACGTCAACATATGAAATGTTGGTGAGTTCATAAGCGGTATTTGAAAAACAACGTTTTGTATTGCTTTGAAAAACTACCAGAAAATCCGATATTTTCTGAAAAGAGTTTATGAAAAAGTTTGTGAAGATCCATAAGTATGCTTGTTTGTTTCTATAGTTGTAAAAATTGTTCATTAAACTTGTATACATTTCGAAACCGTATGTATTGAAAAACCCTAGGAAAACCCAATGTTTTCCTAATTCTTTGAATTCCATGAAGTTGAAAATAAAACCATTGCAGCGTGTGAAGTCATCAATTCCAGGCGACGTCGGATTATTGCGCATGGTGAATTGCTATAAACACGCATTACACAAACGGCCAGTTTACAACTTATACTAACGATCCCGTAGGCGTCGTCCGTACTATTCACGTAATCCAACCGCCCTGACTTCGAGTAATCCCACATCCGAAGAGAAAGAGGGCACGAAGACCTCGATAACTCCGTAGCCGGTTGGGGATAAAAAAAGAGTATGAGGGGCCCTTGACCCGCCTCGCATTAAAATAACCGACTTTACTAGCAGTACCAAAGGACCCTTGGGGACCAATAGTATAAAAGCCATTGAAAGTCCTTTTACGCTGTGTTAGATCATGTAAGACCCAACAACTCGTAAGGTAGAAGTCTTCAGGCCTTAAGATCAGGTCATTGGGCTAGCTAGGCCCAACAAACAAGATTTTACACTTTGGGGCCCAAAGATGGTGCGTAGACGTCTGTGCACTCTCACGTGTGTATTAAATTCCCAAGTGTTACTTGTGTGAATCGAGTTATCGTCGTGTTAGTAGTTTCGGGTTGTTATTGATTCGAGACCGAATCAAATCGTTTAACAACGATTTTTGGGTATTGTGGTGTATTGTATTTCGTCGGTAGTCGCGGTGCCAATATTTGATCAAGTTGAGTGTATTGAATTAGCCTTGGAAATTTTCTGTTTTCAGCCCCTCTTTATTTGTAAATTTACTTTTTCAACCCTCTAATTAAATAACTTTCCGGTTTGGTCCTTAAACCATTTTTCTTGACATTTTATCACCAAAAATTATTGAAATTGATATTTTCAGCATATTTTTCATTGAAAACAGTTTGAGTCCTTGAAAATAAAGTTTTCTCGGTTATAACCCCTCTTTTTCGCAGTTTTTACAATTTTGGCCCAAATTGGAAAAATTTTGCAACTTTGGTCCTTTTAAATTTTGAAAAGCATTTTAAACCTTAGAAAAGGACTTGGGCCACTAGTAGTCCACTGTTTTGCAGAAAAATACAGTTTTGGTCCTTCAAAACAGAAAATTTCGCATATTGGGCCCTATTGGGCCGAAAATGTCATTTTTAGCCCATTAAGCTTGAAATTTATGTTTTTAATCCACCAAAAGAGTATATTTTCAGAAAATACATTATGGAAACTGTTTTGACTCATCTCACCCATCAGAATTCGAAATATTTCATTTTGGGCCCTTTAACTTTATATTTTTAACATTTTATGTCAAAAAATTGACATAAAATGTACTTTTTCAACCCTCTAATTAAGTTGAGTGTATTGAATTAGCCTCTAGTTATTTCGTCGGTAGTCGCGGTGCCAATATTTGATCAAGTTGAGTGTATTGAATTAGCCTTGGAAATTTTCTGTTTTCAGCCCCTCTTTATTTGTAAATTTACTTTTTCAACCCTCTAATTAAATAACTTTCCGGTTTGGTCCTTAAACCATTTTTCTTGACATTTTATCACCAAAAATTATTGAAATTGATATTTTCAGCATATTTTTCATTGAAAACAGTTTGAGTCCCTGAAAATAAAGTTTTCTCGGTTATAACCCCTCTTTTTCGCAGTTTTTACAATTTTGGCCCAAATTGGAAAAATTTTGCAACTTTGGTCCTTTTAAATTTTGAAAAGCATTTTAAACCTTAGAAAAGGACTTGGGCCACTAGTAGTCCACTGTTTTGCAGAAAAATACAGTTTTGGTCCTTCAAAACAGAAAATTTCGCATATTGGGCCCTATTGGGCCGAAAATGTCATTTTTAGCCCATTAAGCTTGAAATTTATGTTTTTAATCCACCAAAAGAGTATATTTTCAGAAAATACATTATGGAAACTGTTTTGACTCATCTCACCCATCAGAATTCGAAATATTTCATTTTGGGCCCTTTAACTTTATATTTTTAACATTTTATGTCAAAAAATTGAGTTTTTAGCCCAAAGAAAATGTTATTAAGCCATTTAGCTATTTTTCTTGGAACACTTTGTATATAGAAATATATTTGATGCTAGTATCATTTAACATAAAGTATATCTCGATTTTTAGGGGTTTATGGCTAGATCCAACATTATAAACACACAAAAACACACATATAAGCATAGAAATCATACAAGGCATACAAAACACATATAGATCTACACTTTCACTTGTATTCCCCCCCCCCCCCCCCACAAAACTTATAAAACAGAAAAATAGGGAGTATGAAGCTCACCTTAGGATGTAGTTTCAGTTTTTGAAGAAAAGATGGAAGAAAACTTGGTGATTTTTGGCCTTAGCACCCTTTTCTTGAAGATCTCGAGTTTGAGATGGTTCTAGGATGCAAGATCACGATTTTTGCATGGATTAGGAAAAGATTTTGATAAAACAAAGAATCTAAGTCATAGATCCAAGCATAACCTTACCTTGGATGAAGAGTTGGTGGAAATATCCTCTTGAAAGCCTCCTAATTTTCGAGATTTTTGAGTGGAGAGGGAGGATGTGTTCTTGAGTATTCTAGAGAGAATTTGTGAGAGATTTGTGTATGTGTGTGTGTTTTGGCCGAGAGTGAGAGAGGGAAAAGAAGAGAGAAGCATGAAAGGATGGTGCATGGAAGTATGAGTCTCCTTGCATGGAAGTCCTTTGGTTAATTGTGAGGTGTCACTCACAAAGTCAACCCTTCCTCTTGGGCTTGTTTTGGGCCGAAAATATGGAAGGAAAAGAGGGTTTTGGGCTTTAATACCCACAAGCCCATGTGTAAGTTAAGTTGAGTGAGTTTTAACCTAAAAGAATATAGTATGATTTTTACATTTTTGTTGGACTAGTTTAGGTTTTTCATGGATCAAAGCTTTTAATTCATTTCATTCTAGGCCCAAAATGGCCCAAAATGTTGAAATAAATGATTGTGGGTCCAATTAGAGCCCAATTAGGGTTCTAAGCCCATGATAGTCAAATTGGAAGCTTATTGGTCCATTGAGTCCAATAAGGAAGTCCTAGTCCAAAATGGACCTAAACAAGAACTTCTAGGGTTTCCAATTGTTTGATGACCATTTGTAGTACTTGTATGATGTATTTAATTGAAGTTTTTGATGTCATAATAATAGGTATCACACATGCTCTTAAGTTTTTGATTCAACATTAACTTGAGTGTATAGATTACATGACACAAAATTTCTAGTTGTGACACTACGATTCTCCAATCGGTGAAATGATTCTCCAATTGATCAGCAATTGGTGACTAGCGAAGCTGCGAGCCTGCAATAGAAATAAGGATGAGCTTGAAATAAAGGTGAAATTTGGAACCGATTTCAATCAGAATGTTCCTGGATAGCGGTGGGGTTGTTCAATCAAGAGAGAAAGGAGATTCGGTCGAGAGAGAAAGGTGAGTAAGGGGATGCAAAGTAGGGAAGAAAGAGATGCATACGAGTACCTGTGATTCTCCGATCGGCAAAATGATTCTCCAATTGATCAAAAATTAGTGACTAGCAAGGTTGCGAGCCTGCAAGAGAAATAGGGATGAGCTTGAAATGAAGGTGAAATTCAAAGCCGATTTCAATCAGAATGTTCTTGGATAGCGGTGGGGTTGTTCAATCAAGAGAGAAAGGAGATTCGATCGAGAGAGAAAGGTGAGGAAGGAGATGCAAAGTGTGGAAGAAAGAGATGCGTAAAAGATATATGAAATGATAAAAAGTTCATCCTACATCGTTGGTGGGATAACATATGAACACAAAACTTATTCTATAAAAAGGGAGCTAGCTCCTTTAAGAATCAAACCCAGCTATGCTTTGGGCTAGCCGGCTCCTTTGAGCTGGTGGGTTTTTTTATTGTTATTCGAGCCAATTTGGTCTGATTTGGAGTCTGAGTTGGTCCGATTTTGTCCTATTAGGACCGAGTTGGACCGATTTTGACCGTTATTGACCGAGGCCGATTATTTTACCCTCTAACCCTTATTTGTAGGCGGTTGGAGGCCGCCAAGCGCCTAGGCGCCGATTAATCGGTCGCCTAGACCGATTTTTACAACCATGTAGACATTGTTTGCAATATTTTCTTATTTTTTTTATTTTCTTTTTATTTTATGTTTTTTAAAATTAGTTTTTTTCTAGAATAAAACCAATAACTTCTTTTACATTTTTTTTTATTTTTTTAGAAATTTTATATTTTTGTTTTTTTTACATGTTCTTATTAGTATTTTTTCAATATTTTAAGACTAAAATTATTAAAATTTCAGTGTTGAAAACTATTTTTAGTTTATAAAATTAGTTTATTTAAATTTCAAGTGAATGTAACGGTTTGCAGATGTTAAAAAACAAACATATTTTTTATTACAGGTTGCAGCTGTTTGATCCACATTTTCTACTGCAGAGGGTTGTAGAGGTGGTCCATAAACTTTATGAATTTTTGCTTCGAAACAACACCTTAGTGAGCTCCCCCAAAATATCTCATACCATATATACATAACAATCAAATCATAGTTGGGTCTATTTCACCTATTCAGTCTCTTTCAATCGGTACTAGGTATATTTCAACCCCTGCGGTCTCTTTCAACCGATACTGGGTCTATTTCACCCACTTCAGTCTCTTTCAACCGGTAGTGGGTATATTTTAACCCCTTTGGTCTCTCTTAACCGACATCGGGTCAATTTCATCCCTATTGCTACCATATAATCAGAACAATATGAGTCATAGAGACAACAAGCATATACAGGCATAACAGGGAATTGTCAAGAAGACAATCATCATCTAAGCATAATTCTGTGGGTCAACATTGGTGCCTTAGACCTACAAGTACAGTGAACGAAACCCACCTCAGTCTGAAGATATCAAATCACACTCGGGATGCCGAATCGTGAAGTCCTCTCACTAAATCACAAATAATAGAACCTTAATTAGCAATTAGGTCATTAACCCTACCCAAGAATCTAAATCCTAAACCATGACTTCAAAGGAAAAAAGGCTACTTAATTCTTCCCTTATTGGGCCTAACATACCATGATCCAAATCCAAATTAGCCCAAAGTCCAAAAGACATTCCATGTCAACTATGGGCCCACGTCCATAAAGGCCCAACACAGAATGGCTTACGACCCACCAAGGGCCCAAATCCCTAAGCCCAAGGTTGCTTGAAACTAAAGGCCCAAAAACTTCTTTGGTGAGTACCACTAATCATACAATCAGTACGCCCAATGTACTTGAGTGCTTCGCAAGGTCGGAATCTCGGGTGCATACGTTCAGCATACACCTACGTATGCCTGACGTACGCCCCTATTGGCCATAGCTTACTTTCAATGTCTCAAAAGGTTTCAAAACCAACTTAAACACTTTATCCTCAAAGAATGGACACCAACCTTTGCATGGTTCATTATAATCCATCAAGATGATATTCTTATGCACTAACACCATAAAAAATGAAGAAATCTAACATTTTATGCTCCTGGAGTAGCCCATACTCACAAGGATGACTCAAGAGACCATCATATGATAAAATCAGGCCCTAAACTAAATCTAACACATGGAGTCATAAAGGTAGGAGCTTTATACCTCTAATAAGTTAGGAAGGGTGAATAATCTCTTGATCTATAAGCTCCCTCTTGTCCAATGCTTCTCTACAAGTCTTCTTCTTCTTCAGTATGCACCACACCCACACACAAAACACACACACAAGGTCAATCTCTTTCGAAAATGGATCATGGTTTTGAGGTATAGCTCAAGAGACAATGGAGGCGGATAAGGTGAAGGATTTGGGGGTCTTAATGTGTTTTGATAGGGTATAAACCCAAAAAAGTTAGGGTTTTCCCCTAACAGACGTACGCCTCGCGTAAACATGGGTACACCCAGTGTACCATGGGGACATCTCGCCTCATGTAATGCCTTGGAGTACGTCCGGCGTACCATATGTACACCCAACGTACTCGGGTCCATGGGTCCACAAGAAGGAATTATTTAATTGACTTATACCTGACATCTCAGACGTTACAATTCTCCCCACATGAATCAAACTTCGTCCTCGAAGTCCGCATCTACAAACAACTCTGGGTAATGCCCACTCATCTCCTCCTCAGGCTCCCATGTCTAGTTTAACCCCTTTTGGTGCTGCCACTGCACCTTTACCAATTCCAAAACCTTGTTTCGAAGATTCTTCGTCTTCCTGTCATCCAATGAAACCAATGCGGAATCATCAATCAAACATTTCCACAATTGAGAGACGTGGAAAGTGCTACAGATTTGTCTGAGCTCCTCTGGTAGATCCAAGCGATACGCAACCCTGCCCGCCCGGGCTAACACTTTGAAAGGACTATATATATATATATATATATATATATATATATATATATATATATATATATATATATATATATATATATATGGGGCCTAGCTTGCCCTGCTTCCTGAATTGGATGACACATTTCCAAGGTGACACCTTAAGGAGTACCATATCCCCGACCTAGAACTTTAAGTGTGATCGACGTCTATCTGCATAGCTCTTCTCTCAGCTCTATGTTGTCTGCAGTCTGTTGTGAACCTGCTGAATCAACTTAATCGTCTGGAGTACTACCTCTGTACTCCTTGTAACTCGTTGACCGACCTTACCTCTACATATCGAGGTCCTACACTTCCTCCCATATAGCATCTCAAAAGGAGGTTGATCAATGTTGGCGTGATAATCATTGTTATATGAAAATTCCGCTAACAGAGGATACGTATCCCAACTCCCCCCAAAATCCAGTACACATGTTTGCAGCATGTCCTCCAATGCTTGGATAGTCCGCTCACTCTGATCATCCATCTGCCGGTGAAAAGTCGTGATGAAGTGCAGAAGACTACCCAACTCCTCATGAAATCTCTTCTAAAATTTGGAAGTAAACCGAACATCCCTATCAGAGACCACATAAACTAGCACCCCATGTCATGCACAACCTCCCGAATGTATATGTCTGCCAACTTTTCGGCAGAGATACTCTCCTGAATCGGGACAAAATGCACACTCTTGGTCAATCGATCCACAATGACCCATATCAAATCCACTATGTGCGTCATTCGAAGTAATTTGGTGATAAAATCCATCGTAATATCTTTCTATTTCCAAATGGTAATACCCAACGGCTTCATGCATGGCCACCAATAGTCAAGCCGAAGATCTATATACATCTTTGTCGCTTCAGGATGAATAGAGAACCTCCAATTGTGCGCCTCCTCCATCAATACCTGACATGCACCACCCCAATATGGAACCCATACCCTCTGATGAAGGGTCAATAATCCTCGGGTATCATAATCGAAGGAAGCCACCTGAACCACTACGTGCTCACTCTTCTGGTGCTCTTCCTTCATAGCCTCAACCTGAGCCTCTCGGATCAGCTCTAACATACATCCCTGATTATGGCAACAACTTCCTTGCGGATGAGAGCATCGACCACCATATTCGCCTTCCCCAGGTGATAAAGGATCTCACAATCATAATCATTTACCACATCTAACCATTTACGATGTCTCATGTTTAGATTCGGTTGATCCATCAGATATCTCAGGCTCTTGTGGTCCGTTTAAATAGAACAACGAACTCCATAGATGTAATGTCGTCAAATCTTGAGGACAAAAACCACAGCCTCCAACTCCAAATCATGTGTAAGATAGTTTGCCTCATGAGGCTTTAGCTACCTCAAAGCATAAGCGATCAGATGACCCCGTTGCATCAAAACTGCACCCAATCCAGTGATCGACACATCACAATACACCATAAAATTCTTAACACCCTCTAGTAGGGTCAGAATCAATGTCTCACACAATCTCTGCCTCAGAGTCTCTAAAGTTGTCTACTGCTTAAGCCCCTAATGAAATGTGGCGGTCTTCTTTGTCAACCTGGTTAAAAGAACCACTATCTTGGAGAAATCCTGAATGAATCTCCAATAATAACCTGTGAATCCAAGGAACTTCCTCAGACCCTCCCACCTCATCACCGCCTCAACCTTGGACAGATCAACCAAAATACCGTTTTGGTTGACAAGGTGTCCCAGAAACTGCACATCACGCAACCAAAACTCATACTTGGAGAACTTCGCGTATAACTTCTCCTTCCTCAAAGTATCCAATACTTCCGTTAGATGCTCCTCATGTTGCTCCCCAGTCTTGGAATAGACCAGGATATCATTAATAAACAAAATCACAGATTGATCTAACATAGGCCTGCATACACGATTCATGAAATTCATGAATGTGGTTGGATCATTGGTGAGCCTGAAAGGCATCACCACGAACTTGTAATAACCATAACGAGTCCGAGAGATCGTCTTCTGCATATCCTCCTCTCTGACTCTCATCTGGTGATAAACCTGATCACATATCAATCTTGGAAAACCAAGATGTGCCCTAAAGTTGATCAAATAAATCTTTGATCCTCGGGAGCGGGTAACGGTTCTCAACCGTTAGCTTATTTAACTCCCGGTAGTCGATACACATCTGATGCGACCCATCCTTCTTCTTCACAAACAAGATCTATACTCTCCACGGTGAACTACTACGCCGAATAAATCCATTGTCTAACAACTTCTGCAGCTGTGTAGACAACTCATGCATCTTTGGAAGTGCTAACCGATAAGGTTCTTTAGCTATCGGAGCTACAACTGGAACCAATTCATCTGAAATTCCACCTGCCTCTCCGGAGGCACTCCGGGAAAATCCTTCGGGAACACATCCACGTACTCTCAAACAATAGGTACATCACCCACAATCACCTCGCCCTCACACATGTATCCATCACATAGGCCACAAACCCGTAACATCCTTGCTGAAGATAACGCCTGGACCTTGTTGTCGAATAGAGCCCACGCTGAGCACCTCACTGTAAATGACCAACTCTCCCCCGCTTGGGGATCGAACCCGCATCAACTGAAGCTCACAATCAATCACCACCCCATTGGGGCTCAACCAATCCATCCCCATAATAACCTTGCTCCCGCGCAAGGGAATAAGAACCAAATCAATCAGATACTGCTCACCGAACAACTCCAAAGTGCATCCCCGATGAAACCTCGACACTCACACCAGACGATCATCAGCAATCTCAACCTATAGTGGATAATCCAACTCTCCCGGGGCATCTTCAAACCACATACTAAGTGCAAGAGATACAAAGGATCAGGTAGCCCCCGAATCAAATAAAACCAATGCAGGAATATCGTTCACGAAGAATGACCCTAAACAAAAATACAAACATATAAGCATGATAATTAAAATAAATAAAAAGATAAGGAGAATATACATACCTGGTGGGGTGTCAAGTCCACCAAGCAAATTACACCCTTTGTTTGCAAATAAAACGTAATATAATGGTAAAAAGGGGTATCGATCCTCGGGGAAATGGTTGTATTCAATCACCAATGCAATCTAAAAGAACTATTGTAAATAAACTAAATAACTACAATTAAACTACAAGGGGGGGGGGGTGTTTGATTACTTGAAAACTAAAAGACTTGAATAACTAAAAACTTGCAATTAAGCAAGATAGTGAGATGTTCAAATATTGGAGAGTGTTTGTTAACTAAGGCAATTCAACACAATGAACATTTGTGTGTTTATCATTAGGATTCAACATGAAGCTTATCATTCATCCCAAATTGGTTATAGCAATCATGAAGCATGATATACCAAGATTCCTCTTAGGTAGTATGGAGGTTGGGGAAGCCCACAACACACCTTCTTAATCAAGATCAAGGGTTTAATTGAAGCAATTGAACCCAAGAAGTTAATTATCCTTTAGAAAGAAGGAATCCCCAATTCCTAGAGGATGTTAATGCTTACACATCCATAAAGGAGCTATGATTCATAAACTAGAGATGAATTTTACCATCATAAAGCCCTTGTTCTAAGTAAATTCAATGATTTAATGCAAAACCAAAGAAATAAACTAACAATAGCTCATGCAAGTGCCAAGCTCATGATCAAAGCATTAAACAAGCATAAGAAATATGATCTAGAACCATAAACATAAGATAATCGATAATCTAGCATGAATCCTTCAAAAACCCGCAAACATTCAAAGGTTTTAACCAAAGTTAACCAATATAGAGAGTTTAGCCACTCATGGCAATAGAAAAACAATCACAAAAGTCTAATTGCATAAAGAAACTATCAATATCTTGGAAAGATGAAAGGAAATGAGTCTTTAAGATCCAAAATCGCCTCCTACAGGTCTCCAATGGTGAAAAATCGAGAATGTAGCTGATGGATCTGATCCCCCAAGGTTATGGTGTGCCAAATGACCAAAATGCCCAAACTGGGAAGTTGCGCGGGTACCCGCAGGACGAAAATTCCACCCGCGCAAATGTTGTTGTAATGTTATTGGTCCTTCATTCCTCCACTCCACCCTTCCACTACCAAAGATTCCTTTGGTCCCCTCCATATCCCATGTGATTTAAACTAGCCAATCATCTTTTAGCTACAAAAATGGATGCTCCAAGCCCAAATTAATTATCCATGATCCATCTTCACAAGCCCACTTCATCCAAACCTTTATCTTTTTAATCCCAAATCTCCTTTTATGAATCCGCCAAGCCCAATAGCGCCTCGAGAGCCCACAAGTCTGACTTCACTCTAATCCACAATCGCGATAAGCTCCAAAACCATGCAAGATTCCTCATGCAAAATAAAAAGTCCCCGATACGATCCATGATAAAGAAAATAAAGAAATATACAATACAATACTAATAAAAAGAGCTAAAAATCTAAAATAAACTAATAAAAATAAGGAAATAAAATAAGTTATCAATACCAGTGACCACATCGGGTGCTGCACGAGCCTCCTCGGCTGTCAGCTAAAATGCCCTACTCCGAACAACTGGCGCCTCTGCCTTCCCTGGTGGCCATCAGGGATCCTCAGGGTTGCCGGAGCAGGTGCTGCTACTGGTCCCACCACTGCTAAACTCGGGTAGTTGGCCTTCTTATGACCCATCTGATTGTAATGACATCAAATCAGATTAGATACATGGGTGGTGGTAGTGGCAGTACAATCCCTGCCAAAATGTCCTGACTTGTCGCACTTGTAGTAGCCTGAACCACCCACCCTGCAGACTCCCTCATGTGCCTTGCCTTACTTACCACAGTGGCCTCAGCCCTGCTGGCCCCTCGACCTAGAATAAAATGCCTTAGGTTTCTTTGTAGAAACCTCATTCGTCTGCCAATGCTTTGCCTTCCTCTTCCCTATGTGCTCCAAACCAATTTCTCATTCCTGAGCCCTGGATATCATGTGATCCAGTGTCGGACAGGTAGACAAACTACAAACTCCTGAATATCTTATCTCAACATGTCATGATACCGAGTCTTCTGCATCTCCTCGTTTGCGGCATATTGGGGTACCAATAGGGCTCTCTCTCGGAACTTGGCGGTGATCTCCGCCACAGTCTCAGTTGTCTGTCACATATCCACATGTATTTACCTTAACTATAGTGTCCATGTACTTTAACTATTCCAGCTCTCATTTGGTCTTTTCTAATAACTATATATTCAGTTGTTAAAAACATTATAAGTTGCAAGTTACTTATTGTTTCTTTGGGTAAAATGAAAGTTACTTATTGTTTCTTTCGGTAAATAAATGAAAGTATATTGCTTTTATGATAAATAAATGTAAGTCTATGCTGTTATGGATTAAAAAAAAGTATGTTGCTTATTATTATTATTATTATTATTATTATTATTATTATTATTATTATTAGTATTTATTTTGCAATTTCACTTTATTTTTATCATATGATAAATTATTGTGTATATCTTTTGAAATGTTGGAATTTATGTTGATTATGAGCATTTTGGTAAATTGTTATCGATGACTGAAGATAGGAAGCAAGAACAACACCAGATTCTCGTAATGGGCAAGTTCGATTTGATATAAAACTTTCAAAAAGGGAAAGTAGGTCGCAGACATTCTATAGATATCATATATTCTTGATTCTAGACAGGGACTTTAAACGACAAATAAGAATTACACTTAGTACGTAAACTTCTTATTTCTTGATTTATTTCCTTTTTGTATATACATATTCGGTGTAAATGCAAGAAAAAGCAATTTATTTGTCTATTATAACATCCTATTTTTACATATTTCTATTACATTATTGTGCATCCTCCCATTTTCTTTCCTCAAATTTTTAGCAAGAAAATAGAATGAATTGTAAATACCTTAAAAGGACTAGAATCGCAAAAGATAAGAAAGACAATGATGTAAGTTACAAGGTATTTTTTAAATTATCTAACTTTCTTATGATACAAGAATATTTTCCATTCAACTTTTATTGTTGAGTATTCTATTAATTTATATTTATTTGTTATGTTTATTATTATTATCGTTTTTTTGATTTTTACAAATAGGATGTTTGTGCTAATATATAAGTTAATCATTCAAAAAATCGGATACCACGGTCTTAACAATGCCGCACATAAAAATTCGACGCAAGTGAGTTCTCCTGTTACAATACGAGTCTGATGATGATATTCCAAGTTGCCTTTAACTTGGTTTTAATATGTTTTAAGACATTCTTTTGGACCTTGCATTTTTTGCTAAATCTTTTCTATTAGAAGAACAATAATCCAATCATGCAACATGTATGTGAGTTGAACAAGGTGATGATGCACAATGACATACATGGTGGATTACATATTCTTTTTAACACAAAATGGCAAAACATATTTTATTTTTAAAGTAAGATTGTATACAAAAAAACACGTTAATTCATGTATCGGCCAACCCGTCCACCGGACGGGTATAACATTAGTTAGTTTTGGTTATCTGTTAGTAGAGGGATGCCTTAGGAATTGTATATAGTCATGTAGGATAGAATGAGGACTCTTGATCTAGACTCTTTTACCTATTCCTTGTTTGGTTGTGGTTCTAGAGTAGGATCACATGTCCGGGTGTCTATCTCACCTATGAGTATATACGGTTATGTATTCCTTGGATTGTTGATATTTAGTAGGTTGTTATGTTGGTAGATTTGTATCCTGGTATCGAGTATGTTGTTGTAGTGATCGGTTAGATCTGTATCTTAGTATATAGGATGTTTCTATGCGGTAATGATCTGTAGAACTGCATATTTACATGTACTTGTTGGTTATCATCTTGTGGAGTTCCCTAGGGATTGTATATGGTCATGTAAGATAGCCTGAGAACTCTTGATCTAGGCTTCATTTTCTGTTCCTTATTTGGTTGTGGCTATAGAGTAGGATCATCTCTTTGGGTGGCTATCTCACCTCTAGTTACTTATGGTTACGCACTTGATTGAGGTTACCTGTGTAACACTCTAATTCAGGTATTACTCTTTAGACCCTTAAAAAGGAAATGATGGCATAAAAGGTCCCTTAGTATGCAGGGCGTACTAAGGATGCATGATCGCGGAAGGTGGCCGCATACGCAGGGCATACACATAGGTATGTGGGGCGTACGCGACAGAGGGCGTACTCCAGGAAAAGGAGAAACATTTTTAAAAGTATCGTTATTCATTCTTTTGATTGGTTTTCTAATAGATGTAATATGAATAGTATTACTTGGACTTTGTGGTTACAAAATCTAATGTCCCAGGATAATTTTTAAATTTTTTTCTAGCTCATTACTAGTCGGTGGTTATAAGATTTAGCATCATATGTATGTTGCTTTTAAAACTAAAATACACTATTTTAATGATTGATCTGACTGCGGCTACCATTTTGGTGTTTGTGATTGAAGAAATTTTTTATATAAATAGAAAAGATCAAATGAGAAATTTTAAATAAATATAAAAAATCAATCCTCAATGGCTTCGCATTGTCAAAGTGAAATGAAGGCTTAGCCAAATACAATGTGGCAATAGAATTTTCATGATTAGGTTCCATTTATTGTTGTTTAACTTTAAAGATGTAACATGTCAAAGTTATTTTAGATTGTTATAATCATCAAGCCATGAGTGGTAAGTCGTGTGTTAGAAAGAAAATTAATCCCTTTGCCACTAAATTGTGCATCAAGATTCGATAGACGCCGTACCAAACCACAAATGGTGCATCAACTTTGGAATCATCAAAATCAATATTTTGGATCAAACATTTTCATATTTTTGTTTAAGACTTATATGTTTAAGAGGAATGAGTATGGGTACCAAACCGTTGTGAATAACCGATGTGGCACATCCACCACGACGCTGTGGCCAAATGAACACCACCCCAAACTCATTATGGTGCAACTCGTTGTGGGTATAACGCAACTCAATGTCGGTTAACAAATAAGAAATTAATCAGTTTTTATTTTTTGTATTATTTTATTTTATTTTTTTCCTTTTTAAAATGATGTGACAGTGGGGTGAATATTTCCTAGCCTAAATGGTGTAGTGCTAGAGATGATGAGACATGTGAGATGATAATTTTTAGTGTTATAACACCGATACATACCCACTAGCCTAATTATAAATTTATAATACTTATTTTCTTAATTTAAAATTTAAATTTCTATGTTTTTAGTTATAAAAACTTACAAATGTATGTTTTTTGGTGTATTTGAATAGAGGTGACAATTGATGACATGACACGATAAAAATACACGGAACGAAACGAAATTGAAATTCGAATTCATGTTCGTGTTAGGTGTAAAAAACACGACGTCATGTCGTATTCGTGTTCAAAATTTGACACGAAACTGACACGATTTAACATTTTTTTGTCGTGTTTGTCGTGTTATGTATGAATAAATATTAATTAAATACACTCATTTTTATTTCATGTTATCTTTGTCGTGTTTGTCGTTTTTTAATTGGTTCGTTTTCGTGTTAGTTAAAAAAAACTCAAGATCGTGTCGTGTCGTGTTCGTGTTACACAAAACCTTGTTGTGTCGTGTTGTGTCCGACAAAAACACGTCACGATGACCCGATTTGTCACCCCTATATTTTAACATGTTAACAATGTGGTTTATCTATAAATTATTTGATTAGCACATATATTATGTTTTATATTAACAACTTGATGAATAAAGTTGTAAAAAAATTAACTACAAAGAAAATAAGTATAATAAATCGACGTCGTCCAAAATATATTCAAATATATACAATCTTATAAAAAATAAATCATTAAAAAGTAAAATTTGTAATTAGATTGTTTTAGACATATGTAACATATTTTTACAACTTACTTTTTATTATTACTAAAAATTTAAGTAATTGATTTTAATCCAAAGTTTAATTTAATTTAATTTATTAAAAATTATTAGGCATTTTTCGTAGTCAAACATTTTTTTGTTAAATTTATGATAGTAATTTACCTTTTGGGCGGTGGCTAGTAGTATGGGTGGTCTTGGTTAGCTTCCAAAACTAATATTTTCTTAGACTAATGAATACGGGCAACCATCATCCGTTGTATTGACGTGGCAGTAAATATGGCATCAGCTGTTATTGGCTTGCATTTTTTTCAAACAGTCAAAATTATTTGACGGGTTGCTCCCTATCTAATGCTTTGACCCATTCGTAATTTTTGCCAGCCAATGTGTTTTTCTAAAGAAAAAACTATTATTTCCAGTGTTGATGATATTATATTGTTATGCAACTTGCAAGCTCAATGATAATCACATCTTTATTTTAAAAAATATATATTAAATGAAGCAAATATATCGAGGATAATCATAATGTATTTGTTCAATGTTTTTTTACTTTGTAATGTCATTGTTAGTTTTTAAAAGTTATTTTTAATTTAGGATTTAATTAAATTATATGGGTTATTGATTTATATGTTTTTTTTTATAAATATTATGACATAAATAAATAAAAATAAAACAATTTGAAAAAATAGAAATTAAAAACATCAAAGAAATAAAAAAAATAGAAAATAAAGAGTATTATCAAATGTTATTTGGTGTTACTTATTTCCACATTGTGTGTTATAACATCAATGTATGACTAAGATGATGAGTTGAACATTTTAAGTGTGATAACATGTAATAGCACATGTTGCCCATACTTAATAGTCTTATTATAAAAAATGCATTTTTAATTGATTTTAATTTAGATAACATATTTGTTTAAAATATTTTGAATTTAATATTGTGTATATATTTATAATTAAATGAAGAAATCGATCATTATAAATAAAAATTCACTTTTGATCGCTTATTTAATTAAATTTTAATCTTTTAAAATATATAGTTTAAATAATATCAACTATGAATACATTTTTACATGGAATTGTTTTTTGTTCTAACTTCTAAAACTATGGTATGAGTGAATATAGTCGGGAAATGTTTTTGATGCATGGAGTTTCATAATTTTTTAAACAGAAGAAATGTACAAATTTATAGAACAACAATTTAAAAGACGGAAACAGAAAAATGAAATATTAAACTACGACCTGCAAGACATTAAGCTTAAGAATAATTAGCCTCTATTTTTATTGTTGGTTGAGTTAAATGGCTAAGATCTATCCAAGACCTCCTCCAGTTTTGACGATGTATGCAAAGATACCATAAGCCCCTTTCATGAACACAACATGATATATTTTTGTGATAAACTTGAAGAAATGAAGATGTAATAAACCAAAAATGGAGAAAAACAATCACATTTATAAACTTAATTCCCAACGGTCACACCCTTTCGTGAAGGGTTGCAATGGTTCACAAAATCGGTTAAACAACTTTCACTTCAAAAATAACTAAAAAATTATAACCGAAAAGTTAACCGACTATCAAGTCCTTGGACAAAAAATGTAAGAAATTTTTAAATGCAAATGTTAAATGCTTGTCTTTGATTATATACATCATGTAGTCACTCAACTAAATAATCTTGAAAAAAACCTATACATATATAATCAAATAGTTCAAAATTCTCAAGAATAAAGATGAATGAAGATGATCATGTGTTAAGAAAAGGGTTCATGGGAACGCGGTTGACGGTTGTATTACTAATGTTGGATGTAGATTAAATGTTATTCATATCAAATAACATACCAACATTCTTACGGAAACTCAACTATTGATTAGGAAAGTGTCTTTCTATGAAAGATTCAAGAGAATAAACTTGTTTTGTAATGTAAACATAAAAAATAATTAGTTTAAAGAATTAAATCGTCTATAAAAATAGTATGAACTTTTTATGATTCTCATTATGTGAGAATATATTCTTGATAATCCTATTATGTAATAATAACAACGAGTGAATGAGAATGTGTGAGAACAAAAATAAATGAGAATTAATAAAAACATGTGATAATGATAATAGTTATATGGAAAATATTTCTAGCCTTGCTTACACTACTATGAGATGATGAACCACTTGAACAACATTGAGAATCTATTTCACAAAATCATGATACTCTAAGAGAAGAAAAAAAAAAGAAATAAGGAAAAGTGAGTACATATCTATGTAACAGTTCAATTTAACCCACATGTTTGTCAACTACGATCATATGTGTAAGTTATATCATCTTTTTGTCTTATCGACAGGTGACAAACATAAAACACTTAAACAAAACGGTCAATTGGTTAAATTTACGATAAAATTATAAATTTAATGATTTAATTGAGAAAAAATATATATAGAATAAAATCAAAATTTTATATGAACCTAATATCTTTTATGCAATTGGCCCTGTTAATATCACTTATAGCTATCATTTTGTGAATATTTAAAAAAATTAACTGGAAAAAATACTTATTTAATATATAAATAGTGTTTTATATTAAAAAGAGGGAGAGAAATAGAGGGCGGAGATGTGAGAAGTTGTAAAAGGAGAACATGGAAGTCATAACCAACAAAGAAACATTCCCACCCTGTCAAAGTGGCAAATACCCCATCATTGCCAGTCTGCCATTTCCCTTTGCCAACAAATACCTATTTGTCAACTTTCCCTCCCCAAAACGTTGCCGTTTCAAAGTTCTCCAATCAAATAAGACAACACCAACCCTACTTTTTTGGACTTTTTTCCTTTAATAAGAATACATATTAGAATAATAATAATAGATTCTTATTATAAGAGAACAAATTAAAATAATAATAATAGATTCTCAATCATTTGTAACAATGAAGTTTGATGAAGGTGGCAAAATGATATCATATCAGACCCGGTAACATGGCCAATTGGTAGTTTCATGACGGGTTAAATGGATCATGTTGAATTGTGTGATTCATGAATATCAAGGTTTTCAACTTTTAAAAAATATAGTAAATATATATTAAATGTGATTACAATATTATACTATGATTATATATTATTATTTTCGTTCCAAATTGATAGTCAATTTTTGACTTTTGAAGTCTTTTTCTTCAATTTTGACCTTATATATTTTTTTGATAGATGATACATGATGAAAAATATATGAATGAATTGTGTTTTAAATGGTTTTTCATTGTTATAAGTTTTATCAAATAATATATAACACATATAAAAATATTTAAGGTCAAAGTTGAAGAAGAAAGACTTCAAAAATAAAAAATGGACTATTATTTTGGGACGGAGGGAATATAAAATTTATTGAAAAACTGGTTAAAAATATTTTATGTATTTAAATATGCTTTTGATAAATTTCAGTTATTTTCATTTTAGCTATATTTTTTAAAAATTACCCATTCAACAAATGACATATAATGATACAATATATGACTTTCTATATTGACTCGCGTGTTTCCTAGATAAAAAAAAAAAAACTTTTATTTACTCATATCTACCGATGGACAAGTTGAAAACGTGAAATTATTTCCTGTAAAATATAATAATATTATTTCTATTTTACATTAGTATTAAACAACAATTTAAATGGTACTTTAAAGCAGACTAATTCAAACGTTATATTGAAAAAGATATTTTTGGTATATTTCTTTGCTTAAATTATTATTTTTTAATAAATTGACTTTACATGTGACTATATGAATTTTGTACTTCATGCGATATTAACAATATTTATACTTTATACTATCTTTTGTCCCAACATATTTTGATAATTTTATTAATACTTCTAAGCAAATACAAATCTTTTACTTTTTGATAACATATCGATGTAAGATTTACCATGTATGGTATTTGATAAAATATATGTAAATGCTCTTCAAGTTGTAAGCAACTAAGCATGACTGAACATTGTATATATATATATTTTTTTGAAATGCCAAATTAACTAAACTACTCCTAAATAACCATCTATGTCTCTACCGAGACTTGAACTCATAACCTCTCTTATAAGAGGACCACTCCGTACCGCTAGGCCATTAGCCCTTTGGTGAACATTGTATATTTTAAAAACATTTTTTTTGAACGGTGCATAATTATGTCGAATTAAATATTACAGTAGTTTTTTGCTTTATTCTCTATTGATTATATCATATAAATTTATCTTATTTTCTGTGTTTAGAAACTTAAGTTATTCCTCATATATATTTTAATAAAATATATAATTTGTCAAATATTTAGAATGAATTTTAATAAATGAATAAAAAAAGTCATAGACTATAATTAGTTTCAACTAGATAATTAATAACACTATAATTAGTTTCAACTAGATTACTAATAACAGTAAATAATAAAATATAAATAATATTTTATATTTTAAAATACTATATTATATAACTCTATAAAACATAAATTGTAGTGTAAGAAAAAAAACTGTTATTCCAAATATTTCTAGTAAAAACCTCATTTCAATTTAATATATTTTTAAAATCATTATTATAAAATTTTAATAAAACTAATATTATTTATAAGTGCTATTATTAAATGGGAGAAGGTAAAAACATAAAATGTTTTTCACCTGTTCTATTGATTTGCCTTATTTAGCTGATCGATCTTTTCACATAAAACTTGGTCTAGGCATGTTTAGCAAAAATAGTAAAGACCAAAAGCCATAAATAAAATAGTTATTTTACTACATTATCCATTAAATGAGCTGTAGAAATGATGCTACATGTAACGTCAATTCATTCCACCTTTGCCAAATGACCTTATGATAATTTTATAAATAACGACTAGATAAAACTAAGGAAGCAATTCGAAAAATATGATTTTTATATCATAATTTGTTTGAATAATAAATATATATTCAGTACCTAAATGGCTAAATATATAAAAAAAATATAAATATGTCCCAATGTTGCTAGTGACTAGTGAGAGAAGGGAACGGTAAGTTTGTTTTTTTAACCAACTCTGTAATTATCTCTCTGCCCTTGTAGGCTGTATATAATCACGTTGGCTGGTTCAAACCTCTTTCTCCATTGTTGAATTGTTTCAAAGCTCACTTTTAATCCCATTTCTCCGATAATTTTTCAAGGCGAGGTCCTCACTTTCTTCCCGATCTCTTAGTTACGGTAAGGTCTTTAACATACAATACAACACGATATCCGTGTTTGTCTATGTTTTCTTTAGTGATTGAGCTAGTTTTTTGGAATATAAATTTGTGGATTTTGTTCGCAATCAGAAAAGGAATGATGGGTTTCGTTTGCAATCGAAAAGAAGTAGTGGGTCTGATTTCGATCTGCTTAGATCTATGTATATCTACCGATTTGAACGAACTCCGAAATTTTCTTGTGTGTTATAGGTTTGCGAGGGAAGGAGGAAAGACTAATGGCTAATAGAGTAGATAATGAGTACGATTATTTATTCAAGATCGTGTTGATAGGGGACTCAGGTGTCGGAAAATCCAATATTCTGTCGAGGTTTACGAGGAACGAATTCTGTTTGGAGTCCAAATCAACAATTGGAGTTGAGTTTGCTACTAGAACTCTTCAGGTCTGAATTTCCTTCTTTTTTCTGTTGATTTCTCTTTGAACCTAAAAGACCTACGATCCGATTAACAGTTTCTTCTTAATATATCGTATAATTAGTAATTACTCCTGTTTGATAAAATCCAATCGAAAGTCCATTAAATTCAGCGTACCAAGTGTTTGATAGAATGCCTACGATCCGATTTGACTAAATGACATGAAAACAGGTTGATGGAAAGACAGTGAAGGCACAAATTTGGGACACAGCAGGGCAAGAAAGGTACAGAGCGATAACCAGTGCATACTACAGAGGTGCAGTTGGGGCTCTTCTGGTGTACGACATAACCAAGAGCCAAACCTTCGATAACATTCAAAGATGGTTGCGTGAGTTAAGAGACCACGCAGACTCCAACATTGTGATCATGATGGCCGGAAACAAGTCTGATCTGAATCATCTCAGAGCAGTGGCTGAACAAGATGGCCAATCTCTCGCTGAAAAAGAAGGGCTTTCATTTCTTGAAACATCAGCACTTGAAGCACATAATGTTGAGAAAGCATTTCAAACTGTTCTGACAGATATATATCATATCGTTAGCAAGAAAGCATTAGCAGCTCAAGAAGCATCAGGTCCTACTGCTTTACCTGGTCAAGGAACCACCATTAATGTCGCTGATTCATCTGGGAATAATACTAAGAGAGGTTGCTGTTCAACTTGAGTTGAAACATATTTGATGAGGTAAAGCTAAAGATTTCTTTTTTTGTTTTCTTTTTGTAATCACTTTGACCTTGTAGAATACTATCTTACTTGAGAACAATTCTTGTGAAAATTCGATATATGGTTTAGTATTTTGGATTCCATTGTTGACTCGTTTCTGTGATTTGTCATTTGACCCCGTTCTTTTGAATCTATGATCATTTTGGCTGTTAATTGAATGAGAAATTTGAAATAGGGACCAAATGTGGATTGTCTTGATAGTTTAGGGATCATTTTGTAATTTTAAAATAGAATATGACTATTGGGTGCCAGGTAATAAAGCATGAAATCCTTTCAACACCGCCCCACGCACGCTGGGGCCTCTTGCTCTCGTCAACATTACAATAAAGAAGAAAATAACATATTACAATGTAACCCTCATAGTTTGTGAGATTGTGCCATACAATCCCCATATTTTGCTGTGAATGTTTAATTCTAACTTCTATGTTTTGTGTGTGTTTGGTATTATCCTCATGCTTGCAACGTGGTTTAGTGCGATGCAAATGATTACTATTTTATCTTTTGTGTCTTTAAATTTCTAATTGTTTATTTTTACTTATGGTTTAGGAAACTAGAAACCATACAACTTTAGAACACAAACCTATCTAGATAGAAAATTAACCATCCGATGTGGAATAAGCGAATTATCCTCTTTAAATTAAGATTTCGGACCATCAATAAACTGTTTCCAAATTCAACGCTTATGATGACCGAGAAAACGATGAATTTCCAAAAATGCAAAACATTGAAGTTGTAGATTGTGTCTTCTTTCACGGTCATTTTAAACTATCTTAATCAAAGTTACAAGAAATAAGATATGTTTATAATAAAGAATCCCTTAAAATATTGTGACATTGTCCATCTATCAAACAACATTCATTTGCCTTTATTTGTTTATTTTGCCTTGGAATTAACCATTTTTAACTCGTATTTGTCAAATAAAAATTAAACTACATGTGTAGTGTTCAGTTTTGGTTTGTAAATTTGTTAAACCACAAATTACGTAGTGTGGGTTAACAAATTTGCAAACCACAAACAACCTTACCAAGGTTTTAGATTGTGTTATGTGGTGTGATTTGTGCGATGCGGACGATTTGTGCAGTTTGATAAACAATCTTAAAAGAAACTATCATTCCCCATAATGGAATTCGAGCTTGGTGGTGGGGCTAACCTAGGTATGCAACTCCTTAAGACATTTTCATTGGCTAATTGAGCTTTATAACTTTTTACACGATAAAACTAATCATGTGCTATATGGTGACAATTCCTGGATTTGCTTTGGTATCATATTTTAAGACATGTGGTATGTATGTTTTCAGATGAATGCATGCATATTCATCAATGGGGCAACATACTTAAATGATCATGTATCATATTCAGTTAAACAAATATAGCAATATTTAAAAAAAACATTGCACTATTTTAGGAAACGTGGTGCATTTGTTTTCGGATGAGCGCACACATATTCATCAATGAGACAACATATTTAAATGGTCTTTTAACAATGCACTACAAATATGTTTAAGTTATAAAAAATATAGTTTCCATTAGGTGTTCACGTTGAAGTTTTATGTAATAGATGCATGCGCCTTTTTTTCCCTCAATTAGATAGAAATATATCACAAATACGTAAGAAAAGACACACTTATGAAATGATACGTTTTCATTGCTAAATAAAACAAATGAAAATTATCCTAAACTTTTGAAACCATTGCAAATGTAGAATAAAAGGCTTAGACAACGTAGTCTATACTAAAATTCATTAGACACAACATAGTTCCTAGTCTATACATATAAAATCATGAAGAGGTTCCAATATTTGATTTAAAACTCCATAATTCCATTTCAATAAAGGTTATGAACATTTGAAATTAACATATATTTTTACATAATTCGTATTCCCTAATTATTTTTAAATCAATCAACCAACTATTCAATATTTTATGTAAGATTGTCATAGTTTAAATCAAAATATATATGGTAAACTAACAAATTACGGTAAAAAGTGACATCCCTATACTTTTATAAGTATTTTATCTCAATGATACAAATTAAGCATATGATTCCCAGATTCTACAAGTATTTTTTAGTTTGTTTTTAAATAAGAAAATCAAATAAAAAAAAGATTGCACCAAAATAAGGACTATAATAATGTTTTTGAAACATGATGTGGTATATCTAACATTCATAAACCATGAGGGGAGTATTTTGTAAATATCCCAAAAAAACAAGTGGGAAACAAATAACCCACCATCAATTTTTTGGGCATATCAAAACCCTAGATTTCAAATTTGTCTTTGGATTAACAAAATCAGAAAGATAAAATACCAGCACAAAAGTTTTGATTGGGAAATGAGAGCAGAAATTTGAAACCACACAAGCGCTACGGATTTATCGTTCTCGACGAATTTTGATCATCGAGTTCGGCATCTTCGCCCAATCAGAGTTGCAGCCCCTCTTCTCCTCCTCCCTCCTCCGTCAGCTCGCCAATTTTTTACCTGCTATTAAATTTTTGTTAATATTTTTCTGTAACCCTACTTGTCCATGCGCATACATCATGTATATGATTAAAAATTCCGAGGAACAAAAACAATGTACTAACAATAAGTAGTTGAAAATCGCCGAAGCAATTTCGTTTTCTTCTGGTTTGTTTTTGTTTTACGATCTAGGGTTTCTGGGTGTTTTTGAGAACCCAGGTTTCGGAGAAATTTCGAGGGAGGTAGAAGTATTTAGAGATCAATGGCTCAAAATGGTCAGGGAATAGACCCTGCCGTACTCGATGATATAATCAATCGGCTATTGGAGTTCCGGCTAGCGAGAACCGTCCGGCAGGTTCAGCTTTCGGAAGCGGAGATCCGTCAACTATGTGCCGCTGCTCGAGAAATCTTTCTTCAACAGCCTAATCTTCTAGAGCTCGAAGCTCCCATTAAGATCTGCGGTAAGAAAAACGATAATCTGATTTCCTTGATGTATTCAAATTTCAAATACTGTTTGTTTTTTGTAGCGATTTTTCATTATCTTGTTCCATTGCGTATTTGTTGTTTGTCGTGAGGATCTTATCTGATTTTTTGTTCTGATTGTATGGTGTAGAATCCATATTTAACTGTTTGATCTCTGTGAAAACAGGTGACATTCATGGACAATACGGTGATCTGTTAAGGCTGTTTGAATATGGAGGGTTTCCTCCAGATGCAAATTACTTGTTTCTAGGGGACTATGTGGATCGTGGGAAGCAGAGTCTTGAAACCATATGCCTTTTACTCGCCTACAAAATCAAATTCCCTGAAAACTTCTTCCTTTTAAGAGGAAACCATGAATGTGCTTCCATCAACAGGATCTATGGCTTCTATGACGAATGTAAACGCCGATTCAATGTTAGACTTTGGAAAACTTTTACTGATTGTTTCAATTGTCTTCCTGTTGCTGCTCTTATAGATGACAAAATACTATGCATGCATGGTGGTCTTTCTCCTGATCTTACAAACTTAGATCAAATAAGAAACTTACCTCGCCCCACTGATGTTCCAGACACCGGTTTGCTTTGTGATTTACTCTGGTCAGATCCTAATCGTGACATTAAAGGTTGGGGAATGAATGATAGGGGAGTTTCTTATACTTTTGGTCCTGATAAAGTTGCAGAGTTCTTAATGCAGCATGATATGGACCTTGTTTGTCGTGCTCATCAGGTTTTATTCACATTCACATTACATTTATTGATATTCATGTATATATATATGGTACTAATTGGAATGTTGGTTTGTCATTTTTGCAGGTTGTAGAAGATGGGTATGAATTCTTTGCTGATAGACAGCTTGTTACTATATTCTCTGCTCCAAATTATTGTGGTGAATTTGATAATGCTGGTGCTATGATGAGTGTTGATGAGAGCTTAATGTGTTCTTTCCAAATCTTGAAGCCAGCTGATAGAAAACCTAGATTTTTATAATTCGGTGACTTGAATCCTGCTGTATTGGTGACCTGGTAAGTATCAATTTATTTTCTTGAACTTGTTGCCTATGCGTGAAATAGTGAATTGACATAATTGTCCTCTGGTTGTTTGCAGAATTGAAGATGGATGACAGCAGGAGTGGTGTGTTGTGGTTTTCTGTGAAGAACATGTTGGAAAGACCTTTTGTTGAAGTTTTTTCTGCTTTTAAGGTAAGGGGTAGTTCCAGGATGACCACAAAATGCTGCTACTTTTTTTTTTTTTTTTTTTTTATAATATTTTTTTTCTTCCTATTTAAAACACTATTAATGGAGTCTGTGGTTTTAAACTTTTGACATAGCAATTTATAATGAGACTGCGACTACATTTGGGTTTGTAAATTGCAATGATTGACACTGTATTACTACTACTATTACTACTACTGATTGCTGTTAGACACCAAAGAATTGTGAACTAATCCAGATATAAAATCTCTGGAGTTGGGTTTTTAAAAATGGCCTAAACTAGGAGTCCGTGGGTAACATCTTTTTGTAGAAAAGATAATACCTCAGCGAAAGAGTGAGGGTCCAAGTCTCGTTGGAGACAAAACGAATGGTTTAAGAATAGTGTCTGTATGTGTTTGATGTTTGTGGATGTGCTCCCTTTTAGCTAACATGTCTTTATGAGGTGGGTAACATCTACTTTAAACTCCTTTCATTCTTATTCATAAAGCACCAAGTACTTAGAACTCTCATTTAGGTGTAGAAGTTAATGATATAATTCCAAGGTTGTAAAAACGTTCGTCATTAGCTTGTCGGTAGAATGAGGTTAATGGATTAATCGGCTGGGCATGGATTAAGCAGGGATCGTAAATTGTTAATTCATTGAATTTAAAAAAATTAAATTGAACAATATCATAAGAAAGTTTGTAAATACCACTAATATCATAACAAAATAGTTTAATATGATTAATACAACATTAATCATTCTTCAAATAGTTTTTGTTACGATAAAACTTTTTCAAAGTGTTAAAATTCCATTGTTTGTTGATGTTTTGCTCATTTTGTAGACATGGATTAATCGTTAGGCTTTTAGGCAGGACCTAGTTGAAAATTTTACGACACTGTTTAATTCCACTCATTCATCATTACTCCTCCCATAGAAATAGTGTGTTTTCCTACGCAAGCGTTGTAGCTTATAAATTCCTCTCAATGTAGTCCTCTTATATATGGCTTCCTTTATGACTTCCTCTTGATGTGTCACTCCCCCATTTACATAACTAGGAGTTCCTAAAGCCATGTAGTTACCGATGGTATATGAGATACAAGCTTCCCTTGCAGTGGGAAGAATATGTGTTTACTTATGCAATGTAATTCCATAATGCAATGATTTTGTGATAACAAATGTGTTATTGTTGTTAGATGTGCCATGTTAGATGTGCCATGTGATTTTATATTGATGTCTTTTCATATGGTGTTTATCTATTATTACTTTTATGTAGTCAAAAACCTATGTGTCTCGCTACACTTTTTTTAGTGCAGCGTATTATTTTGCCGTGTCTCGTATAATGAAGTTATAGACACTTGTGGAAAGAGATGCAAATTTATATGAGCAATTGGAGATATACAAGTGTTGGATTTTGTTCCATGTTTTTGGACTTTTGAATTTGTACCAATGCTACCTTAGTGATGTTTGATCATTGATGTATGCTTGAGACATCCTTTGTAGTTTTCTAGTTTTGAAACACTTTTATTTATTTAATGTTTGAATCTGAATGAGATTTTTATTTTTCAAATTTGACTAAAAACAAAGGATGTTACGGTTTGTATCTTCAAAACGTCAGTATAAGTGAACTATGTTTAATAGTTATTCCTAGGAATAAAATTTAGATGCTTAAGCGTTGATCGGCGAGGAGTTGTGAGAAATAGACAATAATTTGTCCAAAAAAATTCTTAAGGTGATTGACAACTTTTCTTGATAATAGTTGTATCAAATAGTGGTCTTGTATAGCAATGGCGCTAATAGCGATGCGTTTAATGCGATTCATTTATGTAAGCGTTATAGCGGTCCTACCACCGTAATTACTTGTAAGTTATTGTTAAGCAACTTGACAAAAAGAAAAATGATTTTTGGAATATATCTAATTTTTTAAATAAGACTAAACAAAAAACTTGAATTTTGTTTCGTATATTGTGGAGTTTTGTTTGTGAATATGGTAACAAGCTAACAAGCCTAGTAGTTTAACTATGACATTTTTGGACTGGGTTGATTTATGAATATTAATCCATTGAGTATGACTTGTGAACCTATCAATTATCATTTTAGTAGGCTAAGTTATCATGTTAGGTGTTATTTGTTTTTTTGAGGCAAAATGTCTGCAGTCTGCAGATAACATCTGTAGACCTCTGTAGTAGAAGAAGTAGACCAAACGTCTGCAGTCTGAAAAAAAAAATTGTTTTTTTAACATCTGCAGAGTAATAAAATAAACTAAACTCTAAATAAACTGATTTTTTTAACTTCAAAATGATTTTTAAAATATTTTTATAACTTTGTTATAAATAATTAACAAATCTAGATAAACTTTTATATATTATTGTATAAAAAGTGAAAATAAAAACGGTACGAATTAACGTATATATTTGATAAAAACCAACAATAGTCGCAAAGTTATACCTAAACTGCTAAACATTGTAATTAGGAATTAAAGAATTTGATACATAAATGAGGAAACTAAACTTCGATTTTTTTCAATTAAATCAATTAAAAACGTATCATATAAATATTTTCTTAAAAAATTGATGATGCTCTCTTCAATAATGTTTTATAAAATTTGGCACAAAAAATATAAGAATATATTATGATTTTTTTTATATTTATATAAACAACTTCAACGACCATTATTGTAATAAATATTTATTTATAAATTAATTAAAAATATCATGTTTGTGTCTTCGAACCTTTTTTCTAAGGTATTGTAACTTTTTTTTTTTAAAATTGTTTATCATTAATAAAGTTTGAATAAATATAAATTAAAAAAAACTAAAAAAATAAATAAATAAATAAATAAATATATATATATATATATATATATATATATATATATATATATATATATATGTGTGTGTGTGTGTGTGTGTGTGTGTGTTTAGTCTAGAAGATATCTGAAGTTTTTAGAAGACTCGGGTCCATATTTACGCCAAGAAGAGGATGCGTATACATTTTTAGGTCTGAAGTCTTAAAAAAAACAAACAGTCTGCGAAGGCTAATGTCTACGCGGGACAGACAGAAGAAGCCAAAAAGATCAGCAGACAAAAAACAACACCTTAATATACTATAAGTCATGACATTTATCATATTAGTTGTTAAGAGATTTAGCTCTCATGAGAATACTTATCAATTATGAATTATCATTTTAGTTTTAATTTTTATGATGGTAATTCTTTCTCTCTCTCTCTCTCTCTCTCTCTCTCTCTCTATATATATATATATATATATATATATATATATATATATATATATATATATATATATATATATATATATATATACTCCTAAATTTCCCATGTATTTTCTATCAAACACCATTTGTATAATGCTATAATATATAAATAATACTATAATATATAATTACTATATAATATAAAAAAGCAACTATATCATCTCGATAACCTCGATTTCAAATAGAATGTATGATTGCTATTGGAATATGATAAATGCATAATTCTCATGATGCAAGCCTATGACGTGTTCCAACCCAACTTTGTATATAGATAAATAATTGTTAGAACATGTAGTGGCCTAGAAAATTAGATAATGTTTATGAAAACATCATATTGAAAAAGTGGACAAATTAAAGAAGTTATCAAGGTTAAGTAGCTTTTGTTAGGATAAAAAAAAAACCCACCTCATTGTGTAGAATAAAAACATACAAAATATGGTAGGTCTTGTTAACCGAATTAGTATATAATGGATAAACTGTAAAACGAATACAAAATATGATAGTTTCTATATAATTTACCAAAATTTTAAATAAGTTTTATAGAAATACTAGATAATACTATATGACGTGCAAACGTAACCAAGGGAATCAATGAAGTGGATTGTGAACCCACAATTGTAGGTTTAGTTCACTTCTTTTGTCCAAATTAATAATATTTTTTTCAGTATATTATTCATTGCCAACATGTTTTTTTGGTGGAATTTCAAAACTCATTATTTTTTATAAGAGTGACATACAACCAACAACATATAATTTATTTTTTAAAATTATTTATCTTTAAATTGAATTCAATAAATATTTATATTTTTCTCTGCTTTCTCATTACACTATTATATTACATTACATAATTTTGGCATAAATGACAAAATTATGCCATTTTGAATCTGAAAGCCGTAATTCTCGCGTTTATCGTTATACATTATTAACATACGTAACCGACGTTGGTCAACAATTGTAATCATTTGATGAATAAGTAAAGACAATTGAGAACGGATGTCGTATGAAAACGATATAAATTTTAAACAGAGATTAGTCGTCTAAACTTTCTAAAATAATAAATAAAAAATAGAGTGAGAATTATCCGACAGAGTCTAAATGAAGTTGTAGATATCGTTGATAGCTGTGTATGGATATAAATAACGTCAAAAAAGAGTTCGTATGAAGAAAATACGGATTTCTGAAAATCTAAAAAAAAATTGTGCTTAGGGAGTAAATAGCGCGCAAGGTCTTCTAGAAGAGACCACGCAGGTCCAACTAATTTATGCCACATGTTGCAAGCAGAATGAGACACTTCACCAGGCACTACACGCTTTTTCAAATTCAATATATACGGGTTGTCATCTGTATATGCTCCTCACAAATCGAAACCTCAATTCATTTCTCAAGTTTCTTTTGATTCTAGCCCAATTTTTCTTTGTATTTAGGGTATTTCGGCGAAGCCCTAAGGTCCCTGCCTCCCTGGGTACCCGACATTAGTAGTTCTCGAGTCGGAGTTCTGTCAATACAATTTTCAGACTTTTGTCAGGAAAATCTCTATAAGTTAAGCTATACTCATATTACTTTTAATGTAACTTATATTTATACTCATAGTCGTTGTTATGAATCTATAAATAAGATTTATCAATGGTTCCAAGTTATTATACTGATGTGAATTATATAAATAAAGAACTTAATAATTGTGGGTTGAAAACCTTATGTACTCACCAGACCTCCAAACATAACCCACTCAGTTTCTTTGTATCACAAGTAGCAATATGAAGAGACAAGGCTGATGAGTGATTTGAGGAGTTGTTAGGTCATAGTATAAAAAATTGATGTAAGGTTTGGTAAAAGAAGTTTATGCTTATATATTTGTATTGACGATGACATCCCAAAGTTTTTATATAATAAATGATGTTTCTTTGGAAATATTCAAATATTATGTTTTGTAAACAAAGTCTGCAAATTTATGAGTACTCTATTTTAAAACAAACATAAATAAAAAAAATATTTTCTGACCGTGAAAATGAAGATGTCGCAACATAGGACACCACGTAAAATTCAATAGCATTTTATCTAATTGATATCTACATCTTAAGAACCCAAAAAGTAGTTTAAGTGGTCTATTTGATATAATTAAAAGGTATATGACCTAAGTTGTGAACCACGTATTGTTGTTTCATTTTATGACGTTAACCTTTTTTTCACAAATGAAGAAGAAGTTACATTTACTTTCTTATTTATTACGACAAAAAATCAAATTAGCACTATATTTATTTTATTTTTTCCTTTTTTTTCAAGTGACACATTGGTTTCCAAGTCGAGACATTGTCATGTCAATAGTCAAACATGATCAACCAAATAAACAAGTTACTTTTAACTTTTTTTTCACATGAATAAAACATAAATGAAAGTGGTAAAAAAGTTGCAAGAGAAGTTCAAGTACTTAAAGTCTTAAATGGAATTATTTAGTAACAATAAGTAATAACCTTCGAAACCGAACCAAATCAAACTAAATAATTAGAATCCGTGACAAAGAGTGAGATATTACTAAATTTGTATATAATTACATATAATGATTTCGTATTGAGAAAATTAAATATCCTCCTACTTTTTGTTCTTATAAATCCTCCTACCTAATTAAATCAAGAAATGTCTCCATTTAATCAAATCCCATACATACCAACGAATTCTATCATCCTTGTAACACTCGAACAACACCCCTCGAATAATGGCCATATTTCATGCCAAAGAGGCTTGGGAAATACCAGTGTGATCTCACTCCCCTAATTATCATCACAACTTGTCTATTCTAATTGCAGACAACTGTACAACAAATTCTTTTCAGATACCAATAAGAAAATATACTATTGTGAAAATCGTAAGAAAAAAGAGTTTTTACATATATTGTAACCATAAAAAATAAAGAAATATAATAATAAATAAAGCATCGCATTTACTCTAAGCATTAGGCTCCAGTGAATCATTTTTTTTCTTTTTTTATCAATCATCATTATTTTTCCAATTTACGAGGCATCATAAAAATGGAAACCTGAAAACATTCTACATGTTTTTGTGTTCGTATTACCAGAATTTGGATCCTTGATTTTACTAAAATATTTACTAATCTATGTACTGGTATATGGACCAATTAAAATAGCTTTATTAGTGTGCATGATTTTATATTCAAAATAGTGTATGTCACACATTTGATTTAATTAGTATATTCATAAATTATAAAACATACATTCTTTTATACGATTATTATAACAGATGTTGGAAAACCAAGCTTTCAGAAGGTCAAACTTCATATGCATAGTAGTAAAAGATGGTCAAGCCTCTTCAAGAAATGAAGGATTTATAACGCCAACTTCTATGCATGTATATATCACGTGCATGGTCATGTGACAATGTTTTGACATATGAGGGCTATATAAAGGCTCCTTATGATACATCATAAGGCATAAGGTTTAGCAATGAAACTAACAAAATCACAGTTTGTGCTCTTGGCAACACTAGTGACAATCTGGACCACCACTCCTGTGGTGGTTGGTGGTGGAAGAATGCCAAATCAATACGGTAGCTATAACCCATCACCACCATCCCAACCACCTCCGACATTTCAGAGTCCACCACTTTCTTATGCAAGTCCACCGCCTTCTCAAAGCTATCAACCACCTCCATCATCTCAAAATCCACCACCCTCTCAAGGCATTCAACCACCTCCATTATCAAAAAGTCCACCATCTTATGCAACTCCCCCACCATCTCGAAGCCATCAACCACCTTCAACATCTCAAAGTCCACCACCTTCTCAAGGATATCAACCACCCTCATCTCAAATTCCACCACCATCATCTCACGGTAATCAACCACCATCATCTCACGGTAATCAACCACCACCATTTCAAGGCGATCGTCCACCTCCAACATCTCAACCACCACCTTCTCAAGGTTATCAACCATCTCCTTTGTCTCAAAGCCCACCACCACCATCATCTCAGAGTCCACCACCATCTCAAGGTTGCCAACCATCTCCACCATCTCAAAGTCCACCACCAACTCATGGATATCAACCACCACCATCTCAAGACCATCAACCCCCTCCATCATCTCAAAGTCCACCACCATCTCAAGGCCATCAACCACCTCCAACATCTCATAGTCCTCCACCTTCTCAAGGCTATCGATCACCACCATCGCAAGGCCATCGACCACCACCATCTCAAGGACATCAACCACCTCCCTCATCTTATAGTCCACCCCCTTCTCAAGGTTATCAGCCCCCTCCATCTCAAAATCCACCACCTCCATCATACCATAGTCCACCTCCACCATCTCAAAGCCATCAACCACCTCCGACATCTCAAGTTCCACCGCCTTCTCAAGGATGTCAGCCACCCCCGTCTCAATGCCTACCACCATCTGAAGGAGGTCAACCACCTTCACCATATCAAAGTCCACCAACTAATCAAGGTTATCAACCACCTCCATATCAAAATCCACCACCATCACATGGCCATCAACCACCTCAATCATCTCTTAGTCCACCCCCTTCTCAAGGTTATCAACCACCTTCATCTCAAATTCCACCACCATCGTCACAAAGCCCACCACCTTCCCAAGGATATCAATCACCGCCATCTCAAGACAATCAGCCATCTCCATCATCTCAAAGTCCACCATCACCTCAATGTCATCAAACACCTCCACCATCTCAAAGTTCTCCACCTTCTCAAGGCTATCAACCACCCTCGTCTCAAAGTCCAACACCACCTCAATATTATCAACCACCTGCATATCAAAGTCCACCGTCATCTCAAGGCCATCAACCACCTCCATCATCACCAAGTCCACCTTCTCAAGGTTATCAACCACCTTCATCTAAAAGCCCACCACCATCTCAAGGCTATCAGCCACCTCCAACATTTCAAAGCCCACCACCTTCTCAAGGTTATCAATCACCTCCATTGTCTCAAACCCCACCACCATCTCAAGGTCATCAACCACCTCCAACACCTCAAAGTCCACCACCATTATATGCAAGCCCACCACCTTCTCATGGCTTTCAACAACCTCCATCATCAAAATGTCCACCATCATCTCACCACCATCATCGACCACCATCCCATAAAAAAACGCCACCAGTAAGATCATATCCACCACCACCATCACAAGGCCAATCTCCACCCTCATATGGTTTTCCATCCCCTCCACCACCATCTCCTATACCAAGTCCACCAGCCTCACCTTACTATTATCAGCCGCCATCTAGTCCATACCATAAAACCATTATGGCTTCAAAATATTAGCACTGATATATTTAAGTATATATGTCACTTCTCTTTGCTTGAGGTCAACGACTAATGTGTCTTGTGTTTTGTTTTGATCTTTCATATATTTCCTAATAATAATTTTCATCGACAAAGATTTGTAATAGATATGCATGTGAGTGATATATATATATATATATATATATATATATATATATATATATATATATATATATATATATATATATATATATATATATATACACTCACCGTTAGTAATAACATGCACACTAATCCAAATTATCCAGAAATGAACTTTAGCATATATAAACCTTTTGGCTCCGGTTTGCAAATTAAAATAAATAAATAAATAAAAAACACATTCTTGTAAAATATACAGTTTCTTGACACGATTAATTTATAATGAAATTAGATTATCACAAAGAAATAAATTCTCAACATGAAATAAGAAATTACCCCTTTTGGCTCCGGTTTTACTGCACTGCCACAGAACCATCTCGCTTCATTTTCAGCAAATTAGTCTCAATTTTCCTCAACACTGGTTTATATCTGCAAATTACCAACCAAAAAAATGAAAAATGTATGACCAAAAGCAATTTGAATTTAAAAAACAAAAAAAAACAAAGGCATACGTTCGGGTGAGACCATTGTAGGCTTGCATGAGTTGCTGGAGTTTAGCAGAGAGGTGTAGGACCTCAGCAGATAGTGTCTCTCCCCTGCTCTGTTCTTTAGCAAGTTGACCCTGCATCCATAATTACTTTTTGACTTAATACAGAAAAAATGAGCTAATATAGAAAGAAAGTCAGTGAAATTTATGAGAGAGTGAATGACTCACTAACCTTTAGGGAAACCATCTCATACCCACCTTCTTTGGATTCTGATATAATCTCGTGATGATTTGCAATTGGTATATTAGAAGCTTGTTCGTTCCTTAATCTATCTATCATCATACGAAGTTCCTCATTTTGTTTTAAACAATCTTTAACCTGTGCATATGAATTATAATCTCATGATCATTTGCAATGGGTGTATTTATATTGTCGAAATAGATAAAAAAGAATACTTACTTGGTTTTCCCATTCTACCACTACACTTGTTGATTCTTGATAAGCTGAAGATAGGTTAGAATTCTCCTCGAAAAGCTTTTCTATTTCACAAGATTGTGAATCGATCTGTGGATGAAATATTGATTGAAGTTCATGTTTTTATGTCAAGATGTTGACAACAACAAATTATAGTGAAATAGTTTTACCTCAAATAGTAGCTTCTGTCTGCTGTTTTCCAACCTCTCAATAGCTACTGCCATGTCATGCAATTGCTTGTCAAGTCTCTCTTTGTCTTGCTACAATCCATAAAGATAATGAAAAATATAATAATATAATAGAAAATAATAATACAAATTTCCTGGTTGATACATTTGCTATGTACATTGCTATGTTTTGCATTTATTAGAATCATTTGCTTTCCCTTACCAATATGAATTGGACCTCTTTTCCTGAAACTCCTGCATTGCATGTGAAAGCAACAAAATCAGAATTGCATTCCATCTTATCTATCATAAGTTTAACAATTTATTATGTATTTAAGGTTGATCAAGTGAAATAAGGAGCAGAAAATGTACTTCAATTTATTAGCACCTGAGATCTTGTTGGACACGGCTGCAAGTTTTTCTTCCAAATCCCTCTTTTCAGAAATGATGGCAGATATTCGATGTTTCTCCTCTGCTAACTGTTGTTGCTCTTGTCGTCTCAAAATTCCTTCTTGGCGCCTCAACATTGATTCTTGCTATTTAGGTAAGCCAAAAACTGTTTATTTAATGAACCTATAAAAGTAATTAAATTCACTTGTCATAAATCATTCAAACCTCTAACTGGATCTTCAACTCAGCAAGCTCCTTCTCAATAGCTTGCATCTGATCTTGTGGGCCTCCCATTGAGATACCAGCACCAACATTTCCATTGATGGTTTGTCTTTGTAGAGAGTTTAACTCTGCTCTTAATGCAGCTGCATCTTCCTCAGCCTGTTCAAGAGTTTATAAGAATATGTATAAATGCAGTTGACCACAATAAAATATGATACATATTGCTTACTACCCTGTATTGTTCTTCTTCTGCTTCCTTTAGATGCTTCTTGAGTGATCGAACTTGTGCTGAGAAATCCTCCTACACTAAAACATCGGTGTTTGGTAGTATTAGTATATATGTTGTCAGTGTGAAACTTTATCAAATACAATGTAGAAAAATCTTTTGATCATTTGTACCCGTGCAACAACTGCTGCATCTTTTTCCATTGCAACATCCTTAAGAGCTTTTCTCAATGATGGTACTGTATTTTGTTCCTGTAATCCAATAGCTGTTGATTATAGAAATTCAAAAATAGCAAAAGAATAACTGCAATGATCATGATCAAACAAAAGAGGACATACCAGAGCATTCACTCGCTTCACAAGCATGTCATTTTCAATTTCTCTAGAATGAAGCTGAAACACCAATATGACCATAAACAATAAGGAATCACATCAAGCATGAAGCAAAGAGATGGGGATTGGGGGTAATAACAGAAATAGTATAGGAAAAACTATAAAACCTGTGAGCTCAAATTTTTATTCTCTTTGTCAAGTTTGGCATTCCTTTTCTGCAAATCTTGTAACTGTGATACCAATCCACTAATATCATACTGCAACATTCTCAACAAAACATACAATTCGGAATTAATATTTAACTAACATATCGTTAGTCTCTCTAAAACCGTCATGTAAACATCTTATCACAAATTACATTATTGCGATGATGAATACATGAAGCAATTTTTATCAGCATCTGATGAAAATTTATCGAGATGACACAATCGAATTAGTAAATACGAACCTCTGAAATTCCAGTACTGCTAGATGATTTCGAAATCCCTGCAGACGCTGATTGAATAAAACATAAAGAGAATTCAATGAATATGACCACGAAAATCAACGTAACCTACACACATTGATCGAATTAAAAGTTACCTTTAGGGCTTGGAGGCTTCGTGATATCAGGTCCGGACGATGTTTTGCTTAATTTCTGAGCCGCTCTCTTTTGACGAATTTCTTCCAACTAGAATGAACAAATTTATCATCAATTGATCCAACAAACCATTGCTCACACAAAAATTAAATTAACTTGAAAAAATTGTTTGTAATACGAAAAATTCAAAATTCAAACCGTTCGACGACCAAGAGATGCATGATGAGACGCCATTGCAGGGAGCGGGAGAGCGATTGAGATGGTTAGGCTATCAACAGTTTTCGCATGCCGTCGACAAAATGGGGAATTCACGGAAACTTTTGTTTAATGAAGAAAAATTATTAATAGTTATATAATTTAAAACATAAATCTAACCAAAAGTGTCTGGGTGGTGTAGTCGGTTATCACGCTAGTCTCACACACTAGAGGTCCCCGGTTCGAACCCGGGCTCAGACATATTTTTGCTAATATTTTTTTAAAACTAAATATTTATAAGATTCAATCAATGAATATTTTAAAGACACCTTATATATAAGGTGTTACTTACATTTTGCAAATAGTTAATTCTAACATTTACAATTAATCATCTAACATGACATCACAAAAATATCCAGCCTTTAAAAATTACAATATTTTGGCTAGCTACCACTTATTATATTTTCTCCTTTCGTTTGCAAGATGTTCAGAACAATTAAACTTCATATATACTTTAAAAGAATAATAATAAAAAAGGTAAAAGAATCATGTTTTATGTCTATAACTTTGCTTTAAGAAAGAAGTTCCATGTATAATGTATTGAAAGGTTATTCTATTTACACTATCGTCTGATTCTGTTTGCACTCCTAACTTGATTGATTTGAATATATAAATCTCCTTTCCTTTAGAAAAGTGAAATGATTTAAAGGTTTCTAAGATAGGTTAACACCATTTATTTAAGATCATCTCAGCTAAATTGCCTATTTAATTAATATATGAGGCTACACATCCAGTTGCACAAATATTTTGAAATGAACCCACAACGACATAATAATAGGTATCAGATTTCCAGCTATCATGCTACTTTGCTTTAACACTTACTTGTTGATTTTTCTGATTATGCTCTATAACTTCCTTAAAAAATTAAACTTAAACATCCCGAGCTACTTCACGACCAACTAACCATCTTATATATGTTTTTTAATATGTATTTCTTGTTTATGTGCAAATTATAACCCATAATTTCTAATTTTATATGCAATTGGCATCCACAATTTTCAAAAAATAATCCAACATTTTTCCACAACTCAAATTCACTGAGAATCGTATGAAGTGGCTAAGTGTATAAATCACTAAATAGAAAGAAAAAAACAACCAATTGTGATGTCGAGTTACATGTCAATAGTTGATTGAGTGTATGTATATTATAAAAATAATAACCAAAATTGCAAAAAATATTCATTTAGGTTGGAAAACAGCTAGGTGGAGGGATCAGAATTTTAATTTTCTCCGTATTCTGTTTACACTCTTGTTCAGTTGTTTGATTGATTCGAATTCGAATATATGCAAATCTTTTTCTCAAACAAAGTGATTCGATTAACTAAAAGGTTGATGTGATAGGAAAGCAGGTTTATATAGGTTTCTTTAAGATCATCTAAGTTATTAAAACACATGAAACCGGTTTATCTAACAAATTAATTACGCTTGTCATCTTTTAGGGTACTTTGTGCAAGAGTTCCTGTGTATCGCTATATCACAAAAGCACATCCATGGGGGTTGATCTACTACCAATACAAAAGCCTAGATGGGGAGAGCTTGATGAAGAGGATGACGAAAAAGATTATTACTCCACATTGCTTCCCAAACAGGTGATCGGACCTGACGAGCACGGTGTAAAGAAGGTGGTGGAGTATAAGTTCAACAACGACGGTAACAAGGTTAAGATAACCACCACAACACGTGTTCGTAAGGTCGCCACCTCTCGACTCAGTAAGAGCGCCGTGGAGAGGCGTTCATGGTTGAAGTTCGGCGACGCTGTTCATGAGGATGTCGGCGCCCGGCTAACCATGGTTTCTACAGAAGAAATCATCTTTGAGCGTCCTAAAGCTCCAGGTGCGCGCTGATCAGTTTATCTGTATAGATTGTTTCTGGTTTTCTTTAATTAAGATTGCAATAATTTCATTCTTATCCAAAGGTCAAGAAGACACGAATGCATCTGGGGATCCATTAACTCGCGGAGCTGTTCTGATAGTATGTAGGAGTTGTGGTAAGAAAGGTGATCACTGGACCTCAAAGTGCCCCTACAAGGCTGAGAATCTGAACCACCCTTCAGTTTCATCAGTCACTGATGATAGTGAGAAAGGAGATGTATATGTCCCACCCATAAAGCGAGGTGGTGCTGACATGAGGCGGAGGAATGATGAGAACTCAGTTCGAGTAAATAACCTGTCGGAGGACACCCGAGAACCTGACTTGCACGAGCTTTTCCGGCCGTTTGGTAGCGTTTCACGTGTTTATGTGGCAATGGATCAAAAGAGTCAGATGAGTCGAGGTTTCGGGTTTGTTAATTTCGTGAGGAGGGAAGATGGTGAGAAAGCTATTGCTAAACTTAATGGGTATGGTTATGATAATCTTATCTTGGCTGTTGAATGGGCTGCGCCTAGGCCAAAATAACCGCAAACTAGTCTTTTGTATTGATGAAGTGATTTTCAGTGTTGAGCTGTTTATGAACAACCTAAAATGAGATTATGAAATTTTTACTTATCAATAGAAAGAAAGAAAATTAAATATTGTGAAATTAACTATACTAACTATATCTTTAACTGTTTTTTGTAAAATGATATTCTTTTTGCAAACTAAACACATAGTCTATAAGTATTTTATGGGGAACTCACATGGTTAACCCGATTCGTAACTATGTCTCCCCCATTATATATACCCTGTCAGAGATGGATGTCAAAAAGTATGGATGAGCAAAAATCAGACCCAAAATCGAAAAACAAAAAAAAAACGACATAATCGAAACCGAAAAACCGAAACCAAATCAATAACCAACGGTTTAGGTTTGAATTTTACAAAAACCGAAAAATAACGGTTTGGTTCGGTTTTGATGTATAAAACCGCCCATAAAAACCGAACCAATCCATATATATATTATTTATTATGTTTTAATTTTTTAGTTTTAGACTTTAGACTTTATATTTTAGTACTTTATGTTTATTTTCAACAAACTGTTAATGTTGTTCAACTTTGATCTTTTGAATACTTTTATGCTTTTAGAATATTAGAATCCGTACTCTTTATTTTAGTATATTTAAAGTAGATATAATACTATTTATTGCAACGTATTTTCATTGAGTTTGAACCCAAAAACTAGAGAAAAAAAAAAACAAGAGCTCATAAACCCACGGTTTAAAACCAAAAACCCATAAACCCAACCCGGAAAACCGAACCTATATGGGTTTAGAAACCGAAAAACCGACTTTCTACATTTTGGTTTGATTTTAGCCAAAAACCAACCCAAACCGTCTCATGTCCATCCCTATCAAAAAGTGTCGTGGGAGCTCGAACTCATGGGGTCCAGATCCCATACGTGGGATATTTGTTAAAATAATCGAGGGCGGGAGCGGGGACGGTACGCAATGTTAACTCCCGTTTTAATTTCGGGGACGAGGATGGTGATATGCAATCCCGTCTCGAACCCTCATGGGAGCTCGATAATATATTTATATATACTATTAAATATTAGTTATATAAATATAATAAATAATAGCAATGATTTTGAGCTTCCAAAAGTTAACAAAAAAAATTATGCTTTCAATTTGTTAGTGTAACGTTTTTGAGATGTGATAACATTTTTGGTTTTAACATGTAAAATTATGTTATAAATAATTATTATTAACCCAAAAAAATAGTTTTTTTAAGCCCAAAAAACAACTTCTTTTAGCCCAATAAAAAATTTTCAAAATCAATCGAGGGCGGGGGTAGGGGATAATCCAGTAATTCGGGGGCGGGGATGGGGGTGGGGAAGCTGGAAATTTTGAGGGTGGGGGAATGGGGAAACTTTGGGGGCATGGGCGGAGGATGCAATCTCCGTTCCGTTTGCTCCCGTCGACATCCCTACTCAGAGATTCATTCCAAATTTGCATTTTGAACACATTTCGGATAAGTAATTTTCAGAGCAAATGTCGTCTTACAGTGAATAGCTTGAATTTTTCTAGGCATGTATCGTTTTTCTAATCTTATTATTTTGTTATAGATTTATTACGTGAACCAAAATGTATTTTGAGTAAATGTCAATGATATATAATTTTGTTTTAAGTAGACGTCAATGATATTTAGGCTTTATGCATGTGTGACTTATATTTGTATTATGAACGCTTACTGTAATGAAAATCTTAGAACATAGTCTCCAGAACACTCAAAAGTACAAAGAATTATTCCGAAGTATATAGAACTAGTCTGAAACACATATAGCCAGTCTGAGGCGATACATTGATTTTAATATGTTTTCATCAATAGATGTGGTTGTCATTACAATATGCAAACCCAAACCGTAAAGAAATAAAGACAAGGCTACAACCTACCTCCACACATGTTTTGATCGGTGGATCTAGGTGCCGATGAGTGTAGAATGTCACCAATTACTATGTAATTACTTATTATTTAAGGAGACAATGAACCATCATCGATGTGATTGACGACTACTATTTCTATTTCGATAAGATAGTTTTCTGCCTTGAAACAAGTTTGCGGTTTAATAAGTCTTTTGTGGCACATTTAACGTCCGTACAATTCGGAAATCATTGGTTTCCAATTGTTTTGGCATCAAACTCAATGAAAGTTGTTGACTTGCAACATGTATTCGATAACTCACATAATGAGTTATCCGATGAAGACATAGTCTAAGTGTCAACTAACTAACATTAAAATTATGATTTTTATATTATATTTAATTTTTATAAGCTGCTAATTTTTTGGTAACACATATACCTTTGGGGACGAGCAATATGAGATTACACATACATATAGTCGTCCATCGTCTTTGATAAAATCGAGGAACATTTGCACCCTACCTAAATAAGAATCAACATAAATTTCGAATTTATTCATAGTTTCAGACTTGTCTTACCATGTTGAAACAAATGTCTCTTGTTTATATAAACAACTAAGTAATATTATATAGTCGGTTAGTACACCGTATATAACTTTTATAACAAAAATACAACAGTTGCAAACTTTAAAATTAAAAAAAAATAGGATTTTTGAAATTTTAATAACATAAATTAAAATGTTACAATCATTCCAAATAAAGTATAAAATATGATATAATAAGATAAAAATGAAAAGAGTTAATTCGTTTGTGTCAACAATTCATGCATGCTTCACCGTGTTAAACATAGTTTCGAAATACAAAAAAAAAAAAAAAAAGAGCACTAAATATACGAGTTGTGAGCTTTGTGATGTTTTTGGTCAACCTACATATTTTAATAGAAGGGACTACAAATAATGGAATTCATAAATGATCAAATTATGAACTTGATGCTCATTTTGACAATTTCTCAACCTCAAAATATTTTTGATATATAGATTGCTACATTTTGAGTGATATAAAATATGAACTTGTTGGTCGTTTTGGCAATTTCTCATAACAAGTAATAAAAAGTTATATATATCAAGAACAATGATCGTTTTAATAAATATCCTTTAAATATATTTATATAAATTGATTGCTACAGTTATTTCGAAGGCTATCAAATATCAATTCTATGTATTAAAATCGACCTCTTTGTAGAGCATGCACTCTAAAATTAAAGAATAATCGTAGAAACTCATTCATAAGAGCATTGAATGTGAGCAACATGTTATAATATCATTTTAATGTCACCTCACATGCCACATCATCATTGATGTTATAACACCAAACGAAGAAATAATTATCAGGTTATTACCATTTTATAAGCAATGAAGAAATGATTATCATGTCACATCACCAATGATGTTATAACACCTATTAAAGAATAATCATAGAAACTCATTCATAACAATCGTAGAAACTCATTCATAAAAGCATTGAATGTGGGCAACATATTATAATATCATTTCAATGTCACCTCACATGTCACATCACCAATGATGTTATAACATCAACCGAAGAAATGATTATTATGTTATTAACCTTTTATAACACTTATTATTATTATTATTATTATTATTATTATTATATATATATATATATATATATATATATATATATTCAAATGGTCATATTACCGTTCAAAAAAGAATGGACAATCAAATTGCCCATTTTCTCTCGTGCTCATTACAACCGGAAATGACTTAACACCCCCGTTAACGAGCAAGGGAGTGGTGTTCCTTGCTTCTTAACAGCGTTTTGGCCGCCACCTCAGCATTAACGAAATCATAAATTGCCCATACCGGATGCTCTAATGGAGACCAAATTTGTGATGAGGTGACATGAATCACTAATGCTATTGGTTTTTTAACATCCCTGCTTTTATAATAAATTTTTATTTTATTTTACATGCCCTATTTTTTTATTTTATCAAAAATACGTACTAAAAGTTTAATATTGATTTTTAATAAATTACATCATTAAAAATTGATAATTATTTCCCTTAAAATGAGACCAATATTATATGATTTTCACACTTTCTTTATCAAAAAGATTTAATTTTAGGCTTACAAAAGTGAAACTAATATTATTATACTTTTAGTTTTATAACAAAATTGATTTTGTTTTACAATTTATGTATAATATTCAACTAAATTAATAAATAAAATGATTGGACTCATTTCTATGCCTTTAAAAGATTTATGGAGGTGGATATACGTTTATAATAATAATAATAATAATAATAATAATAATAATAATAATAATAATAATAATAATCTCCTTAATAAATTCCTTAATAAATGAAGGTTTTTTTTTGCCACATGTCCTCTTCTCCTTCATTTGGACACATGGCGTTTTCTAAAATTTTTTAATTTTTTATTTTCCACTTGTCATTTTATTGTAATTTGTATTTTATTAAATTAAAATTCTACATTTAATATATAAGGTAATATATATGTAAGGTATTTATTAGAAATGATTTATATATTTAATGTATTCAATGTATTAAAATCTCATTAATTTTAATAATTTAAATTTTTTCTTATTTTTCTTATAAATTCAAAATTCTCAAATTGTTAAAATTTTATTTTTTTTTTAAATAAACCTATGTAATACATGGGTCTCACACCTAGTAATAATAATAATAAAATGTTTATGTGTTAGAAGGTGGTTCATGACAAATTGTAATGGGACATTGTTCCGGTTTGCGAACCTTCAAATAATGTCCAACTTTAAAGATGCTCTTAAAACATTTTTCAAAGCTAATGATATTTAATTGGCCACGTTGGCTTTGTGTGGCCACATAAAGGATTCTGACTTGAGAATTAATGATTTTGTTCATACCGGGTCCTTAAGGTTTTAATTGTATGCTAACATATACTCCTTACTGACAATAACCTTTAATAAGATGACATGATCTTTTTTGTCCAACGTGAAGTGATACGAGGCCGACAATATTGCATTTATTTTATAACAACCGGTTTTGGTCCTTTTTTTCTTTCTTTTTATTTTTAATTGTATTTATGTCCATCTTTTTTTTTTCCCTTTCGTCGACTACTATCGAAGTTTCCATTGATAGTTATCAAAAATCGATCCATATTCAAATATTTTTCAATTTTTTTGGTGATTTTAATATCAATTTGATGTAATTGGTATAAACAACGAATAAAAATGGAGATTAATATTATCATCTAATACAATTAGGAAGTGTGGAGTGCAAACTTATATAAGACAAGCTCAAAACGACAAAAGACGGGGATCAAAGGAGCCAAGCCCTCTTCTAGCAGCTTCTTGAAAACTAGTTTCGGATATGAAACTTTGAGTATTCATGGATGCTCTTGTTATTCCCAATAAGACGACTTGGTAACAGATCGTTTCTTCCAAAGCGCGTCTCATTCATTCCGCTCGCAACAATCCAATTAGTTCTCCGGACGAAAAAAAAAAAAAAAAACATTAGACATTTCATCTTCTGAAACCAAAACTTTTGATGTTATTTCACGTACAATAATTTTTATATGCCTATTATGTATCTGCACCCTCTGAGAATGATAAACCTTTTGTACCTTATTAACCAAAGAGATACAACTTTACACTATAATTAGTTCAACACCAATCAAAAATGCCCAAGGAATTCCAAGAATTCCTGTTATAGATTTGCTCCAACCCACAATCCTCTTTTCGAGATTCATCTTGTAGGGACAAGGGGCAGCACCCCTTTACGGGTCCAAGGAGCATCACCCTGAAATCTATTTCAACTCAATCAGTGTTTTTCAATCGAACGAGTCTATTTCACCCCCCGAGTCTATTTCAACTTAATTGGTGTTTTTCAACTGAACGGATCTCTTGTAGCATATGGTCTATTTCACCTCACATACATAAAGCATACAGTCATATCAATAAGATTCATAAGACAACAAGCACATACATGTATATCAACAGGAGTCACAAAGACAACTATCATCCTACAAACATAATCTAGTGGGCCGACATTGGTGCGTTCAACCCACGGGTACAGTGAAGGGACTCACCTCACAGACGATAATCACAACTATAGCTCTCACTGCCGGAAATACCGATACTATACACCACCTATATATTTCACCACGGTACAGTGAAGGGAATTTCCAAAGGTCGAAAGGTCATAAACATGAGCTAACTCATTTAAACCAATGTTGAGACCCATGGAGTGGTTAAGATGGTCAATCCAATAAGGATCCTCTAAACTGCTGGCATGATTTGGATGCATGAGATTTTAGTAATTTCGAAGAATTCAGAGACAATTTCGAGAAAGGGATAAGTAAGACCTAAGGTAAAAAGATACTCGGGGAAACAAATCGTGAGAACCCCTTCTCTAAACTTAACATTATTACTCCAAACATGCTACATGCATATTCATAAACATATTTTACCACAATAGACTGGATACAAACCGACTAACGAGGTTTTTACAAAGTTATATATATATATATATATATATATATATATATATATATATATATATATATATATATATATATATATATATATATTACATAACTACCCAGGAATGTATACTTTGTAAACATACATAAGCAATAAGTACAAAAGTAATAGTATTAACTATTCTAAATCTTCCAACAGTACATGTCTATACTGGATGCTTATCACCTGCAATTGCAATAGTTAAACACTGAGAGGGATAATCGATGACGCTTAGTGAGTTCAATAACAGTTACAATATAACATTATGCCATATATATATCAACATGACAGAAGCAAAAAGGGATAAAGAACAACAAAGGCATAAGTGTATCATATTATAGGATTTCCATATCAACCAATGATTTGATTCAAAGATTTACGATCAATGAGACACAATGATTTCAACATGATATATTGTTGGATAAGGTGTCTAAGTCCATAACTATATTTGAGATGTATTTGACCCGACCCGGCATGGTCCATTTGGGTTGCACTTCACCATAACAATTTGGATAGTCTTTTTGAGAATAGTATAGTTATGATTTGTTAATATATTATAAGTTTTAATATATTAATATGAAATCATATTATTTAATTAGTATTGATCTAGAAATAATTTGGAATTAATTTAGTGATCAAAAGGTAACTAATTAAATATAGACTCTTATATTTATATAGAGTGGGCCATTGCTTATTTAGAATGGGCTAGGCTTGCATGGAAAGTCCATGGATAGTCCATGGAGCTTTTAATCCATGGGTCTTCTGGAAATGAAAGGTCATGGGTATGAGGGTTTACATGGATGTTACCCTAATCCACCACACTATATAAAGGGGTCATTGGCACATGAAATGGCATTAGTTTGTGTTAAAAGAAGAGTGGGTCAATTTCTATGTGTGCATAATACTCTCTCTAGTTTTTCCAAGTTGTGTAGTGATGTGTGATTCCATTTAAGGCATCCACATTATTGGTGCTAGGCTCTCAAACTCCAAGCAATCAATCACAAGCAAAAGGTATGTCATTCTACTAGTTTTTATGTTACAAGTACCCCATGTCATGATAGTTAATATGAGAACCTTGAAAAATTCTTATTTGTATGTATTTTAGAGAAAACATAGATCCAAGGTTTCTAGGGTTACATGTTGTAACGCCCGCAGATCCGGGCTAGTCAATTTAGAGGCAATAAGTGTCGAAAACGACTTTTCGGAAAAAGATTATTTAGAATAAATAGTCTTAACCAAGTTGTAGAATATGTCTCAAGGTTTCCGTACATATAAAGAACGCCGAAATCCGAGTTATAACGAAGAAGTTATGGTCCGTCGAAGTTTTACGGCAAAACCGGCACGACACCGGGAAGCGTAAATAGTAAATGTACGATGGAGCGACTTTTAGACTTAGAAATCTAAACGAAAGTTTTAGTATATGCTAAACCGAGAACATACAAAAAAAAACACCCAAATCTGACTTCATATGAGGAAGTTATGAATTTTCTAAGATTTGGCTTAGCAGTGCACGACCCGAAACTCGATTTTTAGTTCGAGCGGTTTTTGGCTTATGCGACCTAAATGAGAGTTTAAGATCTCATTAATAGGAACTCAACGGTAAAAGACAGACGAAAACGGAGTCCGTATGAAGGAGTTACGAATTCTTCGCGGTCATTTAACAGTCTAAACGCCTCCTACTGTTAAATTTGAGATCGGTCTAGAATTAGCCGACGGAGTCTAAATGAAAGTTGTAGATCTTGATTTTACCTACGCGTTGAAAAAAAGAATGTCGAAAATGGAGCTCGTATGCGAGAGTTATGATTTTTCTAAGTTTGAAGGCTGATACGCGATAGGGGTGACGTGGCACAACCAGAAGGTTGCCGCATGCTCCAACTCGGTGAGTAGGTCCTCATACTTGGTGAGTCCATCAGTCAGCACCCCTATAAATAGAGGTGTCAGGTTCCCTCACTTCCTCACACCTTCAAACCCTTCTTTCTCTCTCTAAAGCCCCACCCCCCCCCCCCCCCCCCCCTAAAGTCTAGGTAAACCCCCTAGCACCCGAAAGAAGCCCCAAGGCTCCCGAAGCCTCAAGAAAAGAGTCTTTCGGCTCAGAAACTCTGCTCCGGCGGAGCCCGGTTTCCAAGGAAACCCGCTGTAAGTGAGTTGTACCTATCCTATCTTTAGTATAACTTATGTTTCAATATAGTAATGATATTAGGACCTTAAAATAATTATTTGGGTTATTATTATGAGTTATATATGGTGTTGTTTAACGCTTATAGAATAGTAATAATAGCTAGACTATTAATTAGTCTCATTGAATATTACACTAAACTCTAGTGGTAATGATACTAGGTTTTGCCGAAGGAAAATTGTGTTAAGAGTAACGAAGTGTTGTCCAAGCGCCGAGTCACCACCTTATCAAGTGAGTGCATGGTCCCTTTCATCTTACACATAGATATGAAGTATTTAATATAAATTATGTGCTATGTGTGAATATTGTCTGAATGCTTGCTTTCTATGCTGGGTGAAATATTTTTATACATGTTTTAAATGATTTAAACTGTATACGTATTTTATATATACACATATGTTGGGTATGACATGGGTGGATGAATGATAAGAGATAAAAAATGATGTGAGTAAACATAGACAGCTATAGACTCAGTGCCTAATAAACAACATCGGCAGCTATGGACTTAGTGCCTATTGGACAAACACTGGTAGCTATGGACTTAGTACCTATGAGGAACTGGTAGCTATGAACTTAGTACCTGTTAGGAATTGGTAGCTATTGACTTAGTACCTACTAGATAAACACTGGTAGCTATGGATTTAGTACCTGTTAGGAATTGGTAGCTATGGACTTAGTACTTATTAGATAAGCACTGGTAGCTATCGATTTAGTACCCGATGAATAAACTATAGCAGCTCTGGAATTAGTGCTTTACGAACGAGCATTGGAAACAATCGATTTAGTGTCAGTCCTATAACCCTTGAAGCAAGGGACTTCGGAATAAATGAATGCAAGATAGATGACTCTTAGGATATATCCTTAAGAGTAAAGAAGATAACGGGGATGAGTAATTGGGTTGATTGCTTGATTGTTTAAACATAATAATTATATTATTGTGGGTTGAAAACCCTATGTACTCATCAGGTTTCCCAACCTGACCCACTCAGTTTATTTATATCACAGGTGTTAATATGAATTCACATTTCACTGAGAGATTAAGGAGATATAAATTACTAGTGATAATGAATGTAAGTTCTGTTTATGCTTATGTTTCTGTATTGACGATGACATCCCAAATGTTTTAAAATGAATAAAAATACTTTTCTTTGGAAATGCTTTAATAACATATTTATCATGTTTTACTAGGAACAAATTCCGCAACGTTTTTATTAAAAGAGATACTCTGATTTTTTATAAAACATAAACAAAACCGGTCTTTTCTGGCCATGAAAATGGGGATGTCACACATGTACACCATAGGAGTGTTAGTGTAACGCTCGTGTTTCAGGGCTAAGCATTTTAGATGATGTAATAGTCTAGGTCAACTATTGCAACTCTTTTGAAGTAATAAAGATGAAATATTTGAGTATTATGTGAATTATGTACATTTATGTGCTTATTACTTATTTATAAATGTATAATAAATAAATAATAAAAATAAGCGTCAAAATTAAAGTGTGAGATAAGCCCGATATATGTACATAAAGTTGTAGTGGTCGAAACAAGGATTCTGGGGATATAAAGAACGTCGAAATCCGAATTATAATGAAGAAGTTATGACCCGTCGAAGTTTCGCGACGGAACCGACACGACACCGGGAATACTTAAATAGTGAATTTACGATAGATGACTTTTTAGCTTTAGTGATATAAACAAAATTTTTAGTATACGTTAAACCGAGAACATACAAAAAAAAAAGAACGCCCAAATCTGACTTCGTATGAGGAAGTTATGATTTTTCTAAGATTTGGCATAACAGTCCACGACCCGAAACTCGAATTTTAGTTCGAGCGGTTTTTGGCTTACGCAACCTTAATGAGAGTTGAATATCTCATTAATAGGAACTCAACGGAAAAAAGACAGACAAAAACGGAGTCTGTATGAAGGAGTTACGAATTCTTCGTGGTCATTTAACAGTCAAATCTCCTCTTACTGTTAAATTTAAGATCGGTCGAGAATTAGCTAACGGAGTCTAAATGAAAGTTGTAGATCTTATTTTTACCTACGCGTGGAAAAAAAGAACGTCGAAAACGGAGCTCGTATGCGAAAGTTACGGGGTTTAGAAGTCAGCAGGGTGCTGGTGCAAAAGGGAGTGACGTGGCTGAATATGAGCCAATGCTTTCTCCCCAAGAAAAGCCATCAGGTGATGACACGTGGCACCGACTCGGTGATTCAGTGAACCGACTCGGCGAATCCATCAGGAATTCAGCCTATAAATAGTGGTGTCGGGTTCCATTCATTCTCACACCTTTCCAACTTCTCTTTCTCTCTCTAGAACCTCTCTCTAAGCCTCCCTAACCCCCCTAAGCCTAGGTAAACCCCCTAGCACCCGAAGGAAGCCCTGAGGCTCCCTAAGTCCCAAGAAAAGAGTCTTTCGGCTCGAGAACGCTACTCCAGCGAAGCCTGATTTTCGAGTAAACCCGTTGTAAGTGAGTTATGCCTACCCTATCTTTAGTATAGCTTATGTTTCAATATAGTAATGTTATTAGGACCTTATAAGGAGTATTTGGGCTATTATTATGGGTTATATAAGTATTGTTTAACTCTTATATAATAGTAATAATAGCTAGACTATTAATTAGTCGCGGTTAACGTTAGACTAAACCGTAGTGATATTGATACTAGGTTTTATTGAGGGACAATTGTTTTGAGATAACGAAGCACTGTTCGAAGGCAGAATCACCACCTTTTCAGGTGAGTGCATATTCACTTTCATCTTACACATACATATGAAGTATTTTATATAAACTACGTGCTATGTGTGCACATTATCTGTATACTTGCTATCTATGCTGGATGAACGATTTTTATACATGTTTTAAATGATTTAAACTGTATATGTATTTTATATCTACAAAAAAATGTTGGGGTAAAACATGGGTAGATGTAATAGAGGATGTGTGATAAAATGATGAAAGGCCTCGATGTTGTTGTTATTGATTCTGTCATCTAGCGGAGTGTGGATGACGACCACGGACTCTTCTAGACACTTCAGTGGAACACTAGCAGGCTCGCAACCTGAAAGTCCCTGTGTTTGAGTGTGTAGTGAAGCTATCATGTCCCAAACCCTAGCCCTAAAGTGTAAAAGGCCTAGATATCTTTGGATTCACGTAAAGTTTGCCACTTTACGTGATGGATGGGTTGTAGGAGGTTAGATCTATGTTTTGGATCAATTGCATGGCCTGGAATGCTTCTGTATGGATTCAGACCGGTGGTACTCGGCGAGTCACATGGGTAAACTCGACGAGTTGCTTGAAGATAGGCTGGGACTCGACGAGTTAGAAGAACAACTCGTCGAGTTGGATGAAGATGGCCTGGAACTCGACGAGTTGGAAGAACAACTCGGCGAGTAGGTTGAAGATAGCCTTAGACTCGAGGAGTCTGTTCTTGGACTCGGCGAGTCTTGTCGAAGAGTCCCAATCTTTTCTGGTTGAGCCGTGAATCGGTGAGTCAAGGGATGACTCGGTGAGTTGTGTGTGAGTGGACTCGGAGTTGTTGGACTCGGCGAGTCTCGGGGTGACTCGGCGAGTTGAGTCGCGGATTGGGGGAATTCTGAGCATGGGGACTCGGCGAGTAGAGTCAGTCAGGGGTTGACTTTGACTTTGACTTTAACCAAGGGTTGACCAGGGGTTTCCAGGGGCATTTTGGTAATTGTTGGTTATTGTTTTGAGTTCAGTGCCTTGGTGGTTGTCCAGTGGTGGAGATCGTATCAGTGATCGGAGCAGCTTGGGTTATCTGTTCAGTCGGCAGTTTCGAGGTGAGTTATCCTCACTATATCAACAGGGTCTAAGGCACCAAGGCCGGCCCTTATCGGATTGAGATCCGGGTAGTTGTTGTTATGTTATTGCTTTGATATGTTGCATCCTGGTAGCTAGGATGGTATATGTTAGAGACCTGATTGAGATCGGTATCCTGAGAGATAGGGTGATGCTATGCTAGTGACCTGTTAGGTCGGTGTCCTGGTTAGGATGATGATATGTTATGTGATCTGTTTGATCTGCTCGTTGACTGTGAATTGCTATATGATTGTATGTATATGTGCACATGGTTGTTTGGACTAGAGTTGGGTTGAGGCGGGTCCTGCTTTGTGCTGTAGGCCAAGATACCCAGGGCGGACCGGTTGTCCCGAAGGCCCAGCGAGCGGTCCAGATAGGCTGTAGGCCCCAAGAGGGCGGACCAGACGTGCCAAGGCTCGGAGAGTGGACCAGGCCGAATGAAGGCCCGGTGCGGACGGACCAGTCATACTGTAGACTTAGAGAGTGGACCAGGTGGGTTGAAGGCCCGGTGCGGGCGGACCAATCACACTGCAGACTCGATGTATGTGGTTAGATTTGGAGAGTGGACCAGGTGGATTGAAGGCCCGGTGCGGGCGGACCAATCACACTGTAGACTCGGGGTATATGGCTAGACTCGGAGGGTGGACCAGGTGGACTGTTGGCCGGTGCGGCGGACCAGTCCCACAGTAGACCCGAAGTGCAGAGCTGTTCTGTGATCGGATATGTTATGGCATGTTATGCGTGTGTGGTATATGTGGTTGGTATTTTGGGGATATCTCACTAAGCTTTCGGGCTTACAGTTGTGGTTTAATGTTTTTTAGGTTCTTCAGGAGACCGTGGCAAGGCGAAGGCGTGATCGTACCGCTCCTCGTGTCTATGTTGTGATGAGATTCTGGGAGTACTTAAAATAAATTATATTGAAAACCTTTTTGTAATAACTTTAATGGAATCGGGTTGTTTTCGAAAATTTTAAATTGGTTGAAATTTTTGGTCGTTACAAGTTGGTATCATAGCCTTGGTTTGAGTGAATTGGAGAAACACTCGTGTGACTCCAGTCTCAAATCGAGGAGAGTTTTCAAAAGAGAGTTTAAAATGGTTTTCAAAATGAGTAAAGGAGGACGCGGAGGTATGATCAGCCGGAGCCAGTAAGTAACCCCAAAATACCATGCATGATATTTGTTTTGAGCTTTGTTAGAACAGCATGCTAGTGCTAGGCTAGGGATCTTCAGGATTTCATGATAATGTTGCCTGATTTGTGATGCATGTAGCCTAGGGTTTCCTTATGAGAGATTTACAGTGTTCCTCTAGTTGTGAGGGTTGAGCGTTGCTATGCATGTTTTCACTAGGGTGTTGTGGTAGTACTTCATACAAATATGGGTAGGTGTGGAAGGTAGTATGGGCTCGTACTACTGAAAGCACAGGACCCATACGCGTATCAGGGAAACCATGACCTCTAGGGTTGGGTTGAGAGAGTTGGTTCCCGGGATAGTGGGAAGTATCTGAGTCTTTGTGGTGATTTTCAGTATATAGATTCCGAGGTATGCTGGGAGTGGATCCGGGTCAGGATCGGGAGCAGGAGAGGGAGTTCCGGGTGGGTCAGTACCGCCCGAGGTTATTGGTCAGATGAGCATGTGCGAGTTGGATGCGAGGATTCGTGAGATCCTGTGTGATGAGATTGATGCGTTGTTCCGGGCTGAGTTGCCGGAGCTGTTTGGGTTGATCAAGACCGCCATGGTTGAGTATTTTGATGAGCGTTATGCAGCTCTTATAGAGACGGTTGTCGCGGCGGCTACAACAGCTGTAGCAGCGGCAGGGGGAGGAGCTGGTCGGGGCTTTTAGTATCGGGACTTCGATAATACGAAGCCTCCCACCTTTGATGGAGTTCAGGACCCGATTGTTGCTATGAGGTGGTTATCGGACATGGAGGGGTGTTTCTTCACGTGTTCACGCCCTGCTGATCAGAGGGTGAGGTTTGCTATGAACCTGTTGAGGCTTGGGGCGAAGGATTGGTGGAGATTGACCACGGGGTCATATTCAGATGCGCAGAGGGCTGCGGTTTCATGGGATCAGTTCAGGGAGATGTTCAACACTCGTTATGTTACGCAAGTTGAGAGGGACAGATTGGCTCAGGAGTTCCTTGAGCTGAAGCAGGATTCAGAGTCGGTGACTGAGATCACTAGGATGTTCACTGAGAGGGCGATGTTCTGCCCAGAGTTCGCTTCGGAGCAGGCTTAGATGTCTTGATATCTGAGCATGCTCAAGAGGGACATCAGGCAGTTTGTGTCTACGCAGAGGTGCGAGACCTTGTTGGAGTTGCAGGAGGCCGCTAGGCGGCGTGAGTTAGAGATTGAGTTGCAGTTGCGTGAGCTGAGGCAGGCGCCGGTGCAGCCGCAGCCGACGCCGAAATGGTCCAAGACCATTGATGTTAGAGTAGGGGATCTGAGCAGCCACACTTGTGGGAAGTGTGGGAGGGGTCACACCGGAGTTTGTAGGTCCGGTGGTGCATGCCGCAAGTACGGAAAGGAGGGGCACTATGCGAGGGATTGTCAGCAGTCAGTGTCGGTTCGGGATTTGAGGATTTGTTATCATTGTCATCAGGTTGGACATTTGAGGGTCAACTGTCCACAGCTTGCTGCAGGACCGGTGCAGGCTCCAACACCGACCACTTTGAGGATCACAGGTGGAGGTCAGGGTGGAGCGGAGCCCCCAAGGGCTCAGGGTCGTGCTTTCCAGCTTTCAGCAGAGGAGGTCAGAGCAGTGTCGGATGCAGCTGCGGGTATGTTTCTTCCTTGATATCTTGTTATCTTGTGATTATTGTGGTATATTGTTTATGTTCTGGTATCTTTGTGTGGTTTTCGATGCTGTATTCGTCGTTTTTGAGGGTTGTGGTTTGGTTATGGGTTATTGTATTGGGAATTTCGTTGGTTATCATCCATGAGGGTTATTAGTGGAAACCTGGCATTGGTTTGAAGGTCGGGTAGCATCTGCTTTCTGAGGAGCGGTTAGATGCAGGTTGAATTTCTTTCGAGCAGGTTAATTGGTGTTGATGTGGGATCTTGTTAAGGTTGTTTATGCTTGTGGGAATCAGTCCGCGTGTAAGTGTTGGTTTTTTTTTTGCAGGGTTGTTTTGGGTGGTCGGTATTGGCGACCGATGTTTGATAGCCAGTGCTACAAGTGGGGGAGAATTGGAAAATTCTCAGGGAGTTCGATGGGTATTTGAGGGTGCTTAGCTGTTGGGATTCAGCAGTGTTCTGTCAGCCCAGAGTGTAGGCTGGTAGGAGTAAGTGTCGGGTATGCGGGACGGGATACAGACCTAGGGCATTTGATTGTGGAGGGCCTGGGGATCAGGCCGGGATCGATTATGTGTGATAGAGATAGAGTTCGGAACCCCTAGAGGGCTAGAACGGTATGCATGGGAAGATTTCCCGGAGAGATAGCTCGGAATGATGAATGTTAGTTGAGCGGTCCGGATAGACTGAAGGCCGGTAGGCGTACCAGTCAGGCCGAAGGCTCGGAGAACGGTCCAGCTAAACTGAAAGCACTGAGCGCGGTCCAGATTGGATGAAGGTTCTGAGAGTGGTCCAGATTGGTTGAAGGCTCGGTGAGGCGGTCCAGTCATGCTGAAGACTCTGCAGGTATTGTTGGATCTGGTCGAGGATATGGATTGTGTAAGTTGCAGTGTGTTAGCATTAGAAGGTCTGGCCCCGGGTTTTGATCTTGATTATTTGAGATAGTGCACAGCCTTGAGAGTCCCTGTGATTAGAGTCAGAGTATGTGTGTTGGATGGATATCGGATACGCTATGAAAGAGTGGTGCAGCATTGGGCGAGCACCGTGGCACTTGTCGGAGTGACAAGGCGGCCAAGTGGATTCCTTGGTAAAGGAAAAGAGAGAGGTGTGTAACTCCGAGAGGGAGTGCAAGTTCACGGAAGTGAAAGCGGTAGAGCATAGTTATGATTAGAGTAATCCGAGTATGGTTATTGAGCAGCGTGTTTGCGGCAGTGGAATGGAAGCAATTCCGGTTTGGGATGTCTGCTGAGGTCGCGGAGGGAATTCCGCAGGTGTAGAGCCAAGAGGCTCGAAAGGGATGCATGGAGGGAGTCTTGGGCTCTCAGTGTGATTCTGATCAGGGAAGTGCGTATGTAGTAGTGGTTCATCCTGGGGGATGTTTGGAGATGTCATTAGTGTATCAGGTTTTCCCAACCTGAGGGTGCTAGAGCTAGTTGAGCATGTGTATGTGATTGCAAGAGGAGAACTCATGGGAGTTGCTCTGAAGAATGTGTCTTTCTGTCAGCGGAATGATTAGAGTTGGACTCGGATCGGGAATCCGGTGGTGCATAGTTATTTTCTAGCTCATATGGGTCGAGTGATGGTTGTGAATTGGAGCAGTGTTGCATCATAGGTAGTACCCGATGGTTGAGTGTGATTATTAGAGGGTAAAGCTGGTGGCCGGCTTGGGACGGTGGTCAGGACACCGCAAGGAAAGAGAAAGTGAGTTCGAGTTTCGATGGTTATGCCTTGAGGAACCTGGTCCGGTTAAGGCCAGGTGGCGCGTTGTGGGAGTATTTTTGGAGATGAGTTGCCGTAGGCTTCGAGGACGAAGCCTAATGTAAGTGGGGGAGAATTGTAACATCCCGAAATATCAAGAGTAGAGTTGAAGGGCTAAAAGACTAAACTGGGAAAGAGCGACTCGGCGAGTCCATGGGTGGACTCGGCGAGTAGAGTCGCGACTTGCTCGCGTGTCAAGTGGCCGACTCGGCGAGTCAGTGGATTGGACTCGGCGAGTAGGCGCTGAGTGGAGAAAACCCTAAATCCGGAGGTTGAGCCCTATATAAAGAACATTATGTTTCCTCCCCAGCCTCCTTATCATCCCTTGAGTTCCAGAAACCCTAATTTCGTGGAGAAACCCCATTGTTGAGCAAATTGGAGCTTGGAGAGGTGGTTGTTGAAGAGATCTTGAGGAAGAAGAGGCTTGGATCAAAGGGCTTTGCAAGGATTCAGGTTAATCTTCTCTTGGAGCTTCCTTTTTTGAGGTATCATTTCATTGTTGAGCTATTATTGTCTAGATTCTTCATTTTGGGGGTGTTAGGGATCATATCTTTTGGTGTTTTGGAGTTTAAAGGTTAGATCTGGGGTTGCTACCTCAGATCTGGAATGGAGAAGGGTTGGAATGCCTGAAAGTCCCTGTGTTTGAGTGTGTAGTGAAGCTATCATGTCCCAAACTCTAGCCCTAAAGTGTAAAAGGCCTAGATATCTTTGGATTCACGTAAAGTTTGCCACTTTATGTGATGGATGGGTTGTAGGAGGTTAGATCTATGTTTTGGATCAATTGCATGGCCTGGAATGCTTCTGTATGGATTCAGACCGGTGGTACTCGGCGAGTCACATGGGTAGACTCGACGAGTTGCTTGAAGATAGGCTGGGACTCGACGAGTTGGAAGAACAACTCGGCGAGTTGGATGAAGATGGCCTGGAACTCGACGAGTTGGAAGAACAACTCGGCGAGTAGGTTGAAGATAGCCTTAGACTCGACGAGTCTGTTCTTGGACTCGGCGAGTATCTTCGAAGAGTCCCAATCTTTTCTGGTTGAGCCGTGAATCGGTGAGTCAAGGGATGACTCGGTGAGTTGTTTGTGAGTGGACTCAGAGTTGTTGGACTCGGCGAGTCTCGGGGTGACTCGGCAAGTTGAGTCGCGGATTGGGGGAATTCTGAGCATGGGGACTCGGCGAGTCATCGGGATGACTCGGCGAGTAGAGTCAGTCAGGGGTTGACTTTGACTTTGACTTTGACCAAGGGTTGACCAGGGGTTTCCAGGGGCATTTTGGTAATTGTTGGTTATTGTTTTGAGTTCAGTGCCTTGGTGGTTGTCCAGTGGTGGAGATCGTATCAGTGATCGGAGCAGCTTGGGCTTGTTTTCTTGATACTTGATGCAAATTGTTGAGTATTTGAGATATTGAAACTGATTTGGCATGTTTGGTTATTTAGGGAAGCCTCTTTAGGGTTAATCATTTTAGATCGATAAGATTCTTAACAAATAAAACAGAAAGTAAACCAAAGAATAAACACAGAATGAATCAAATAGATGTCGAATGAATAAAACAGCAACACTTCAGAAGAGCTCGATTAAGAACTTTTACTGTAGAGGTGTGCTAGGGTTACAGTACGATTAAAGAAAATATTAAAGAAGTGTATCTAATATGATGCATGCATGCACCATAAATAATAAACCCTAAAAAAATACACGATTGGACAAGCCCAAACCGAGAATACATTGGACTAAACTAGCTAAGCCCAATGGTGCAACCTACAGACTCAATAATCTCCCCCTTTTGCGCTAATTGAGGTGAGAGATCACTTTGGTTGAGTAACAGTGGTTTTCTTCATATTCTTGAACAGCTTCAGTATGATGGCAAGTAGAGTTTGACGAAAGTTAATATACCACCGAAGCATATCTGAAAACAGCTTCTTATCTATATCACTGTTCTGATTGCACATGTATATGATATCGAGAATATGCTCCAAGCAAGAAGTGGAGAACAGGTGTTTGTCAACGAGAGCGAATATGCATTTTTGACCTATACCCCTGGTGAACATGATTGTGTGAAACTATGGGTCGATTTTTTCCTTCATCATCACGATGATGTCGCTTGCCTTCCCAATTGGCTTGATAGTGGGTTTTTTCCTTAAGGCAGAGGCGATCTCCTGATCCATCTTCGCGACTTCAAGAATATAACACACAACATTCGCTTGATGTGATCGATGATAGGCTCATACTCTTGTTAATTGGTTAGCAAGATATTGTTTAGGAGAATCTAGTCATGAGGATTTAAATTTGGCAGATCAGCCAGGGAGATCATATGAACTGAACTGTCTAAGCCTCGAGTCACTTTGAATTTGATATTGATAAACTTCCCTGCCGAAGTGGGTTTCAACACCTTGACTGTTGTGATCTTCTGTTTACTCCAAGTCAGGTATTGCGGTTGAGAGAACGCAAGATAGTATTCGATCAGGTCTCGATCAACCATCGGGTCAGGAGAGGGGAAGTCAACAGTTGACTCAAAACAATGAAAGATGAACGTCTTTCGGGTGATTGGCATATCAAATTGAGAATCTTTGGAATTCTCAAGATCAAATGAGAGGACCGGTTAGAGCCAATGTGTGCTTGGAGATTCTATTACCTCCTTCAGAAGTTTTTCCATTGTCCACAGAGGGAACATAGATTTCCTTCGTTACAATGCATCGTTTGCTTCTTTTTGTTTCCTCTCCCTTTCAACTTCTACATTCGCTTTACGAAGCTTTTCCTTAAGCTCTCGTTCATTTAGTTTGATTTTGAGGTCTTCGATTTTGGAAGATTTTTCGTCGGTTTCAACCACATCTTCGATTTCAACCTCATCATCATCACCAATTTTCTTCTTTCATTTTTCCTTCATACTGCCCAAAGCTTCATTACCCTTCGGTTCAGCAGTGACTTTTGGTTGGGAGATGGGTTTACTTTTTGGAGGTTGTTGTGATTGACCCTGACTAACATCTTCTCCCCCTTGTTTCAGAGGGACAACGGTCTCCGGAACACCTTCAATCCTGCTTGTAATGTCTAGAGCAGGTCTCAATTTCTCAGCCAAGTGGCGACGAACTGAGATAGTAAGTACCGAGTCATGCGCTTCCAGAAGATTCAAAAGAATAGAGTGCACATCCCCAACGCAGCTTTTGATGACAGCTCGCTCTGACTTAAGTTCATCATTTTCTTTCAGCGCTTAGTTGAGTTTCAGAGCCTGAGTCTTGACTTTGGTGGTTTTGAGAGCCATTTCATCCATTACTTTGTTTTCCATGGCTAGATCAGACTGGAGTTTATCAAGACATGTGTAACGCCCGCATATCCGAGCTAGTCAATTTAAAGGCAATAGGGGTCGAAAACGACTTTTTGACAAAATATTATTTAGAATAAATAATCTTAACAAAGTTGTAGAATATGTCTCAAGGTTTCCGTTCATATAAAGAACGCCGAAATCCGAGTTATAACGAGGAAGTCATGGCTCGTCGAAGTTTTACGGCAAAACTGACACGACACCGGGAAACGTAAATAGTAAATTTAAGATGGAGCGAATTTTAGCCTTAGAAATCTAAACGAAAGTTGTAGTATATGTTAAACAGAGAACATACAAAAAAAGAACGCCCAAATCTGATTTCGTATGAGTAAGTTATGATTTTTCTAAGATTCGGCTTAGCAGTGCACGACCCGAAACTCGAATTTTAGTTCGAGCGGTTCTTGGCTTACGTGACATAAATGAGAGTTGAAGATCTCATTAATAGGAACTCAACGGTAAAAATATAGACAAAAACGGAGTCCGTATGAAGGAGTTACGAATTCTTCATGGTCATTTAACAACTTAAACGCCTCCTACTGATAAATTTGAGATCGGTCGAGAATTAGCCGACGGAGTCTAAATGAAAGTTTTAGATTTTGATTTTACCTACGCTTTGAAAAAAAGAACGTCGAAAATGGAGCTCGTATGCGAGAGTTATGATTTTTATAAGTTTGAAAGCTGATACGCGATAGGGGGTGACGTGGCACCACCAGAATTGGACACGTGGCACCACCAGAAGGCTGCCACATGCCCCAACTCGGCGAGTAGGTCCTCCTACTCGACGAGTCCATCAGCAATTCAGCCTATAAATAGAGGTGTCGGGTTCCACCATTTCACACACCTTTCCCCACTTCTTTCTCTCTCTAAACTCTTTCTCTAAGCCTCCCTAACCCCCCAAAGCCTAGGATAACTCCCTAGCACGAGGCGGAAGCCCCGGAGTGCCCGATGGATCCGAGAAAAGAGCCTTTCAGCTCGGGAACGCTGCTCCAGCGAAGCCCGGTTTTGCCAAAAACCCGCTGTAAATGAGCTACGCCTACGCTATTTTTAATATAACTTCAAATTAATTATAGTAACATTATTAGGACCTTAAAATAATTATTTGGGCTATTATTATGAGTTATATTGAGTTCTATTTAATGCTTATATAATAATAATAATAATAATAATAATAACAATAATAATAATAATAATAATAATAATAATAATAATAATAGTTAGACTATTAATTAGTCGCGGTTAACGTCGGACTAAACCCTAGTCATATTGATACTAGGTTTTGTGGAGGAAAATTGTGTTAAGAGTAACGAAGTGCTGTCCAAGCGCCGAGTCACCATCTTCACAGGTGAGTGCATAGTTACTTTCATCTTACACATAGATATGAAGTATTTAATATAAATTACGTGCTATATGTACATATTGTCTAAATACTTGTTGTCTATGCTGGGTGAGAGATTTTTATACATGTTTTAAATGTTTTAAACTGTATACGTATTTTTATATCTACAAAATATGTTGGGTAAAACATGGGTAGATGAAGGATGAGGGGTGAAAGCTGAATTAGAGGAATATTAGTGGTATGGACCTAGTGCCCTATAGGTGAACATTGGCAGCAATGGACCTAGTACCCTATAGATGAGCACTGGCAGCTGCACCACAACCTGTAGATGTTGTTGATCTACAATAAACATCCTAGCAGCTGCGCTCTAAGGATAATATCAGCAGTTGCGCCTAATAGAGAACATTATAACCTTGACAGTAGCGTCTAAAGGACAATACCTGCAGAAGCGCCTCATATAGAATGTCACAACTATGGCGGTTGCGCCTAAGTGATAGAACTAGCAGCTGTGCTTGAAAGCTGTGTCATTGACAATGGTGGACTTCGTACCTATTCCTTAGGAAAATCCTTAGGAATGAATGAACGAGAAATAGCTGATTCTTAGGGTAGGTCCTTATGATTAAAGAAGATAATGGGGATGGGTAATTGGGTTAAGTGTTTGATGATTAAACATAATAATTATATTATTGTGGGTTGAAAACCCTATGTACTCACCAGGTTTCCCAACCTGACCCACTCAGTTTATTTATATCACAGGTGTTGATATGAAGCCACATTACACTGAGAGATTTAAAAGAGATGTAGATCACTAGTGTAAATAGATGTAAGTTCTGTTTATGCTTATGTTTCTGTATTGACGATGACATCCCAAATGTTTTAAAAGTGAATAAAAATATATTTCTTTAGAGATGCTTTGATAACGCGATTATCATGTTTTTCTGGGAACAAATTCCGCAACGTTTTTATTAAAAGAGATACTCTGATTTTTATAAAGCATAAAAAAATCGGTCTTTTTGGCCATGAAAAATGGGGATTTCACAACATGTATGGATAGAAGATTGAAGCTTAGTGTAGTCAGTCTTGATGGCTTGGCGTGCCTCCTCAAAGTGCTTCTTTTCAGCTTGAAGCGAGCTGGTAAGATTATCAACAAAAGCATTCACCATTTGAGCATTCTTCTGAGCTGCAGCCTGAAGAGAATCAAGAAAAACGTGAGCATCAGAAATTAGTTTTTCAACGTTTGCGGTCGCTTGCTTGCAATCATTTGTGTATTCGTCAACTGCAGTAGAAGCTTTCTGAGTCACAATAGAGTGGAATCTTCTTCATGTTTAGGTCATAGTCTCTAAGTTGACTTTGTATCCGGATGACCTATGAAGTGCAAGATGCAACAGCAATATACTCAGATTCGGTTGTAGAAAGAGACACACATATTTACTTCTTGGATTTCTAGCTAATGAGTTTTCCATCAAAGAATTGACACCCGCCAGTTGTGCTCTTTCGGTCTAAACTGCATCCTCCAAGATATGAATCAGAGAATGCTTGAACAAAGAAGCCAGATTTCGCCGGGTACCAAAGACCGAGAGATGAGGTTCGCTTCAAATACCGGAATATATTTTTCACAGCCATCATATGAGGTTCTCGTGGGTTACCTTGGAACCTGGCACAATAGCAGACATAAAACATGATATCTGGTCTACTAGCTGTTAGATACATAAGAGACCCTATCATTTGGACGTTCTTTTTATGAAAGCTCTCGGTTTTACGAATACTACGACTTTCATTTCGATCACTAAAGCTAAAAAAGTAGTTTATCATAAACTCACTTTTTAAGTCATATGACGTCGTGCCGGTTCTGTCGCGAAACTTTTATAAGTCATAACTTCTTCGTTATAACTCAGATTTCGGTGAGGTTTTCGCCTAAATGTTCCTAACGAGATAATTTACAACTTTCAGTAACATTACTACATTTGTTTTACTTATTTCCAACTTAAATGTTATATTTTCGTTAATTTTGATAATTGACTTTTGATCGGAATCTCATAAGACTTCCAATACTTCCCGAATGATTCTAAACATAGTTTTACTTCAAATCTCATAAAACTATCTTGTTAGAACTCAACGCTCTAAACATATACTACCTCCGTCCCAAATTGATAGTCCACTTTTGACTTTTGAAGTCTTTTTTCTTCAACTTTGACCTTAAATATTTTTGTTTTTTTTTTATAGATAATACTTGATGCAAAATATATGAATGAATTGTATTTTAAAAGTTTTTCATTGTTATAAGTTTTATCAAATAATATATAACACAAATAAAAATATTTAAGGTCAAAGTTGAAGAAGAAAAGATTTCAAAAATCAAAAATAGACTATCAACTTGGGACGGAGGGAGTATTATTTAATAATATTCACTTTTAAACTAACAAAACACGATAACTAAACTTGTATGTTACACAAACTCAAACAGAAGAAGTAAAATCTGGTTGGATCCTGGCATCGAAAAGGTTAAAAACAATACCGACGGGGAAGATTCCAAACGAATTCAAAGCTTTGATACTGTCATCTTCGAAGGTATAAGTTTCCTCGTAGGAAGGAGTTTTTGTTCTACGAAATCGTCATCAGATATGGCTATGATGTTTGCGCGAGAGCGAGCTCCTTTTTTGACCATATTTAAAAGAAAACGAGGAAGTAGAAAATAGACAAAGGAAGTACCTTCGATGATATTTGTAACGCCCGTAGATCAGAGCTACTCAATTTAGAGACGATAATCATCAAAAATGGTTTTTTGATAGAAGATTATTTTGGATTAATAATCTTAACTAAGTTGTAGTATATGTTACAAGGATTCTGTACATAAAAAGAACGCCGAAATCCGAGTTATAACGAAGAAGTTATGACATGTCGAAGTTTCGCGACAAAACCGACACGACGCTAAATGACGTAAAATGTGAATTTGAGATAGAGAGACATTTAGTCTTAGAGATCTAAACGAATATTGTAGAGTTCATTAAACCGAGAGCGTACATAAAAAGATCGTCCAAATCTGACTTCGTATGAGGAAGTTATGATTTTCCGAAGTTTCAACTTGGCAGTATGCAACTCGAAACTCGAATATGAGATCGTGTGATTTCTAGCCGAAGCAATCTAAACGATAATCGAAGATCTCGTCATTAATAGTGCAACGATAAAAAGACATACGCAAACGGACATCAGATTAAGAAGTTATGAATTTATAACGGAGTTTTTCTGTCCCGGCCTACTAAAAATAAATAATTAAAATAAATTCAAAATTAGCCGACGGAGTCTAAACGAAAGTTGTAGAGCGTAGTCTCACCTACGCGTGGATATAAAGAACGTCGAAAACGAAGATCGTATGAGGAAGATATGAATTTTAGAAGTTTTTAAATAGTTAAAATATAAATTTTAATTCGGATAATATCCAAAACCGAGGAGTCATCGATCTGATCCGAAGGGTACGCCCCGCGTAACCTTTAAGTAAGCCCAACGTACTTCGGTTTTGTGCGGTCCGAAGGAGAGACGCATAGCACCACCGAAACCTCGCCATGTGGCCCTCTTATCCGAACTACGCCCAATGTAGTGCTTCGTACGCCTAACGTACGTGCGAGGCTCAGCCTCTGTAAAAGGCATGTGAGGGCAGTCAACTTCCTTTGCCAAAATCTCTTCTCTCTCTCTCTCTCTCTCTCTCTCTCTCCCGTTTTACCTTGTTTTTTGTGCAAGAGATATCCCGAAGCCCCGATATCATTCCCAAGACCCGAAGCAAGTCCCGAAGCCCCGAAAATCCCGAGAAGTGCGATTCTCGAGCCGAAGCTCTGCCCGCGAGAAGCCAATTTTTGTGAATATCTTCCAGATCAACCGAAGAATACTACTTCTACAAGCCGTAGTTTTGTCCAATCATCTTCTGATCAAGTGAGTGTGTGATCACTTTTTTCTAACACATAAATATTAAGTATTTGCTATGAAATACGTGCTATGTGTATAATATATTTTTGTTTATTTGAGATGATTGTGGAATGGACGAATTATATAACTTTTAATGAGTAAAATTGTATATGTATTTTATATCTACAAATATGTTGGGTAGAACATGGGTAGATGAGGTTGTTGGTAGGGGATAATAGATGGGTTGGACCATGAGATAAAAGGATAAAGAGATAAACTTGTTTTAGATCTGGATTTATGGATCAGATAAGGAGGTTAGTTTTAGATCCTAGAGTATGGATCAGGTCAAGAGGTTAGTTTTAGATCCGAGAGTATGGATCAGATCAAGAGGTTAGTTTTAGATCCGGGAATATGGATTAGGTAATGAGGCAAATTTAAGATTCGGGAGTACGAATTGTGTATTTTTGAACTATGTGATCATTCGATAAGGTATCATGTGTATAGTCCCTTTTAGGAACGTGATTTTAATACACGTATTGATTAAAGTATGGAATATACATATATATGTGAAGTATTTGTTATTGTCCGAAATATGTGTTAGATATATTTGATGATATACAACATGCGAATCAGATATGGTTCAATAGGCGTTAAGATGTGTATATATGATATTATTACTTAAAACCTTGTGTTAAGTATACACTAGTTGGTGTTGCCGAAACAGAGATAATATAAAAAAAATGATTATAAACATTGCAGGTTTGCCTAGTGATGGGTTAAGACTTAAATGGGATGTTTAGTAAAAAACATTTGGACATTGGGTGGTCTCTTATTAAGAGTACGTGCGTTGCGAGATTGATGATCGGTGGAGTACGTCCTACGTACAGAAGTACACTTTATGTATGAAGTCCTTTTCAAAGCTTTGTGTCTTGGGTGTTGCTTGTGCCAGGGGTACTATTATGTTCTCGAGTACGAGTCTTTCGCATACCAGAGTACTATAATGTGCCAGAAGTACTATCATGTATAAAGTCTTTTTGACAATTTTGTGTGTCGGTTACGGGAGCGTACGGGAGTACTCTAGTAGTATTTCCCCATACTTTTATGTTGAGAGAGCTTTGGAGTCAACGTTTCTTTTATGAAGTGATCGACCGAGCCTCATATGTCAGCGTTTTCTTTCACGAAGTAATTAAGGGAACTTAGTAGACTGCCTAATAAAGTGTGCCGGTAATAGACCACTGCTAGGTATGTCTGGTGTTATATTGCTGTATAGGGTCGTTTGGGGGTGAAATCCCTCATGTATTCAGGACACTGCTAGGCAAAGTTCGATGCTGGGATAGGTAGAGTATGGGGGTATAATACCTCATGATAGTCGGACCACGCCTAGGCATTGTTATCTAGATAACTACCCTGACTTAACTGTTTTGTGGTTCTTTGTTTTACGAACGAAGGTTCGTGGTGAAACTTATTCCATTCCCCTCATTTGATGTGTTTATTGATCCTCGTTTGCTGTCAGGGAATTTCTGAAGCAGCTTCGTCAGTTGTTGTTCATATCGATTCCTTAGGCTAGATCTCGTAAGATCATTGTATAGGGTCAGTATGTGGGGATCGACGGGATGGGATAGATTGTTTTCGAAATATGATTTATATGTGTTAATAATATTAGTGGTTTTGCAGGATCGAAATATACATTATTATCACGTGGGTCGAACTAAGAGCTTTCGTACTCTGTGTTCCTTAGGTGATTGAGTTCACCAGGGATATTTGAACTAAGTGTTCACTAGATGTTTTGAACTATGTGTTCGCCAGTGATATTTGAACTAAGTGTTCATTAGGTGTTTTTAAACTAAGTGTTCATTAGGTCTTTTTGAACTAGGTGTTCATTAGGTATTAATGAATGAAGTGTGTTCAATGGGTGTTCTTGAACCAGGTGTTCATTAATTATTTTGAACTACATGTTCACCAGAGGTAATCTAGGAACCATGGCAGCACTAGACTTTGTGCCAATTCCTTAGGGCAATTCTTAGGAATGAATGAGAGAAGGGTAATCGGTTCTCAGGGTAAATCTCTATGAAATAAAGGAAGATAATGGGGGTGAGTAATTGGATTGATTGTTTGGTAATTAAATATAATAATTATATTATTGTGGGTTGAAAACCCTATATGCTCACCAGGCTCCCAAGCCTGACCCACTTAGTTTTTCTTTGCATTACAGGTAATGGCACAAGAGTATAAGTTGGTGGACTTGACGTGAGATTTTAGATTATAGGCCAGTAGTTATGAATAACTGTTGTAAGGTCTATTTTGTTCTGTTTATGTTTTTGGTTTGTATTGAACATGACATCCCAATATTTTGTTATATAATGAAAATACATTTCTTTAAGGAAATGCTTTGATAATTTTTATCATATTTTTTTTTTGGAAACAAATTCCGCAACTGTTTTCTTTAAAAGATTACTTTGATTTTAAAAACAAAGCATAAACAAATCGGTCTTTTCTGGCCGTGAAATTGGAGATGTCACAATATTTGGTGAACGTCCAGAAGAAAAGCTAAAAGAGTGAGGCGAAATTGAAAAGCTCAATATCCTATTTATACAAAAATCAAGGAAAGGTAGAAGGATGATTTGACCAATTCTAACGGATAGAAATCTATCCGTTGAAATTAAAATTTACCTATCCGTTAGAATTTTTTATTTCATTTTTTACTTTAAAATTATACCTCTGAATACTTTAGAAAACTAATATTTATATTTCGCATATATAATTTGGGGACAATTGTTATGAGCAGGATCCCAAAATCATATTCAGGATCTTTAATATCTCTGAAACCTTAGGATCCTTAAATATATCACAAAATCCATATTATTATTAGTAATATTTTCTAATACTTATAATGATTATATTTTTCTTCTTTTTTTGTCACATATGTAGAATTAGTCAACATAAGACCCATTTTCAACGGAGAGTCGCTTCAACCGAGTTCAAGACCCGGGAATACCAAGTGAAATAACGTGCAAATATTTATTCAAGGAGGATCTTGGATATATTGGACTTCTTGTTGATTAACTTAAACTATAAATAACATCTGTAAATCACACACTACACACATAATTAACTCTATCGTTACACTTTTACTCATTTTATCTTCATTATCTCTGTAATCTCATATTGAAATCAATAAAACACAACAAAACAGGTGATCATTATCACCTCTCAAGATTTTATGTTGGAGATCCTACAAATGATCAAAGGCTTTCCTTGTCTCATTTTGATTACTATTAGATACTTGCGTTACCTTAAACACCACATATTCCATACAATTTAATTAAATTATGCTTTATCAATTTTTACCCCAAAACAAATATAAAAGTCAAATCACTAAGTTGGATGAGTAAAAAACATAAATAACAGTAGAAAAAACTTCAAAAATGGTCCTTGTGGTTTTCGAAAATATCAAGTTTAGCCCATAAGTTAAAAAAACCTTACAGATCGTCCCTGTGGTTTCAAAACTTTTCACATTTGGTCCTTCCGGCTCACTCCGTTACCATTTAGCCGTTAAGTCAGGGGCATTTTTGTCATTTCATTACCCATGGACCATTTATGAGGTATCTATTACTTTTTTTTTCAAATAAATAAATAAATTTAATATGCAAGGGTCCCACCTCTCTCTCTCTCTCTAATGGAACAAAAAAAACCCAACACCCTCCTGTGCCTTCACCCTTTTACTTGTTGACCAGCCAAAGGCCAACCCTTATCTTCTTCATCTCGGTGGTACCAACTCGAGCATAAACAACACCACCAAAACTCTCCTTCTCTTTAACTTCTTCCCTCCCGAGGACAACCCAAACCTCCAACACCACTGAGAAACCTTCATCACCACCTGCCATTTTCCTTGCCCCACTTTCTCTGAGTTCACGTCGATAGAACGCAATGGAGAGGCAGCGGAGCTGCCACAACACGCCACCCATCACTGCCACTCGCAACTCTGCCATCCACTGACATCATATTTGCTGCAATTGTGAGTTTTCCGACCACCACCTTATGCTCCTTCCTCTCGACTGAAAATCACCACCAAACACCACTCCCATTCGTTTCTCTGTTGATTTCGACCAGAACCCAACCAAAAATGAGGCTGAAGGCTGCCGGAGTAACCTCTGACCACCACAACAGGTCGCAACTTTCAGCCAAAACACCTCAAGAACAAAGCAAAAAAGCATCCCTTTTTGTCTTTACCCTTTTTCCAGAAATCTTGATTACAATATGTAAAGCTTTTTCGTTATTGGGTTCTCCATGATGATTAAATCCCATCTTAGCCAAAAGCAAAAAAAGTAGCCCCCTTTTGTTTGTTGATTTGGATTAGGTATGTGATCTGTTGGAATTCGATTGGTGGTAATGTAAATGAGTTCTCTTGAAAATGGAGTGTTGCCATTAAAGAGGGATCAGTTACTCAAATTTTCATCTAGAAATGAGAGAAACAATTCATTTGCGCAGAGACCCAGATCGAAATTTGCAAGATTTATGGTTTTAAAGAAGCTGGATTACTTGCAATGGATTTGTGTTGTGGCTATGTTCATTTTCTTTATGTTCGTGTTTCAAATGTTCTTTCCTATTTCTAGTGTCGAAAAAGACAGTGGAGAACAACCGTACAAAGGTCCATGCTTATGGTACATTTGGGGAACAATATACAGATGGTCAAGATCCAAACAATAGTTGTTTGATTAAGAGAGAGAGAGAGAGAGAGAGAGAGAGAGAGAGAGAGACCCTTTTACATTAAATATTTATATTTTATTATTATTATTAAATAGAAAAAACCTCATAAATGGTCCCTGGGTGTTAAAATGACGAAAATACCCCTCATTTAACGGTAGAAAGCTGACGACGTTAGACGGAAAGACTAAACATTAAAAGTTTTGAAACCATAGGGACCATCTGTGAGGTTTTTTGAACTTAGATATTAAACTTGATATTTTCGAATTTTTAAAGTTTTGTGATAAAAGTATTTTTAAGAAATTAGGACAATGTAAAAATGGGCACATCAATGTCATACCATTTTGGAACATGCGGGTGAGACCCACTTGCCGTTTTTTAACCAAGTATGACGTCGTTTCAACGTGCACACATTTTAAACCTCTCCCTATCTGTATACAGTTTCGTAACCACCCATGATGTATCGAAAAAATTACGACTTTTAGAGCACAACGTACAACTCCGATACACACATAAAAACCCTCCCCTGAAAATCCCCCAAAAGCTCACTGTTATCCGGGGGAAGTGAGGGATTCGTGAATGGACAAGTACAAGTGGAGTGCCCACGAGCCCTGATTCATTTCCACCATCTGTTCTTTCGCTTTCTCTCTTGCTGTCATCTGCTTTGGCTGGATCCTGGCCGGATTCCATGGCTTCAATCATCGAATCTGGTTGGACGGTAACGCCATCTCCTTTTTTCCGACTGTATTGATATTATACTACGCGTTTTGCTTCTTCCGTTGCCTTAGATTTGGTCTCATTTATGGATAGTTTGTTTGTACTGATTTTTGGATGTATGTGCGAGTGTTATCGGCTCTGTATTCATAAATCTGCGTCGCATTGATCTATAATTAAGAATTTGTGCTATCGAATATGCGTTGATTGATGAGTAACTAAACTTTAATGCTGAAATGAATAGTTATTTGTATTGGAGGAGATTTTAGTATGATTCGCAAGTCGGAACTCGCGTAATTGCGTTTAATGTAGTACTCTCATACTTTAGCACATGCATGAGATTATACATGTTCAGGAATGGATGTAAGGAAGACATCACCGAACTCTGAAGTGAAAGGGTCAGGGATGTCAAGAGATCTAGTTAATTAGTATTTGGTAATTTGGTGTCAATTTTCTTATTGACCTCTAAGTTTTGATTTCATGTTTAAATGATTTTACTGTTCTTGTAATCTTGTCAATTTGCTGCTTGACATCTAGGTTTTGCTTATATTAGTAAATGATTTTCCTATTTCCTTTGTTTGAACAATTTTTGGGCCACATTAACACAAGAGGCTTGTGATTTATGTGATGAATTAGTGAAGTTCTGGATGCTTACTTTTTCCCTAGAAACTTATGGTTGTACAGAATACAAAAGGGGCTTAACACAGGGGGGGGGGGGGGGGGGGGGGGGGGGGCGGGGGGCGATGCCCCCTTCTTTTCTAATTTATTCTACAAGTGGAAGTATGAAAATCAAATTGGGTACATTTCAGCCTAAAGGCTTATGATTCTGTAGTTTTAGCAGACAATAAATGGATAATCCACTCCCATTTTTGTTTCTTTTGTATCCTCACCCTTTTAGAACTGATGAACTTCGGTCCTTCCTTTCATGCTTTACTTTTCATCTCCTTTTCCTCATGTCCAATGATCACTTTTGAATTTGTTGTCCAAGTAATTACATTTTCAGGAGCATAAGCCTAAGAATGTTTCCACTACTTATTTTTTCTTCAAAACTCAACTCTTATCTAATAAAACCTTTTAATATCCTTTGAACCAACCTGTCACACAAGAACATTTTATAGAAAACTAGGTTGGTTTTTGTATTTGTTTATCACATCTTATGTAGACATAAAACATTCTTGTAATACAACTTATTTCTTGTGGTTTAACACCAAGATACAGAGGCTGATTACTGATTACTGATTACTGATTACTGACCCTTTTTTTTTTTTTTCTTTTCTTTTCTAATTGCAGTATCTGATCACAAATTTCAGTGACTTTCAGTTGGCTTGCCTTGGAAGTTTTTTGCTTCATGAATCTGTTTTCTTCTTATCTGGACTTCCTTTCATTTACTTAGAAAGGGCAGGATGGCTGAACAAGTACAAAATTCAGGTTTAACTATCTCACATTCTCATGCCTTTGAAAACCTGTTTTTTTTAATGTCATTAATTTTGTTACATTTTTATGTCCAGATGAAGAATAACACCAATGAAGCTCAAAATAAATGCATCACTCGCTTACTATTGTATCATTTTTGTGTCAATCTCCCTGTTATGATTGCTTCATATCCTGTCTTCAGATTCATGGGAATGAGAAGCAGTCTTCCATTGCCATCCTGGTATTTTCAAGTCAAAACATAATATATATATATATATATATATATATATATATATATATATATATATATATATTTCATTAATTTTCTCAAAATTGTAATCCCTTTTCACTTTGTAGGAAAGTAATGTCTACACAGATAATATTCTACTTCATAGTTGAAGATTTTATATTTTACTGGGGACACAGAATTTTACATACCAAATGGCTGTATAAGCATGTCCACAGTGTCCATCATGAGTAAGAGCATGTTTCTTTTTTTTTTAATGTTTTTCATTTTTTTCATTTATTTAATTCATTTATACAACAGGTATGCAACGCCTTTCGGATTGACTTCAGAATACGCACACCCTGCTGAAATATTATTCCTTGGTTTTGCTACTATTTTCGGTCCTGCCATCACGGGCCCACATCTCATAACACTTTGGTTGTGGATGGTGGTGAGAGTTCTTGAGACAGTTGAGGCACATTGTGGTTATCATTTCCCATGGAGCCCCTCAAACTTTCTTCCTTTATACGGGGGGTTAGTGATTAGTCTTACTCTATAAATAATAAACTTATCATTCATTTTTTTTTAAATATTTGCTAACGTTATTGGTATAACAAATTTCCCTTTTATAAAAAAAAAAAAAAATTCAGTTCTGACTTTCATGACTATCATCACCGACTCATCTACACCAAATCAGGGAACTACTCATCAACTTTTGTCTACATGGACTGGTAAGACTTTAGTTTGACTTTTTATCTGATTATGTCATGTCAAACGCAGTACAATCTGTTATGTCCTGTATTGACAAATGACATCTTTGCATCAGGTTATTTGGCACGGACAGTGGATACAGAAAGCTGAAGGCATTGAAGAGTGAAGAGGAAGCCATGTTTAAAGAGAATTGACTAAGGGGAGAAAAGGTTCCTTTTTATTTTTTTTCTTGAATGTGATTTGTTTCTAGACTTTTAACATTGTTGATTTGAAAATCCTTTTCAGAACCAAAAAGAAACTTGTTGAATAACAAGTATTGTTTTTTCTCCTTCAAATCGTGTGCATGAAAAATGGTCGATGAATTGTAATTTATCTTTTGAGTGAATTACATTATTGGTCCCTAAGCGTATCTAATTTTTGCAGTTTGGTCTAAAAGACATATTAATTTTAGTTGGAACAGAGAAAAAAAAAACAATTGCAAGAGAAAACTTTTTAGGACCAAAATTGAAAAAATTTACTACACAGGCACCAGAAATGTAATCTATATTTTGTATTTTGGTAATGAGTTATTTTCGTACAATATACCAACGTATTTTAATTTTTGTTTATTTGAGACTTAATGTTTCTTTTGTATTTCGTAGTTGATACTTGCTGCGACTTTGCCTGGCCACAAAATGAAAAATAAACAATAAAAAATAGAATGTGTTGGTTTTTGATTGCAAATATATTATTAAAAATTGGCTTAAAGTATATTGTCATTATGACCATTTGACCATATACATTCTGGTTCTACTTTTGTACCATAAAGAAAACTTTTGGTCTCAGATGGCTTTAGAACATTTTATAGTGATTTCTCAGAAACGTTTAAAATTATTACAAATAATTACTTTATTTATAAAAACACTTTTTGAAAAACTTAAAAGAATATGAAATCTACTCAAATGTTATTTGTCAAATCAAAAGATTGTCTAGGGCGTCTACACAAGTTCTTAGGCTACCAGGTATGGTAATAAATTCATGCATAGAAATCATCGTGGAGGCTGAGGTGGAGGGATTTCTATCGGTAAACACCACCCCCAATTGGAGTAGTTGTCTTATGGAGTGGTATCCTCTATGGGTGTTCACCAGAGGAGGTTATAGTGTGCTTTTCTCTCTTTCTTTTTCTTTTTGGTATTTCACTGGTGAACACAATTTCATGAGGATAGTGGACTGGATTGTTGAATAGTTTGTTGATGAGGTGACCATCATTCACACGTAACGATATTGTAACACCTTATCGATTTAGGAAATTTGTTACTCCCTCCATCCCAAAATTATAGTCCATTTTCCTTTTTGGTTTGTCCCAAAATAATAGTCCACTTATAAAAATAAATAATATTTTTATCAAAATATCCCCTCATTATTACTTAACCAACTAAGCATTTAATTGGATATTAAATGCAAAGTAAGGACAAAACTGTCATTTTATTATATAAAGTTAATGTTAATTAATGTTTTTCTTAATCTGTGTGTTTTTTGTTTGTGGACAATAATATTGGGACGGAGGGAGTATTTTCTACTTTCTACAAGTTACTTAAGTTCGTACTAACGAACATCTTGATAATATTTTTAAAATTTTTTATTGACTGATCTTCATAAATGGCCCCGTGGTTTCTTAGAATATCAAATTTCATCATTTAACTTTTTTCCGTCTCACCGAAGGTCCCCATGATCTCAATTTCATGCATGGTTGAAAAAACTTATTTACCTTCTTTTAGTTTCTATTATTTTTTTCCTTTTGGTTAATTAGAATTTATATTAATTATTATATAATTATTAAAATAGAAACTGTTTGTCACTATTACCACCACCATTCATCACTACACTACAACCACTCGCACATAAACCCCACCCATCCCACCCTTTCCATCTCCTTTTCATGTCCCTCTCCACCACTGCCACCACCGTTCGAAAATGAAATCAATACCAAACTCATAATCCATTTTCACACCTACACATGAACTTATAAACAAGATGAAACATAAATAAGACCCATGTCTGTAATCAATAAACCAAAAGATGTAAAATGCTATACCTTCAAAAAGATTCCCTTTGTTCTAGAATTTTCAGAGGCGGTGGTATGGGGTTCATTGCGATCCAAAAGTAGAGACGCGAAGATCATTGGATAGTGGATGATAGGGTGATGATGTAGGGGACAATAGATGGTGGTGTTGTGGTGGGTTTGTTGCATATGAACGAATCGACCGGTTTTAGAAGGGAAGAAGGGAAAACGATGGTGGGGTTATTGGAGATGAAGGGATCAAACCGATTTCAAGTCTCCAATTCGGGTATCTCATCAATTCCTCCCAAACAATTGAACAACCTAGTAAGACGGATATAAAGATAATCAAAATTAATTTCATCCGAGTACATTTTAGATTTGTCACCATCTTCGTTCATTCCCCAATTTTCGATGATGTTCTTTACTCTAACCCAAAAACATAAGTGAGAAACGAAACATGAATGCCTTTCTTCCTAATCGTCCTTAATGTTTGTCTCTTTCCCTTGGTTGCCATCGTCTTCAACCTATCACTAAATAGGTGAGATAATAAACCATAGAATAGGAACTATGACGGACTCCAGTTTTATAGATGAATATGAAGATGAAGAGAAGTTTGAATGGAGATGAAGATGAACAAAGGTTTAGCCTGTGGAGTAATTAGGTCTTGAAATGGGATGGCGGTTCGATGATGAGAGAGGTTTGTTGGAGATGAGGAAGGAAGAAAGTGTTGGGGTAGCTTTGTTTCCGGTACGTATGCAATTGGGGTGTAATTGGGTTAGGGGTTGAGGATCGAGGTCAATGTTTTAAAAACCGGTTTTTTAGTTGAATCAATATGGCGACCGATTCCCGGTGCAACTGATTCGACCGCTTGGTCAATCGGTTTCTATATTTTTCTTTTTTTTTTTTCTATTTTCTTACACATACATACATATATAAATCATGAATTTGATGTTTACAAGTTTAAACACTAAAAATACATATAAAAATAAGTTGTAGAAGAATCCAAATATATTAAAATAACGCATAACCATAAGTTTTAGTGTTTTGCATCAATCCATATATATTAAAAAGAAAATAAAGTATAATATCGAAACAAAATATAGTTTTAGATGAATAGAAACACATCAAAAATATTATAACATTTACCATATGTTTTATTTAGAGAAAACTCAAAAAATTTGAAAAAAAAAAATCACTAAAGCAAAGTTTATTATGTAAGTGGTTTTTTTCATGTGTTTTTATTCGGTTTAACCAGTTTATTTTGACCGGTTCAACCGGCCGGTTTTAGAATAAACCAGCCGATTCAATCCGGTTCAGAAATCGATGTAAAATCGGTGATAATTAAACCGCCCCCTCTCCCTTTCCCAACCCAATCAGTTTGACGTGCCTGTTGAAACCGGTTTTTAAAACATTGATCGTGGTGGCTGTGGGGTGTTTTTTAATGTTAATATTAACTAAAAGAAAATATAAAATAAAATAAAAGGGTATAAAAGTTTTTTATCTAGCTAAGGAACCAACAATGCACGAAACTGAAACCACATGGACTCTTCATGAAACCGAAAAATGTTAGAGATAAAACTTGAGAAACTATTGGAACCATTTATGAAAATTAGTATTTTTTTTTTATTTTTGACAGTATTATTTTTTTTTATTATCCTTACATTATTTTTCTATTAACTTTTCTTAGAACAATTGAATGCAATAAAAAAAACTAGCAAGATGTAAGAACTAAAAATTACAAGAAACAGTTAAATAAAAGTGAGCAACACTATTTGAGGCCAATCTAAAACATTTAAATTAGAATTACGTTTGATCCGATTTAAAACCAAAGATTGAATGTCATCCGCCGTACTTAAAAGAGTCTGTTTAAAGTTCTTAAACATAACTCCATTTCTAGCTCTCCAAATCTATCACACCGCCAAATAGGGATGAGCATAGGCGGGTACTCGCCTCATTTGGTGAGAACCGGAACCAACGGTTCCTAGAAAGTTAGAACCGGAACCGGAACCGTTCTAGGTAATCTTTAAATATTTGCAACTAGTCACGGGTAACCCGGTTACATTAATTTTGTGAACTTTTCTCGATAAAGTCATAAAACAACAATTTAGTTTGATTGAAATCGAATCAATTCGGACCAAAGAGGGACAAAATCAGACCAATATATTCTAAATCGGTCTAAGTAACACACACACACACACACACACACATATATATATATATATATATATATATATATATATATATATATATATATATATATATAAACCGGTTCCGGCAGGTACACAACGGGTAGTGGTCCCGAAAAAATGAGAACCGGAACCGCTTAAGGTGGTTCCGGTTTCAGAACCGACAGTTTCGAGGCGGTTACGTTTCCAAAAACGGGTATCCGATTCCGATGCACATCCCTACCGCCAAGTACATAAGGGCACGTCTCAAAAACAACAACTTCTTGTTTGGCACACTAAACCAATTCCATATCGTATGAGCACAATCACAACCAAAGAATAGATGATCCACTTATTCATCTTCCAAGGTGTAGAATTGACACCTAGACGAAAAAATCAAGACACCTCTATGGATCAGATTCACGACGATTCGAAAAATTAATTTGGCATAATAGCTTTCTCCAACTATTAATATTTTCGAAAAAAGTAATTAATTATCCTTTTTCTATCTTAGATGTTTGTAGGGTATTTCTTTTACTAACATTTGTTAGTTTTTTTTTTTTTATCAAAACTATATAAATAATAAAAATTAACATATGTAGTTAAAAAAATTTAAAATAAAAATAAAAGATTAGTTAACCGTGATGTTTATAATATTTGATATATATATATATATATATATATATATATATATATATATATATATATATATATATATATATATATATATATATATATATATATATATATATTAGAGTTTGAAACTTTTAACAATTATTTTTAAATTGTATGACTTTTTCATATATTAATTTTTATTTTTTTTATTTAATCAATTAATTACCTAAATATAAAACCTAAAAGAAATATAATATCAAAACAAAATTACGGTATAAAATAAAATGTAATGATCATATGACAAATTCTAAAAAATAAATTAAATGGTTAGTAAAAAATAAAATTTTTGAAGTAACCTTTAAAGTACGTTTTCTTCTCAAATAATAAAAAAGTTTTTTTTTTTTTTTAAATCTTTTTTAAATAGTAAAAAGCTTTATAGAAAACAATCATTGGTTACATGGTTAGGCTATCAGTTATATATACCCCCGATTATACATATTATATCAGATCAAAAGTTATTGTCATCTTAGTTTTAAATCATCACGATTTTCCACCACTTAAGAAAAACTTACCACTTCACATCACCACGCTAATATGCATGTTGTCTTGTACATTAAAGAAGCTAAAGAAGGGTTCTTGCATGCCATGGCGTTGCACACACTACATCCTGTCATGTCATACCATGATGGTATGCACACTCTGACTTTTAATTTGACC